>NC_139953.1:22336936-22831936 GCF_963454915.1 Gymnoscopelus microlampas
AGTAATAGCCTCAGATCTGCATTTAAAGGGTACTGTGCGATCAAGTTCATCCATCCCATATGCCTACAAGAGAAAACATCTCTGTTCTTTTTCCAGGAGTGAAATAGCAGTATTGAAGCCTGCGTTATGCTTAGTTGTGCATGGGTGTCATGCACCGAAAATAGCTGATCTTAGTCACGACTAAGTATAAATCAGGCTTAAGTCTTACCCAAACTAGAGGTTATTGTTGCACTGACTATAATGCAAGCATATGTGTAGTACAAGTCTTGAAATGGTCCAATGTTTTTAATCCCTTTAAATCTTTCTGTTAAATTTGTGTCTGGCAAACTTCTAATGTATATGTCTGTTTGAAATGCAATGTGAATGTTACTCTTTTAATGTTGCTACATTTTTTTACACGTCTTAACAGCATTTGAAATGAAAAGTGATACAGCTCATATATTTATGAGCCACACTCCTATTGTACGCACAAATGTCCATTACTGGGGCTTATGTAACCTCTGGTATCCTGTTACTAAGCCACTGCACCCTGTTGAATGTTTCAACTGCTGCACTGCCCAAAGAAAAACATCTCTTGTGTTTATTAGCCTTCTCTGCTGCTCTTAATTACAGCATGGTGAAATAAGCGTATATTTGTCATTTTGATGGCCCTTTTGATTATTTATTATGACCATGGGATTTCATGACATCACCGCCTACACAAAAGGCCCCTTTTGTGTCTCAGTGGCTGCATCTATGTATGTGTTTATACAGCTCCACACACTGCATCTGTTTACATTGTTCAAATAAGGCTTGTCTGATTTGAGTCCAGACATTGTATGTAAAATGATGTGCGGGTAAAGATCTGAATACTACCCTTGCTGTAATATGAGACGTTTATTGTGAAACTACTGGAGGAGAAAAAAGGCCAGGGAAAAGGCGAAAGTGTTGTCTCTGGGCTGTCGTATCCAGCTATCTGAGGAGGACATATGCAAAGGGTCCTCAAATCCATTGAGTTGGTTGACTTTCCTATCACAATAAAAGCTTGGCCACCAAATGTGTAATCTAATCTCTGTCCATCAATGTCACTTACAGTGATCAAAACTGCATTGAAATGACAAGCGTAACTTGGTTTATGTCCTAACAATAAAGCAGAAATATTATTTAAAAAGGTAATGAAAAAACTAGGGATTACATGGCAGCTTAGAAAATGAATATTTGTTCTGAAAACATGTTCACGATATTACATTGTTATGTTTTATATTTCAGTCTACAGTGTACATTTTCGAGTGATGTAGGTTTAAAACTCTGTGCCTTAAAATAAACCTTACATACTGCTTACTCTACAACTTGGTGTTCATCAGTGTTCTTCACACCCAGCAGGTGACTGGAGGCCCAGTCCATCTGTTGTTTAGACACACGTGCTCTTCTTCCTGTTGTCTCAGCGGTCTCCAAGGAGACACCAAAATAACAGATATCCACAGCAAAGCTACTTTTTAAGCATTCATCTCCCTGGAGGGGGGGGGCTTACTATGTCATGTTGGGACACCGAAGCCAATGTTTTGCATGCTGAAACAAGTAATGCCCAGGTTTTGTTATGCTCAAAAAATGTAAATAAGAATGGTTCAGAGTTTCTGTTTCTGAACCAAAATGTGAATCCATTCATATAGTCTTGGAGCAAGTCAATCATTGTGGTTGGTCAGTGTCATCTGGTGCTTGTACTTTATCAAAATAAAAAGTTATATGTTTAACGTCACATTTCTTACAGAACATAATCTTAAAGCCTCTCACACCCCCCGTTTCATGAATCTTAAAAGATGAATCATCTGCTTCAACGCTCAGTTAAAACGGAGACATCGAGACAAAGACACAGTGGGCACAGGATGTAGAGCGCCGGTCTTGGAATCGGAAGTGTCCATGAGCAAGACACCGAACCCCTAACTGCTCCTGGAGAGCAGGTTGGTGCCTTGCATGACACGCCGCTGTCGGTGTGTGAATGTTTGGGGATCTAGTGCACAATGTAAAGCACTTTGAAGAAAGGCGATATATGAATGCACTATTTATCTTTTCTTTACCATTTACAAAAATGTTATGCATTATATTCACTTAGACTGAAGATGCACACAGATCCAAATTCTCAAACATTTTTCCCTCTCTCTCTCTCTCTCTCTCTCTCTCGGAGGGATCGTTGTTGAGGAAGCAAGCCCAGGGGTTGGCCCCCTGGCAGCAGCCCAAGTTGTCAGCATCTGTCATTAATGGTTGCTACATGGAACATGTGTGCACATGTGTGTGTGTACCTGTCATAGCTGCCATTCCACAACTGCTAGGTCTGTTATTCTGTGTGTTAACCAGGCAGGCGCTCTCTCTTTAACTACAGTCTGTGTTGCTTACTGTCAGTGCCACAGGAATGCACTCATTCATACAGTGAGGCACTAATTGCATAGTTATGTATTTGTGTGTGTGTGTGTGTGTGTGTGTGTGCGTGTGCGTGTGCGTGAGTGTGCGTGTGCGTGCGCGTGTGTGTGTGTGTGTGTGTGTGTGAGATAACAGTGAACCTTTTGTTTTGTGGCGATGACAGATTTGTTGATATGGTATTTGGGGGACTTTGTCATTGCTATGCAATGCACTGGAAAATCCCTACCTTGTAGTTGTTTATGCAGTGCCTCTAGCCTGCAATAGCTTCAGCTCCTTTAAAGCCCTATCTGTTAACACTCATTATGGCATGACTAATTTCAGTACCAAGGACAGGTCCCCTGCAGCTATATATTTTTGCAACATGTTGAACATTGTATGCCACTGTGTACAGTAAGAGTAACTTATCCACTTTGTTTACCTTCTCTACGATTAGAAAATGTCTAGTTGTAATAGGGGACATATATATACATCTACGAGATGTCTTGTTTGGCACCATGTGACAGTAGGACAAGACAGCCCCTGCTGTACATTAGCCATTTATGTTGCGGGGCAATGTCCACACCAGACATGAGCCCCAGGGGCAGGTAGGCCACATTCTTCAACTTACCCCTGTCTCAGGCTCAAACATACCAGAGTTCACTCTCTGTTTCCTCTTAAAAGTATACTAACCCAGTGTCTGCTTGAAGTCCAGCACGAATGTCCCACAAAGTTTAGATATGGACTAGTCAGTTATGTAGCTTGTTTGTCGAGCTACATGCAAGCTATCCCTCAGATAAACGTAACGTTAGCTAGGTAGCTACATGGAAAAAGTAGCTCTCTATTTTGAATATCTATGGTCAAGTTCAAAACAAAACTGGCAGTACAATGTATTAGCTCTCTCATAGATCCTATGGATAAACACCATTGTGCTGATCCAGAATCACTTCAGCTATTAAAGATTTTATTGGTGAGACACCTGCTCCAAACAAAAATAATAGAGAAAGATAATTAGAGATAGGGATATTAACTGAAACTGAAAGAGTCAAAATAGACCTTTTGTGGACACTACCTTATTATAAGGGAGGAGATTATGTGTGCCTACAGCTAATCTTGCAAACACTGGGCTGAATAGGCTGGATATTCTTTACATATTGTGAATTCATAATCTTAGACCCATCTTCCCACTGAACCACTGATCCGTCTTGCCCAAATATGGAGTTCCACATTGACGTCATCAATATGAAGTCATCAATGATCTGGTGGAAATGCACTCTCTCCTGAGCTTCTCTCTATCTTCTCAATGTTTTACAGACTGTTGATATCAAATAATATGACCAAAGACTTAACAGAGCCAATAAAAGCCTGTCAAATTTACTCTTCTGATTTTTAGCGGCGCTAGCCGCTCTATACCTTTAGGTATAGAGCGAATATTAGCCCTCTATACCTGGCTTTTGCGTCAACGTTCTGATTGGTCAGGCTCGCCAAGGTTCTGATTGGTCAGGTCCGTCAACGTTCTGATTGGTCAGGCCCGCCAAGGTTCTGATTGGTCAGGTCCGTCAACGTTCTGATTGGTCAGGCCCGTCGAGGTTCTGATTGGTCAGGTCCGTCAACGTTCTGATTGGTCAGGCCCGTCGAGGTTCTGATTGGTCAGGTCCGTCAACGTTCTGATTGGTCAGGCAAGGGAACTATTCATGACATCAATATTATATCATGAATACAAAATTAGATGGTTTATATAAACTGTAAAAGTCCGGAACATAAACACTCTGGGTACGGCTTATAAATTGTATAGATTATTTCATAACACATACATATCTTTCTGGTACCACATGTATACACACGCACACACAAAGTTTATTTTTTAGGTACCCACTCTATCAGCTATGACAGATCAGTTTTTGCCACTTACCTTGGAATGCATTTGGTGATTCGCTTCCAATGGCACTATTTAGTGCCACTGGAAGCCTTGAAATAAATTTACAGAGATTTAATATTGTTTCTCTAGTAGAAACATATATCTATGACAAAATATATCAAAGGCGCCGCTACCTTCACACAGGTGTGATTTTTTATCAAAGGGTTACCCTGTTTAGTCTGGTGTCCAACCTGCCTCACAAACACGCATGCTTTCCTCACTTTCGTTCCAACCAAGTCCAAAACACGTGTGCATCCCTGTCACTTCTCTTATCCTGTTTAAATCCGTCCATCTTCATCAGCTCACCCACTCATGTTTAGGAAGAGCACTGATCCCCCAGAAATTATTATGAATGTCAGGTGTAAAAACTTTGACTTGTTTCTTTTGCAGCAGTCTGTTAAGACAATAGGTTACACTTGATAGACACTGTGTGTGTGTGTGTGTGTGTGTGTGTGTGTGTGTGTGTGTGTGTGTGTGTGTGTGTGTGTGTGTGTGTGTGTGTGTGTGTGTGTGTGTGTGTGTGTGTGTGTGCCTTCCTTTGTTCCTTTAACAAACCCTTAAGTGATTTCCCCTTCCTCTGATGATGCTGTTGAGCCCAGACCACAGCAGCTTTCACTTTAATGAGAATGCCCTTGCACCCATCCTATCTCCCCTGCCACACCCCCTTCCACCTCATCATCATTTTAGATGTCATCAGCAGTTCTTACAGGCAGGCACCATGAAGGTCGTGCACTGGGGACCTGCCTTAAGTACACGCCCCTCACTCAATCCATACATTATCTATGAGGTTTGCTGTCAGGGTGCCAGATGTGTGTAAATTACATCACAAAGTGGGCACATTTTGCATTGTTATGGAGTCGCATGTTGAAGTCATATGTTATTTTACTCTTTGACTAATAATGTGGTATGGTGGTGAAATGCAATGGAGCCAGCCCATAAATAATTGGAGATTGAGTTGCATATAAACTGAAACGGCATGATTCCCGCTTTTCATAAGCAATCACTCTCCCCTTGCATTACGGTATGTTTCTTTATTGAGACTGTGTCAAAGGTGGCATGGACACAGGGGAGATGTCAGCAGAGTAATATGTGATATAGGGGGATTCAGAGGTGTTACCATAATGGCACAAGAATGAGTCATACATCTGTGTGTGGGTTATGGAGAGAGAGAATCTTGCAGTCTGGTCAGGAATCGCAAGGAATCTAATCAGAGGTGTAGGATGTGAGGTTAGTTCTTCACTCCCTTTGGAATATGTTATAAAAAATACAAACTATTTACATTGATCACAACTGAGTAGCTCAATGTGTGCTACACTGAACGCTGTTTTATTCTGTTCCTCTTTACCAACCGAGGCACAGGTATGGGTGTATAGGGAGTACATCATAGGGCTCAGTACACATCCCTGTGTACTGAGCCTCGACTCATTGAACATGTTCAATGAGCCTCAACTCACTGAACATGGGTTTCTTCAAAGCGGACCCATATTATATTAACTCTTAAGTGCATTAGGCCTTCTTCTGGCTGTGCGTCATTCGAGTTACATGGACTAGAATGTTAACATGGATGCTCTGTGGGACCAGGAAATAACATTAAACTCTGGTGTATCCGGATAACATGAAGGACAGAGTGACAGTGTGCATAGCCTACATACATTGCTTAATGTTACAGGAGCTTGGTTACTGTTAAAAGGGTGATGAGAAGAGTTTATTGCGAACCAGTAATTAGTAAATTGACGATAAATTCAGCGATGGTCTGACGTTATTGACTCCAATGAATGTTAGGCTTTGCGCGGAAGATACTTATGGTGTTTACCATCTTGCCTTCACCATAATGAATAAGTACTGTATGTCCTAACAGCTCTGTTTTAGGCCATGTTTTCAAAATATTGTGTTTTAGTGACTCTCTTGGGGCATAATTCGCCATGGGCTCTTTAACTACTTAAACCCTATATAGTTGACTGGAGTCCCTCTGGGATCTATAGTGCCTTTTCTGTTACTGTGGGGAAAGCTTTTGCTGAAAATAGCCTATCGGCAAGCTCAAAGTGTGAGCTTGTCGGTCTGCTACTTTCTGCGAAAGCTTTCACCACAATACGGATGCTGGGGTTTAAGTGGTTAAGGGATTGGGCGAGGGTTTTGGGGTGACAATACAGAAGAGGTGTGTGTTGTGTTGTCAGTGTGAGTGCAGTGTGTGCAATAAGTGGACACGTCGTTCTGCATGCCCAAAGCGAGAAGTTGCAACCTTCATTCTTCACCGGCTTCGAATGCTATCAATGCATTGAATGGGAGATTATCACGTTTTATCAGACCATTGAATGGGCGAGTAGGTGACGAGTAGGCGATACACGGACCTACTCGCGATTTGTCAGACCATTCATTGGGCGTAATCAGGAGCTACTGACCTACTTCGGAGGCGGAGCAGTCCCCACAACAATATTTACGATTCTGTGCCTATCGGTACATAACTCCAACGGCGCTGAGTAGGCTCAGGCGAGCGTAGCACCGCTCAGGACGCCAACTCGGTCGCTTTAGCTCCCTCGGTGGTCCTTCACGGGGCTCCAGCTCGCCTGAGACTGCGCGCCTCCGTCATGGTCCAAAACCAAAACAACCAAAACCAAAACCGAAACTGAACTATTTAAGTCATCTCCGTTGGTAGGTCAGTATGTCTTGATAACACCCAATGAATGGTCTGATAAATCGCGGGTAGGTAGGTCGCCTACTTCGCCCATTCAATGGTCTAATAAAAGGTGATAATGTCCCATTCAATGCATTGATAGCATTCGAATCAGGTGCATTCTTACAATTCCTACATTGGTGACCTCGACATTCGTCTGCTGGGCGTTTTCGGTGACAGAACTACGTAACTCTCGCAACGAACTCTCACATCAAGTTACCGTAGTTTTGGGAAGCTTGTCCCGCGACCTGGGTTGCACAGACGGAATCTTGTCACCAATTGCTTATACATTAAAAAACAAAAACAAATATTGTGGTTTCAAGCTGTTGACATGAATGTAAAAGGCTTCTGTTTACTTGTTGGTACACACCACAATGTTGGTGTGTACCAGATATAGCCTTCTCTGCATGATTTTCATTTGGATGTTTCCCCCTTTGGACTGATTGTTTATTTGCACTGTGTGCTGCTGGGTATGTAGCTTTTGGTTTAGCTGTGGAACCACAGTCCAGGCCTGTGTGAACTTGGCGTTGAGTGCTGGGGGAGGTCTGTAATTTGTGCATTGTGAAATTCCAAACATAATGGCACACAGCCAAACCCACAATTAACATTGCCACTCAAACCCGTGCATCATCTCCCCATCACTGAGGCACATATCCCTTTACATTGTAAGGGGACAACAACAACACACTTTCCAGTGTTTATCATAACTATATGGAGAGGACTGACACAGAACCAGACAAAAATAAATAAGTTGGTTGTGTGTGCGTTGTGTGTATCGCTTGGGGTTGCATTATCTCCGCCAGGCTGGATGGCTTGGAGGTGGAGATTTGTTTTTTGCCCTGTTTGTGTTTGTCCCCCCCCCTTCCCCACAGCTTTCTCACAGACCCAGCCTGGCGGGGTATGTCCTCCGCAGAGCAGCCCTTTCAATATGTGGTTTGCAGGAAGACTTGCTGCCATCTGACTGGAATGTTAATAAACTTGAACCCTAGCCACTAAACCAGCCTGTTATGAAAATCTAGGTTACACATTGGTCTAGACCTCATTACTTGACCTACAACTTCAGATATTTTCTTTCTTTCTTTCTTTTTTTCTTTTTTTTTTAAACAAATCTGCTGTGGTGGTTTGGATATCAAAGCAGGTATTACATGACCTTGTTAAAAGGTCTGTGGTTGAGGTGGTGTGAGTGTGTAAGGAGGATTATATCATGAGCACTTTGTGCCTCAAATGATGTTGAAAGACACACATACTCAAATGACACGTGGTAACTAACTGACGTCTTGTTGTTCATAGTCCTAACTTAATTTTGCAGCATTAAAAAAAATGTCTCCCGATGCAATTACAAACTGGGTGAAATAACACAAAGTTGAATTTGTACAGTTACCCCCTCCTCCATCTGTACGGTGTGTTTACTGTGATGCTGCAAGGCGTGCCGAGGCGCACTGGCCTGGTCTCTGTGTGTGATATTGTACAGAGGAGAGGAGGGGGTCCTAAAAAAGACTTTGAGCCAGGCCAGCAAGCAATCGCGGTTTATCAGTATCACTTCTATTCAGAGCCAGCCTACACACCGGAGCGGCCATTGGGTGCATTTTGGACGCTGGGATAGTTTTTTAAAAACGACTTCACGGTTATTACCTCGGGTGTATTTGCCTTGTGTTTCCCCCCCCCTCCATAAGATAAGGAGCCAAAGACAAGATTTTTTTTCGCCATGGGAGCAGAGACCTCTACGCAGAAGAGCCAGGAGGAGGATGTCTCTAAAGAGCTGAGTGCGGAGGTGACTGCGACTGAGGAGGGAGGCAGCGTCGTGGACCCAGCCAAGGTAACGTTAATAGATGCCCTTTAATGTCCCCGTTTACCGTTTTTTTTTCACACTGGCATGCTTTAATGTGTTGCGCACTTCACCCTTTTACAGCTTTGCATTCATATAAATAGCGAGTTTCCCTCTTTTTCGTCCACATCTATGTTTCTGTCTTTTACATGTTTTCCCCCTCCCAACTATCATTTTGACGCGGGACTGTGCGCACTGCCGATGTGCGTCACTTTTGGGGTTATTTTTGCTGAGTAATAAAAGGACGTTGGCGTCTGACTGCAGCCTTGCAGCCAATCTGCTACAATCAGTCCCGCAGTCATTAAACGCCAGCTGGGTCCAGATTCCTAGTAGTGTACCTGGGCTGTTATTCAGCACAGTGTCTGACAGTCTTTTAATAAGGTTCAGGGGAAAACAAATGTTTGGAAGAAAACTGGTTTCACAAGAGCAGAGTGGAACACTTAACATAGGCAACTGAACCATATACTGGCAATGACAAACACATTTATTTTATAAAATGGATTATTTTCTCATGGTATGAATAATACACATGTTGCTAAGCAGATTTTTTTTTACATCAGAGTGCCAGAAGACAGTCACACCTGTCATGTATTTTTGATGCTGTGCTTTGATGATGTGTGTGTGTTATATTCATTTGTGACAGACACTTATTAGGTGCCTATGTGATGGAATTAAATTATCTTACTGCTAAATTAACCCTTCATATTCTTTTATGTCCACATCACATTCACCTGCTGTGGTAAAGGTTTTCACCAGCCAAGTAAGCCTGCTGGGCAGTTAAACTTGGACGTCAATGTTTCCCTATACAATACCACACATATAGTCATAGCCGCACTTTCACCCTCAACTTAACCGATTCAATGTATATTTCTGACTTCATGTTGCTTTGGACCAGGGTTACATCAGTACTGTTTGTATTAGAGGCTCAGGCTACCTTGAAATGGTTCTATGGATGTTTGAGAGAGGATACCAGCTAGTGTACATCCTCGCAAAATGATTAACACATTTTTTTCTATGCATAAATGTGCTCATTTCAGTCCAGTGCAGCATCAGTTTCAAATGGGAAAAATCTGAAACCTCATCATGTATGTGGAACAGTTAAAAAGCCTTTATCATCACTATGGCTAGCCTGTTTCTAGCCAGGCAAAGCTGCCTTTGTCAGAGCAGTGTCAGACTATGGATTATTGCCTCTGTCGAATAGCTTCGATGTGTGAATGAATATTTGCAAAGCTCTAATGAGCATGTGCACTGCAAAATCCTTAGCGTTAATTTAACTCTGAGAGTGTAAAAACACTCTCATGCTCACCACATGCTGTTTTCATCCTTAATTGAACGGATTGGATTTATTGATGTTTTTTATTGGTTGATGGTCAAGAGGTCAGATTTTGTGGGCCTTGGCACTTTTTGAAAGGTCATCAGAGAGGTCACATGTCAATGGAACATTAGTCTTTCACTGCAGTAGAATAGCAAACAGCATTATAATATAACATCTGATCATGTGCGCATTTGTTAGTTCTTGTTTTGTTTTGCTCAGTACATTGTTTGCTGATGTCGTCACATGTTGGCATGACTGCAGGGCTTTAGGATGTTTTTGTAGGCCATGCATGCTTAAGCTGTTATCATACTGTAGTTATTACTGTAGCAACACTTTCTGACAGAGTTTGACAAGAACATTGGAATGCGCGATATGAAATGCTTCAAGCTGCCAGTCCACCTTGATGAGTGTGTCAATTCTTACTGTGATGTGGCCTATTACTATACCATTGACAAGATGTCCATGTAGCAGGTTGTTTGTCACAATGCCTCCACTAGCCTCTGTAACTATGTTTTTTTTTGTTAGTAGTCATATCTGTGATTTCAGAAACATATTGTATCATTTGCTTCAGTTATATCAGTTATAATATTGAACACACATCTTCTTCTACTCTCACATTAATACGACAGTCAGATGACAGATGAGATGATGCAATCCAAGTAAACATAGGATAGCATCCCAGGTATTAGGCTAATTAGTGTACTTTGCAGCAAACATTTCCAAGGAGCTGGATTTGCATTTGGGACATGCTTGGCTTCCAACGTTTATGAGTCGGCTAAAGCAAATTGTTGTGTTCAACAACAGGGGTCTCCCAGCTCTTTAATAAATAGAAAATATTTTTTTTTATCACTTCCAATTTCACTTGTGTATCCTGTATGAGTTCTCTCTCCTGATTGGATGAAATCGTTATCCCCAATTGAAAATGTATATATATGTATACTAAAGAGCTGGAGAGACTGGAAGACCCCTGCTTGTTGAACAAACACTATACAAACACTACTATAGCTATAGCTAGCAATGATTGGGAATATAGAGCTATAAGACAGTTATTTTAACAAAGGAATATCACTTACAGCACCTTTAATACGCACAATTAATCGCACCGTTGGAGCTAACAATTTGCTTTAGTCGTAAACGTTGGAAGTTTCTGAGATACACATTGACAGATCAGTATTGTCCTGTATTGGCCTGAAGCCAAGCATGACCCAAATGCAAATCCAGCTCCTTGGAAATGTTTGCTGCAAACTAATTAGAAATTTGCCTAATACCTGGGAGGTGTTTACTGGATTCCGTCATCTCATCTGTCATCTGACTGTCGCGTTAGAGTAGAAGAAAAATTCACATATCATTCATGACAGATTTCCCTAGTAAAACAGGGGCTTCTTAGCCATTCAAAGCGATGGGGGCTGGTTGTTCACTAACCAAATCAGTCAGTGCAACACGTTCAGCCGTCCGTCCCTTCGGACTATGGGATTGAAACTCTGCAACTTTTGTCGCGCACTGCAACAAGGCAGTGTTGAATCAAGTTTATGCTTCTGCAACTCCATGTGGGGTTGCATTAACCTAAACGTTAGTTTATGTTTGTAAACAAATATTTACAAAACGTTTGTTTAGCTGCATCTTTTTGAAAATGCTATACGTCCGCGGTCCACCATCTTGATATCATTCAACAGATTAACACCACCCTCTAGGGGTGCTTGTCATGATTTTGGTCCGGATCTACCGATGTAATCACATAGTACGTTTTTGATTGACCGGGAATAGTTTTTTGGGCTGAGATAGCACAAAACCAAACACTTTCATGAGGAGGAGAAGCTATCAAAGATTTATTTCTGAAGTATTATGCGACTCATTCGCATAATACTAATAAGTCCAAAGATCGGACCCTTTGGACTTTTGATAGAAAATAATACAAAAATGTACATTTGTAAGAATTATTTAGATGGTCTCTAAAGACAAATCATTCATCACTCACAGTATTATATAGTTCACAGTAGTTACTATAGTATAGTAGGCCTAACCACGAAACCCTTGTTCCTACAGAGATCGTCTATGGAGAATGTGTTAGAAGTTATTGAAGGTAGATATTAAGGTAGAAGTGTACATTCTGTTCTTGTCCATGTTTAATGGGATAGCCTACCAAGCGTCCTGACTTTGCGTTCTGCACAATCCATGTGTCAGCTGTCCCAAGGCTTCTCCCTCTCTCAGTGATTGAAGTGGATATAAAAGGTGAAATCAAGGCTTCTCCCTCTCTCAGTGATTGAAGTGGATATAAAAGGTGAAATAATCAACAATGTATTGCATTCCATCTTTCACATGATCTGCTCTGTTTAGAAATGATGGAAAGAGCAGGTGTTGGATGGCAATGGGAGTGTGTGCACTTGGAACAAAGCGGCTGCATCCGCCCTGCTTAATATGCGTTCAATAAAACATCCTCTCCTCCTGTTTTATGGAGGAATTTTTGCTCTCTCCACCCCTTTCTACCTATCCACACCTCCTTATCCTCCTCACACCTCCCTCCTTCCCCCACATTGTGCTCAGAAGTAGGTCAGAAGCGCTGAGTGTACGTATGTGCCTCCTTCAGACAATTCCCACAGCCAAAAACACTGTCTCGCCTACTCTCCCTGTGTGTGCACGCGTACGTGCATGTGCATAAGTGTGTGTATGTGTACCAGTGAGATACTCGACACACACAAATACCAGACCGAGACAAATGCAGACATCAGTTCTGAATCTCTTAAATATTGTCTCTCTCTCTCTCTCTCTCTCTTTCTTTCTGTCTCTGTCCACTTTCTCTCTCCCCATGTGTCGCTCTCTATCTCTCCACTCTCTCTCTCTTCCACCATTCCACCATCGTTTCCTCGACCACTTCCGTTCCTTGTGCTCTGATTGGGCGGGAGCCTATACATTGTTTTCGCTATGTGCCCACAAAGGCAGTTGTTTAAATCAGGAAACTGCACATTCTACCAACTCTAACAGACACACCCTTACAGACTCGGAAACAAACAATAGCAATCACACGCAGATGCAGCAATCTCGACCCTAACGACCTGCGTCACACATTGGGCTCCGTACCAGCAGCAGCAGCAGCAGCGGCACCAGGTGACTCCCTTTGCTCTAACACCATGTTATGTAATGTAATGGGGCACGGGATGAAGGGCTCTTACGTTCCTAAATAATGAGCCACGGCTGATCAGACACCGCTATGACACTGATTATCCTGTTTAGCCGTGATGGGGGCCTGGTAGAAGGGGCTGGGAGGAGGGAGAGTGAGGTGTGTGTGCGTGCGTGCGTGCGTGCGTGCGTGCGTGCGTGCGTGCGTGCGTGCGTGCGTGCGTGCGTGCGTGCGTGCGTGCGTGCGTGCGTGCGTGCGTGTGTGTGTGTGTGTGTAAAGGGTCAAACAGTGGAACCATTGAAGATGGGCCCGAGACGGGGGACAGGCCCGGGGCCCCTCATGTGCGCCGGCCCAAAACAGGAAGGAACCAATGGTGGCCCCAGATGGGGGTGAGGGGAGAGGCGTTTTGGGTGGGCAGGGGAAGAGTGTACAGGTGAGGAGCCTAGAGGGGGAAGAAGGCAGCAAGTGAGAGAGAGAGGGACCTGCCATGGTGACATAAAGACTGATGAATCAGCCGATTGTTCCCTTACTCCCGCCTCCTACCTGATGTTAAGAGGACACCGATGACAGAGGAGGCCCACATTTGAGGGCATGTTTTGTGTGTGGGCGCGCGCGTGCGTTCCTGTGTGTGTACTGTAGTATGTGAAAGTGGGTGTTTTAAGACCTCTTTCTCTCTGTGTCAACCTCAGACAGATTGAATAGCAGTCAGCAGTTGTAGTTTTTTTTTAAATAATAATTGTAACAGATGATTCACCTGAAAACTAACCTAACATTGTGTTAGTTGTTGTGTAGCCTCGGAAACCCATGGCTTTTTTTTTGTTAGTTGTTGTGTGACATGGGCCATAATGTTGTTTTGGTAAGCAGTGGTTTCATAAATATTGTTCAGTGGTTAATTGAGTTTGTTAGATGACGTAAAGTAAATGACTTAATTATGTTAGAAAAAAAGCCAGGCAACAAAGGTAATTTGTTTAGAGGGATGTAAATCTGTATGAACAGGGCAACCAGCGTGGCTGTGGGATAGGAATAGGGATGATAGGGTTCAAGTAGTTATTAACTGGAGTATTTTGCTTTTGACCATTAATTCATGGCCAACATTCCCCCCCCCCAAAGATAATCAAATAAGCATCATAATTGAATTTTCTCTTCTCTGGTCGGAAGGTGAAAGGGGAAGTACCTGCTACTAATTAGGTTTTCCATCCTCTCTGCTCTTCTGTCACCCATCTCTCAGATCAGCTTCCAATTCCTTTACCAATAAAAGAATGCATGTGTGTTTTGGCATCCTAAGAAGACTAAAATTGTGTTTACCTGTCTCTACCCCTTACCATCGCCTCCAATTACACTTCACTTCATTAAAGTGATACATTAGAATTAAAATAACTAGTCCATATGCAGGGATGTGCGCACCCAAACTATGTGCAGACTCGAGACTGCTACAACTGCTGCTACAGATCCCATAGCAAACATTATAATTAACAGCTTAAATTTGGGAAAAGTAAAAAATCAGCTTCAATCATTTTCACATCAATATCAACCCACTGAGGAGAAAAATGCATGAGCACCAGCCATAAAAGATAAAAGTCCCCGTCCATGATTGGCTGTTATGTCACCATAGCACATTGAGTGCTACTGGTTGTTGCTGACACAATTGATGAGACCGTTTTATTAAAGCTTTTGCACTTTATTGATCTCTCTCTCTCTCACACACACACACACACACACACACACACACGCACACGCACACGCACACAGAGTTTGCTGCTTGCTATGTTTCTATCAAGGTTGTTTATAACATTGCAGCATTGAGCCAGCTATCACTCTCTACTGGCAGTGACATCTCTCTTGTGTGTGTGTGTGTGTGTGTGTGTGTGTGTGTGTGTGTGTGTGTGTGTGTGTGTGTGTGTGTGTGTGTGTGTGTGCGTGTGCGTGCGTGCGTGCGTGCGAGTGAGAATCAGTTAACGATGGCACTGCTCCTGTGAGTCACTCCCCCTGTCTCCACCCACCACGTTCTTAAATCAGCACGTAACCCATTTTCAACCTTATCTTCATATAATTGGTCCTCACTAATGCTCATTATAAGATGGTACCATTCTGTCTACTCACTCTGTGTCCCATTAGTGGGATATGGACAGTTCAGAAACCTGCCTAGCAATGGTATCATCGATGGGGTCGATACCATTGCTAGGCAGATATATGAAGATATTAGGTTGAAAATGGGCGAAGTGGTCCTTTAATTGAGTGAGAGTTCACAGAAATGCTTCTCGCAGAAATATTTGTATAATTATATTATATAATCATTGTTATTATCATGTATCTGCAACTGCCAAAATTCATCCTTTGTCAATCCATCTTTGACCTGCTTTTCCTCTCTTGTTAGGGTTCCACAAATAGGCTTGTTTGTGTTTACAGTTTCTTTGAGAGTCCTCCAACTTGTGTTCAGTTTATTATCAATGGAGCAGAGGAATCATACATTCACAGTTGTAATTGCTTCTAAGTACCTCTTCTAACTACGGTGTGTTACTGTTTGCTATTATATTTCAATAATAGAAATAAGTGAACAAAACAACAACTATAACTTAAACAGTGCAGTATCCATTTGTCCACAGTGTTTAGTTTCACAATGAACTATGTTCATTACTACGCGTTCGACTTCATACTTCAGTGTCTTTTGCCATTATTTTACAGTCAACAGGCATTCATAGCTCCATGCAAGTGGTGACCTGCCCGAGAATTCCCACTGGACACTATAGACGAGCTATAGACGAGCTATAGACGAGCTATAGACGTTTAGAGACTATAGAGTCGATTACTCAAGAGATCACCCTTACATTGTTGCCTCTGTGGTTTGAGGCACTTGTGGTTGAACCGTTGGGCTGTTGTTCATCTGCTTGAGATTCTAGACATTCCGTGGAGTTTTGGCGTTGTGACATCAGTTGAGAAACATATAACATGAGTAAAATGTAACTGTTATCCATGACTGGGGAAGGTATTTGTAACCCTGTCTAAAAATGGACAGTGATCCTGCAAAAAACACATTTTTTGCCACTATAATGTATGTTTTTGACATTTTTGTTTGCGGTGTCATACATAACACATAACACACACGCTCACGCACGCACACAGCACACACACACACACACACACACACACACACACACACACACACACACACACACACACACACACACACACACACACACACACTCTCTCCCATGTCTTTCCTCCCACACAATTTGCATTCTCGTAATCAGGAACATCGATTTCCTCCAATCTTCACTTCCAAATAGTGATGGGCTCAAATGTGGAGGTGTCAGGGAGATGTACCCTGCAGAGGGCCCCTGAGAGGCATTGTCTTGTGGTGATGATGCAGTATTGAGTAGCCCTGGTCTAGCCAACAGGGCTTGCCTTATTCACAGTTCCCCGGGGAGGGTTAACAGCCACTCTGTCCAGATCAATCATTATGATTGGAAAAATCTGCTGCCACATCAGCGTCCCTATTTGGTAGACAGTCTTTGTTTAATGCCTCGACACGTTGCGATGCCTTGAATTGTTATAGGCTAAATCTGCACAATCCTCTGTGAGTATCAACATTGCGTATCCTCGCTGTTGGGTGGAAACCATGTATGTCAAAAACTGTTACTTCTCCGGAAATGGAAAAAATAACTTGTGTTCCACTGGATCCAATGTACTGTAGTTATTATTTAACTGCACTTGTTCGTACTTTCCATCGGTTAAATATTTATAAAACCCACAGACAGACCACTTTCAACCACTTTCAACCATTGCTATTTTGGGTATGTCATTATTGGTGAAGGGTCTACATTTTCTTTTAGCAGATCCAATCAAAAATGTGAGAAAACGTAAGATGGCGGAAAATCTTGTCACATGGAAATGGGCGTGGCCAAATGGGGAGTTGCCATTAGACAAGGAATACAGGGAAAGAAATCGATTGAATGGCCTACAGTTAGAGTTATAGCCATATAGGGGTGGCCATAGCTGAGTGGTTAGTGATCCCGCCTACGGAGCCAGAGGCCCTGGTTGCCGCAGGTTCGATTCCCGGCCAGGACAGCATATGTGTCGATGAAATTAAATTTGTCCCTGAGCAAGACTCTTAACCCCTAATTGCTCACAGGTTCTCATTGGAAACAAGACCGCAAGGACTTTCATGAACGACCTGTTAAAAGGAATTATCCTTATATCCCAAAGACATGAAGCGGCCTATTATAGCGCCACCATAAAGCTGATTTGAAACATTTGGTGTAGAGGTACTTCCTTGGCCTACTGGGAGTGTGCGTGCAAAGTTTTCATACCGAACGATCCAGTGGTGCCAGATAAATTTGATAAATTTACATTTTAAATGATATTAAACTTCAATATGAAAAGAACATTTCCCTCACACCTACGTCGCACCACCAATCCGACCAATATGTCTGAGTCATAGTGACATGAGCGACACTGTCGACTCGGGGTCTAATCACCCTGTCGGGGTTTATCTCTCAATAATGTCCCGCTCCCCATTGATTATCCCTTGCTTATACAATGCGCGCGCGCGCGCGCGTGTGTGTGTGTGTGTGTGTGTGTGTGTGTGTGTGTGTGTGTGTGTGTGTGTGTGTGCACTGTGCACGCACCAAACATGTCTGCCTACTTATTTGTATTTCAGCATAGTGGGTTGTTGTTGCCTACCTTGTAGTACCTTCTCCTGAATTGAACTCATTGCTTCCTTGTCGGGTTGGCCATGGGAAATACCTGCGGCAAAACTTTTGTCTAGACACATTTACACACCACCACACATACTGATCACTGAGCTCATCACTTTTGAGACAAAAAAATACAAAAAACATTGTCATTGTCTACCAAGAACAGAAAAAACACACTAACTTCAAGGTTAGTTATACCGCTTGGACCCAGAGTCAACCAGACTTAACGCACCATTTCTATTTATAGCACGCCTTGCAGCCTCTCAGCTCTTTTTCTGCACCCTCTACCATTTTCCCACATCCATTTTTCATCAGATTTGGTCCTGATGCAGCACTTACTGTGCACAGAAGAAGATGATGTCAGTGGGGTGGAATAATTCTGTGTGTTTGTTTGTGTGTGTGTGTGTGTGCGTTGATGAGTGCAAGTGTTTGTATCTTTTGTTCATTCATGCATACTTTTGTGCCTGTGTGTGTGTGTGTGTGTGTGTGTGTGTGTGTGTGTGTGTGTGTGTGTGTAAAGCAAAGTTTGTTGTTTACCCAGGGTGTCGGACTAAGCACGAAGCTTGTTTCCAGCCGGACCCTGCATGGAAGCCTTGCTCAAGGGCTATTCAGCGGTGATTCATGATTGATGTGATGAATTGGGGAATCGAACTAGGGACCTTCCGGTATCAAGGCCGCCCCTCTAACCACTAGGCCACCGCTGCCACAGTGTGTGCTGCCACAGTGTGTGTGTGTGTGTGTGTGTGTGTGTGTGTGTGTGTGTGTGTGTGTGTGTGTGTGTGTGTGTGTGTGTGTGTGTGTGTGTGTGTGTGTGTGTGTGTGTGTGTGTGTGTGTGTGTGTGTGTGTGTGTGTGTGTGTGTGTGTGTGTGTGTGTGTGTGTGTGTGTGTGTGTGTGTCCACCCCCGACAAGTGCTTGTCGGGGGTGGAGCACTGGGTATATGAAGGACAAACAGTGAATCATTGCAGCTGCACCGTCTGTGATGCTGCTCCTTGGCGTGTGGTACTGATAAAGGGGCGGGGTGACTTTGCTATGCAGTAAAGTCTCTAAGATTTACTGTATTGATCTAACAGCCACGTCGTACATCACCATCCCCTTCACTAGAGCTCGCCTGGGGGGAGTATTGTAGTGCAGTGGTTCTCAAAGTGGGGTCCGGGACCCCTAGGGATCCTTGAGGGGGTTCCAGGGGGTCCTCAGCTAAATTAGTTAATCTAGCATCAAAATCATTTTAATCACTTGAAAGATTTTACCCTATTTTACGCTATTGGAAAATAGCCGATCTACAAGCTAACAACGTGTCGCACTGTGACGCATAATGTTATGCTGTTGTAGTGGCCTCTCAAAGCAAAAAAGAAACAGCTATATGCATGGTGATTCAAAAGTGTGAAATTAGACGTTTTGAGGATATAATAAACACATTATGACTTAACTAAATAAATCAGGATTTATTTAGATTAACAAATTAAAGATTATTACATTATAACATGAAATACATTTTACACGGCCTGTGGGCTTTGTCAATTTTGTATATTTGTTTGATGGAATCTAAAAAGGATTCGACAATATGTTAAGAACAAATGGGAGAAAGAGCTGGATGAGGATATCCCAGTACACAGGGATGGAGATAATTTACTTGGAAGAATCATTCGATATTTCATCACACACGAAATTAAAAGCAAGCAAACTAAACTTCAACAACCAACCATGCTGGAGAAAACATGACCACATTGATCCAAATCATACACAAATCTTTTGGAGCCTTTCTGGGATGTCATAAATTCAGTTATATGTGAGGTATTGGATTACGAAATCCCCTGTTCTTGTCTTGTTTTATACCTGGGATACATGGAAGGAACTGCACATGCTGGAGACCAATATTTGGTCAAGATCCTCCTTGCTGCTGGAAAGAAGGCTAAATATCACCAAGAACTGACTCAAGACTGATATACATGACTATAAACAGTGGCTGACCATCATAGACAATATCCAAGACATGGAGAATTTAACATACAGTACAGACTGAAAAGGACTATCTCTTTGCAAAAGGCTTGGAAAATGGCTATTGTATTAATCAAATAAAAAAATAGGCATGAAAATAAAAGGTGTCTATTTACCGGTATGTTTCCCCATAAAGGCTATGTTTAATAGAACTTCATTTTATTCTATGTTTACTTTTGTTTTATTTTCTGTACAGTATTCTGTTCTTTTTAAGTTTGTTGTGTAATCATATGTTCTAAAAACACAAAGAGAAAGTTAAAAAAAAGCAGACAGCTCAAATAGATTTAATAGATAAAATACCAAAACAACCAAAAATTTACACCGCCACACAGAACTGATTCTTGACTGAATACTTTATTAGTCATAAATGTAAACAGCACGAGGTACAGTAAGACATTAAGGCTAAAAGGATAACACAAAAAAGTCCTGGGGACTTGTTTCCATTGTGGTCCTATAGACAATAGCAAGCATCTGTGATGCTTGCTTAGGTGTTTGTTTTGTGTGAGGTTGTAATGTGATATCTGATAACACTGAGGTGTATATTTCTCGTTAGGTTTTGGGGATTAGCCCATTAAGACTGAGAAAGCAGCTGTCATTTTAGATTTGAACCACTTTAACCATTATATGCTATAAGTTTGTAGATCTGCTATTTATTTTTTTTATCATGAAGATTTGTGCAAATCTTTGAATATATATATTTTTAAAGCGAACATTTGTAACTCAGATCTTTGCCTCTGGAGATTCTACAAATGTCTTTTAAATCCTAAATCCTAATGTTGCTATATCAGTGGTGCTCAAACGTTTTCATGTCAAGGGCCCCCAAAATTATATGTATTTGGCCGCAGACCCCCATCTCAAAATATGTTGTTCTAGAGACTACCCAGTAGCAAAGATTTGAGTTAAAAATGTTTGCTTTAAAAAATATACAATATTCAAAGATTTGCACAAATTGTCAAGATTCTTCTCAAAAATAGCAGATTACATATCTGCTATTTTTGAATAGTCCAAAGTATAAAATAATGGTTATATAAAAAATAAACTAAAATGACATAGTGTGCATTCCCGGTCCGTCTATAGCCGACCATGCCAGCGTTTTTGACACACAGTGTCGCAAAAGACGGAGGAGTGTCTCCGCTTCCATCGGGGGGGAAAAGCGTGTCACTGCGACCCTCCGTTCTTTAGTTATTGGCTGTTGAATATAGCTTGTTCTCGCCAAAAATGCAGAAAGAAACAAGAAAGCAGGGAAAAATGTATTTTTCTAAATCCTTTAACATTAGATCGGACGGGCTGGGTTTGTTGTGATCACGTTATTTCCAGGTATACTCTTCTCCGGAAGTCATAGGATCACTCATAGGTTGGGGAAGAGTGCCATCTAGCGTAAACACTGAAAACACTGTTTTGATGTGTTACACGTCTTTGGCACTGTGGGCGTTGGAAAAACATTAGGTGTTACACGTCATTGGCACTGAATGAGTTAATGGGTTAAAGAGGAGAGCAGATTTGATAAGAGGGGGTTTTGTTCCTAAATTAGACTTTCATTTACCCTGAGAAAACAAGATTGCTATTGCTGTAATTGCTGTAATACTAGAACTTGTAATGGGATCATGTTATATTACCCATACATAGACTCAACTTGGGCGGGCTGCCCAGGAATATTTTGTTGATATTTTATTTTTCTTTACACTTTCAAGCACTGTATTTCAACAGAGATTACTATTGATAATATGTTCTAAAAAGGCGGAAAGATCCACTTATTTATGTATTATCATACTTTATTTAAAAAAATGCTTTTGGTCACACTCAAGACAAAAAACTAAATACAGCAAATCCACCTTCCAATTCCCAAACAACCACCTCCTTGTCCACTAACACGCCACCACACACAAGTCAATCTGAACTCCTCTTGCCTACAAAGCCACACCGTGCTGGATGATGCATTTGTGTTTGTTTTGTAATATTAAGCAATAAAATACCAGATAACATTTTATTATGCAATACGATGGTACACGGTATTTTGAAAAGGCACATTATTCCATTTGCTCTATTGAGTTACATTGTAAGTGGTGTCTCATGATGCATGGTGCTCTCTCGGGATAATCAGGGACATACTGTACATGGAGTCAGGTGCTTAGTAAGATGCAAAAATAGAAAGTCTGCTTTTTCCTCTACAGGTACCACTGCAAATTTTTATGATTGAATTTCTAATGATTAAACATGTACTCTGTTGTTTGAGAGTGTCGTGTGCCGAAAATAGCCGACTTACAAGATCACAGCGTGGCGCGGACGCCACAAGTTTGTAGGTTGGCTATTTTTGCTGAGCGATCGGGCATAAAACGGTTTTGTCTTGTCATGTATCTTAGGTCTGAACTAGGCTTTAGACATTGAATTGCCTTGAGGAGCGTTTTCCATCAGTTAGTTAGTTCCATTAGTTGAGCGGTGCCAAGCGCAAGTGCAAAAGTATTGTAATGAGTCTGTCTGTCTGTGTATGTGTGGGTATGTATAGAGCAATTATTTGTTTACAAACATTGAGACTGGACGCACAGGTGACTGTTTTATGTAATCAGTTCCGAACAGATCCCCAAACCTGTTGTTTTGGGGTGCGCTGGTTTAAGTTCATTCAACCCCCTCTTGTATGTTGGCAAGTGAGGTGCGCCCTAGCGAGACATATACTTCACCCTGCAACAGTGCTGCGTGCCGAGAACAGCTGACAACCACGTCACGGATGAGACCGTTGTGAGTCTGGAGGTCTGCTATTCTCGGCCGTTCTCTGTGCGCAACACCTTCGCGGGACGGAGCATAAATTAGGCTTGATGGGCTGCAGCTGCGTGAGCAAGAGCAGGTTCTGGTGCCATGATCATAGAGCGCTCCCTCCGTTCTTATGGCAGCCACTGGAGGTGGGGTTTTGAGGACAACTGCATTTAATTGCTATTATTGATTACACACAACAGAAACCAAGAAATATATATTTCAAGAGCGAGCGATCACATTAAAAATCCTAAGTATTCTTCCTCCACACTGGGAGAAAAACAGCATCTGACAGTTTGATGGGATGCATTTTTATATGTGAGGCTGTGACCACTTTTACATTGAATCTCATGAGCGGTGGGGTTCATTTGGTGCCGGCCTGCGCGCGCATACTGGTTCTTATCAGTGTGACGTTGTCTGTTAAGGCGTCTATACTGTGTTCTGCTGTTTCCACATATGTGTCCTAGAGGGTGCTGAAAACACCAAAATGAACTTCGGCTGTAACACAACTATGCAGCTCAACTATGAACACCTGTAGTATTATCATTTATTTATATATATATATATATATATATATATATATATATATACAGGGTCCCCACGGTCATGAAATTCCTGGAAATATTTTGAAATAAAAATAAAAAAAATCCAGTACTGGAAAAGGTTTGAAATTGATCAAACATCATCAAAGGTCCTGGAATTTATCAAGGGTCCTGGAAAAATATTTGGCTATGCATTGTTTTTGGCTATTGATTTTGTTAAAACAAAACATTTTCATAAACATGAATAATATTACACGAAATATGTAACATAAGTAGTTTTTCGCCGAACGGGCTGTGTGACGGCAGCCTAATGTATGTCTCAAACTTTATTTTTGCTACACTGCCTATCTTTGGGCATTCTACATAGGAGTAAGAGACACATTATTGCGCCGAATGATTGTTATATAGGCCTGGAAATTGGGCTAAATATTCTTGAAAAGTTTTGGAAAAGTTTTGGAAATTCATTGCTAAAAATGTGTGGGGACCCTGTATATAGATAGATAGATAGATAGATAGATAGATAGATAGATAGATTTGACATACACAATTTTCCCAATAATAGCTTTATTAATCAATGTTGGCTAAAAATGACAGTAGAAATAGACATGAAATTGCAGGACAAAGGGATGGGGAAGGACATGCAGCAAAGGGCCTTGGGTCGGAATCGAACCCGGGTTGGCTGCCAAGGACTGAGCCCTAATAGCGCTCCACCAGGTGAGCCACTGGGGCTTGTTAAAGGCTGTCATGAATAAATTAAGTCTTTCATGGTAACTCTGATCCACCATTGAAATTGATACAAGCCAAACAGCTGTGGACAGCATAGCATTGATTTTTATCGGGTACAAAACACTGCTCCATTGCTACTCTTAACATTCAAACACAAGTTGCAAGTATTTTTGTTTTGTTTTTTTCAAAGCATTTGGCAAGTTTTGGCAAACACTTTTTAATGAACTCTCCTCTCGTATTGTTTGGGAATGTAATAGTTTCACAGGGATCACATAGATTTGGTGAGACTACAACTTCTCTTGCAGGATACTCTTTAATTTCTTATTTAAGGCACCATTCATTGTTTATTTGTGCATTTTTTATTTTGTCTTATTGGACAAACCATGCTGTTGTCACTTTGTTGAGCAGAATAGTGGGACTGCAGAGAGGAGGAGAATAACATTGGGGAGGTGGGTGGAGTTTGGGGAAATGAGATCTCTTCTCACAGCTGATTTCTTTCACATGCCTCCTGTAAGTGTATTAAGGAGAGCACCTCAAGCCAAATGGCAACATGTGAGGAAAAGCTCTGTTAGCATGGCATGACTAACCATTTGTCTGGTACTCTGTATCCCTTTCCCTCCCCTTGTTTGTTGGGACCTAAATTGAATCACAACAAACTGGCAGGTAAACGTCTGCCCCTAATGTATCCAATGTCTTCTGTGATGTGTTGCGCAAGGACTGGTGTGCAACTGCGTTGAACAGAGAGCCATTTCCAAGTAATATAATAATAATAATACAATATCCATGTCTGTGCGGATTGTTTTTTGTTTCCTTTTAAGGCAAAGATCTTACAGACATCTTATTGTGATTATATTACACAGCTGTCTGTCACTGAAAGCCGATGAAAGGTACAATAATAGAGTGTGTGCTGCTATAGTGACACGGATGATCAGAGCACCCATGTTTGTTATATTTGTAGATTAACCAGACTTTCTGTAGTTAGTGATGCCAGAGGTGTCAGGAGATTCATGACAAAAGGACTAGCAATTGGATGGGGGATGGGGGTTTATTATTTCAACCCAGTGTAGAGGTCAAGCTCTGGCCGGTGTGACCCAAATTATGATCCAGGCCTGTTGAGGGGGGGGTCTTCCTAAAACCAAGCTGTTGTTGTTGTTTGTCTTTGTTTGGCTGTTCAACATGGGGGGGCTGTAGTGTAGCAGCCGTTCAGATGAAGAGACAAGGGATTGAAAAATAGACAAATCGTGGGAGGTATATAGACATGAGGTTAAAAGGTGAGGGTTCGGGAATGATGGATTAATTTAGGGTTAACAAATCCTGGTATGACCTGTTGTCCTAAAATGGCTCCAAGCAGGTGTGTACACACTTGCATACCTGTAGGTCTCTCTCCCTCTCTTCCACACATGCACATTAGTTTCATTCCTGGTTTATTTCTACCCTGTTAATGTTTTATTTATCTAATTCGATGTCACTGGCTCTCTTGTGCTAGTTGATGTGTCTTGTTATGTGGACCAGATGAAAATCTCAAAGTATTGTAGAGATTGACCTCAATTGATCCCGCCGGGGAAATCCAGTTTTCATGGCAGTACCGCAGTTATGAAACACAGGACCGATAAGGATAAAAGATACAGCTGTAGCTGTATGTAACAGTAAAAACAATGGTAACAATAACAGTTGTAAAAAAAGAGTAAACAGATTTGGATTGGGAGATTTGGCTACAGTACTCTGCTTGGCCCTCTGCACTTGGACCGCCCGGGAGATGTATGAGCTGTGAACTGGTATAGAAATGCAGTTAAAGTGCACTAACAGTATATTAACAGTATTAACAGATATAGATATAGTAAAAGGGTACATAAACAATCTCTACCCAGTGGTGAGGGTAAAAATGAACAGTCAAACGACAGTGGATAATGAGAAGTATACAATCTATACACAGTAAAGATTATTTACAGTACACAGACTGTGCGACTGTGCGCGTGTGTGTGTGCGTGCGTGCGCGCGTGTGTGTGTGTACAGGGCTGTCATGGATGTGGACCACAATCTAACCACAGTAAAAAGATTTGAATGGCAGTTACCTTAGCAAGCCTCTGAAGTGATGCCAATGTAAACCCAGCAGTCCCAAGTAAAGGATGTGTCATGGAATAATGGTCAAGCCTGGAATGGAATAAATATAATGAAATAAAGTGTTTTTGTTTGCACCAGGATAATTTCACATAGAATAATTGTCAATAGCCAATTTAGCAGATTGCAAATTAGAATTAATTATCCATTAAATGTCATATTATAATTATGGATTTTTAAGGCGCCCATCTTAATGAAATATTGAGGGCTGAGGCAATGTTTGGAAGGTTTAGTGAGCTAATTGAGTAACCTCAAATAAATTGCTGATTATAACCTTTGGAACAGCAGACCAACAGCATGGTATATTACCAACCTCCTCTGGAGGGCCACGAAGATGTAATGTTCATTTATTGGCAGATCTCTGCTCTCTCTCTCTCTCTCTCTCTCTCTCTCTCTCTCTCTCTCTCTCTCTCTCTCTCTCTCTCTCTCTCTCTCTCTCTCTCTCTCTCTCTCTCTCTCTATTATTTTCTTACTCCTCCCTTTGTATTTTTGTTCTTAAAGCCTCACTATGTAATTATGTTTTAATTAATAAAATGTAATTGTGTCCAATCTGTTCGGTAGAGTGTGTTAATACAATACAACTTATACAATTGGAGTGGTTGTATTTTGTCTCCCTGCTCTTCTATTGAGACAATTATATCATGTCAAAGGTCATGTCTCACCTAGACACAGGATCTGACACGAATTTTGACCTAATGGTCAAGATTCAATTTATCCCCCGAGCAAGCAGGCTGGCTCTATTACCTCAATGGTAAAAATGTCAGCACTTAAAAGCCTGGTTCAAATCCGGGGTATCAGAGGAAAGTTACACAGTGCTCTTTAAGTGTCTGTTACTTTCTGTCTCTCATACACACTCACATTTTCTCTCTGTTGCATTTGCTGCTCTGATGTTTTGCTGGTCAGTTAGGAGAATTAGAGAGAGTTCAGTGGCTATGTTCTCAGGGAGCTTAATAATCAGGCACTAATCTGTCTAATACTTTGATTGGAATACATAACCTTCATGTAAACACCAAGATCAGCATAGAGTTACCCAATTGAGCTCTAACACAACATTTTCCTTCTGATCGAAAGAGATAGTGTAGGCAAAACTTTTTAACAATCTGTTACCGAGCCACAACCACAAATCTGACTGTGTACCCATGTTAATTTGTGTCAGGCTTTGATTACTGTGAGACAGCTGTTATTCCACTTCTTGAAAGTGGCACAAACAACATATGTCAAAACAATAAGATTTATTCTGGATTGATGAAATGATCTGCATGTATATATATATGGATAAATTAACAAACAATTAACTGATGTTCAAATGCAGGTAATTTTGGCCAACAGCATGGTTGTATGGTAAAGTATAGGCAAAATTGGGCCTAAATTAGTGAAACACTCATAATGTTTGGTGTGAGTGAGGCTCCGTGACAACTAGTGAATGCATCTTAAATTACAGATACTGGATTTCAAACTCATTTGTCTTACTTCACTTCAAAACTGCTTTGATCTCCCTCTGCTATACTCATCAACCTCATAGTGTTTGTCTGTTTACTGGGAGTATGCCAGTTTCATGTGTTGAGGTTGCTCTTTCTTTATTGTAGGCTACACACTGGAGATTATTTTCAGTTATGGGACAGAACCAAAAAGCTATTGATTGCTCAGTATTATCGGGAATATATAACTAAAACATTATATTGTTTTTGCTAGATTTGGCTAGCTCCAAAAGTTCACAGATTGAGACAGTTCAGGCCTTAGCTTGCACAAAACAGTCAGCTACAAACAACAAGCTATGCCTAACATGGTTTATGGTACAGTTGTATTAGATTAGGCTCATGGTTTCGAAGAAGGTTTCCATTAATTCATGAATTAAGCTCATCCAACAGTTAACCCCTTAAGTGCTGGATGACTTTCAGAGATTGTGCTTTACCTCAGTGTTTCCCAAACAATGGGCCAGGAACCCATCTTTATGGGTCATGAGTAAATATTTTTTCTTATTTCTTACAACAACAACAAAAGAATAATGAAGAAATAAGAATTTTCTGAAGAATAAAAACTAATCATACAAATTCCATAAGAAATTGAAATTGTGAAAATAGCAGATGTACTGTATACGCTCAACATTGTGAGCTTGTAGATCTGCTATTTTCTACTAATTGTGAAATAGGGCTTAACTGGTTAATTCATAATGTATTTAGAAAGTTTGGGTCCTGGGCAGACACCAAATGTATCTTTTGGGTCTTGGTTTGGGAACCATTGCTCTAAAGACCTCTACACACTGTACGATATTTGAAATGGTCGGCGAGTGAACAGATCGTTAAGCATTTCACATTGCACGAGTTTCTCTCTTGAAATCGGGCTAAATATATCGTTGTGATTCTCGCACGATTGATTGATCGGCGACAGGGGTTCACTGATTACAAGATATTTCACCACGATGTGATCCCGACCCAATACATACATTTGTTTTTATTCCAAACGTCTCACGAAAACGTGAAAGGCTCCCGTGATATATGCGCGAGACCGAGACAGGACGCTAATGATTGACATTAAATCATTCTCAATTTCTCTGTATTTCTCTCTCTCTCTGAAACAAACGTTTCAAAAGTCAGCCAGTTCAGCTCAGCAGCAGTGTTGCCGTGTCCGCTTATTATAAGCGAGTTGCTTGTAAAAAAAATATTGGTGGTTGCGTTTCTTTTTAGCTTATTTCCAAAGTGTAGTTGCTTATTTGGCTTTATTTCTTAATGTTGCTTTTTTTCTTTGAAAATAGTTGCGACGCGTTGTAGATCGGCTATTTTATTTGTATATAGGTTTAAAGTGCTCATGCAGCCTATAGTCGCTTTTGTTGGGCTTGTTTTCATAGACCTGGTTGCTTATTTCTCGCGCAAAACCTGCCAATACTGTTCAGAGATACGTGCGTCACACACACACACACACACACACACACACACACACACACACACACACACACACACACACACACACACACACACACACACAGCTCTCTCTCTCTGTCTGCAAGCCCTATTCCTCTGTAATAATAAACAGCCCTATCGTTAAGCAGGCTAAGCAGGCTCGCTCACTCTATCAATCTGTTTATCATGTTTAACTAATACAGGACTGGACTGTCTGTACGGTAATATTGCGGTTCTATGCGGTTCTAGCCACGGTGCGTCTCTGTTGTATTAGACTCAACAGTGAATCATGCTGATAATAAAATAGTTTTCCCACCAGCTACCTCGCTGGCTGGTACTGAGCTCTGATTGGCTGTAGCACGGCTCTCATCGGATCCGACAAACCCAAATATCCAACATGCTAGAAAAGTAAAAATTATCGGGAACCGCTCGCCGAGCGCAATTTATCGGGGTGTTTCTTCTCGGAGTACCTTACACACTGCGCGATCAACACCTCGCCGAGGAACGCCCGATCTGGACTGAGATCGGTGGTTTTGTCGGCGATCACAAAAAAATATCCCCGAGAGCCAAATCGGGTCAAATATCGTACAGTGTGTAGAGGTCTTAAGGGAGCTGAGCTTACTACATACACTTGCTCCTATGGACACACATCCCAGCACCTGAGCAGAGGTACCAGCTTCTGTAGACAGTGAGAGTGTTCTTCGGGGGTCTTGTTATGCTTTGATCTTTGGTATGTAGTGAATGTAGGGGTCAGGGATAATAGACTGGCAGGGGTGAAGAGACATGAAGGGAGACAGAGGGAGCAGGAGACAGATATGGCAACTGAAGCTTGTTTCTCACTTGATGCTAAATTCCCCGATTTTAAGCCCGATCTCAATGATGCGCACAACTTGTCCTCTTTTGTAAAAGGGCTCATGTCCCCCGATTTTGCTGACTCGCGGTTGGCAACAAAATCAAACATGTTTGATTTAATCGGCCGACTGAAATCGCATAGTTTCTATTGGTTAATGACTGAAACACTATCAAGACCACTTTTCAATTCTGAAATACCTTTGTAACTCTAACGACTTGGTTACCAAATCTCAAAAACCTTAAGTGACGACAAAAGAAGGGAACTAATCTACAAGTATATGCCCCTGAAATTGTTCTTTATTTCTCTTTTATAAGATAAAAAAATAAACGTATTGTCTGTACATGAAAATTGGTCTTGCATCATCTGCTCCATCATCAACAACATAAAAGAACATATGACATAGAGTAACAGCTGAGGAACATCTGACAAAATAACATCTGCCATGGAAGAACATCTGACATCTGACATGAAGGAACATCTGACATAAAATAACATCATCTGACATGAAGGAACATAAATGCCTTTCTATGCCTGATGTAAAGCACTTTGAATTTGCCTTGTGAGAAATATGCTATAAAAATGAATTTGCCTTGCCTTGCCGTGAAAACCCACAGCAGACTGGGTTCAATTTAGCCATAAACTCTTATTTGTTTGTCAATCACAGTATTACAATTTACTTTCAAGTACTTCTCGTTGGGTGTTAAAACGGCCAATTATAGCCAAATCCATGCCTGATGAAATCCAGAATTATTTGCAAATGGAGCTGCTCACTGGATCGTCTTAAATGTGCCATTGAAACCGACCACTTGGGGAATTTAATAATATAATAGTATACTTTGTTTATAGAGCACTTTTCAAAACAAAGTTACTAAATTCGTTACATAAAACTGAAGAAATAATCAAATAACTAATATAACAGAATACAAACATGATGACCTTTATAAAAATGAGAATATTTTTTCTTTTAAGACATTTGACAATGTCATCACAAGGAAAGATGAAATTACCTACCTGGGTTGTATATTAGAGGCCAACGTCTCAAGTGAAAAAGATTGCAACTAAAGTAATCAAAAAAGTCAACCAAATAACATGTTTTCTATTCAGGAACTCCTCGGTGGTCAGTAGGAACACACTGAGGACACTAGCTGGAGCACTCATCCAATGTCATTTCGACTATGCATGCACCTCGTGTTACATTAGCACCTCAAAGGCATTAAAAACAAAACTGCAGACCTCTCAAAACAAACTGGTCAGGTTACTACTAGGCCTTACACCCAGAACTCCTGCTCATTATGCTAGGGTGGGATGGCTCAGGGTAGAGGACAGAGTAAAGCAACTTGCAATGGGCCTGGTCTTCAAGATACGTGAGAAAACAGGAATACCCACCTGTCAGACTACTAAATTCGTTCTACTGCTATGCCACAAGGATGTGGAATGCTCTACCAACAGTCATAACAAAGTGTCACTCCTTACCCTCCTTCAAAACCGTTCTAAAAGAACACCTACAGTTGGCTGCAAATTGTAACTGGCCCCTGTAAAATGTAAAAAGTCTAATCTCATCACCGGAAATGACCACCCCCCAAAACTGTACATATCTTTCTTTTGTATTACTACTCGTATATATGATGTTTTTTTGCATATTATATTATTGTTTGTCTTCAAATGTCTCGATGAATTGAATACATAGGACCTTAATGGAAACAAGCCCTGAGGGCTTATCTGGGTTATCCTTTTAGCATTATTTTGTATAAATCTGTGCCACCTTGCCTTGTTTTTGCAAACTAAGTATTCAACCAATCAGTCAAACCTGGTTCCAGAGCAGAAGACCTTTTAATAAAGGATATGGACATGCCAAGATATGGGTTGGCGGATTGTGCCCAAACAGTGGCGTCGTTAGGGGTGGGCTTCGGTGGCTATAGCCACCAATGTTTTGTCCAAAGCCACCAATAAAAAAAATAAAAAAATTAAAAAATTAAAAGTTTTTTTTTTTTTTTAAATTATATATCTATCACCCTAACCTAACCCTACCCCTAACCCTAAAACCGATATAAAGTAACAAAAAACGGGGAAAAAAGCACCCTAATCCGCGAAATCCGCGAGGGAGGAGGGGGCCCGTTGCCTGTGGGGCTAAGCCCCCGACCTAGTAGAGACCTAGCGACGCGTCTGTGCCCAAATATGCCCAATATGCACCCTTGACAAATTCAGAGATTAAATACAACCCCTTGTGACATTATCTGCCATCTAACTATCGAAGTTGGAGTTGGACATGGCCCCAAGGCACAGCGTTAGACCATGCACTACCTTACGCCATAAATTGTCTACATGGGGCCAGAAGAGTTTAAATTATGGAAAGGCTGTTCAATAAAAGTATGTTTTAAGAAGTGATTTAAAAGAAGACACCGATGTACTGTAGCAATGTGATACTTTACATGGGATACTCCTTTTCATCTATTGCTCTATAACATTCACATGTTCTTGCTCTTTGCTCTGCATTTTGTTTACACTACCCTATCCTGCTTTTCTATCTCCATATCTCTTCTTTCACCTCCTCTCACTCCTTCTCACCCTTCCATCTTTATGTCTTGTCCTCCCTCCAGTCCTAGTGTTTCCCCCTGTCGTATTTTTCTCTGCTCTGGGACTCTATCCACACCTTGGAGGTCGAAGGGCGGGAGGTTAACTGTCATGAACAAACTACGACCCCACAGGGAGTTTTTAAACCTGTTATCTCTTTTGTGTGTGCGCGCGTGTGCGCGCATGTGGCCGAACGTCTGCTTCTCTTTTTTTTTTAAAGCTCACTCAAGCCAAATGGTGCCAACCATTACTGCATTGAAGGTGCAGTAACCTGAGGGTGGCACTTAACTGTTGCCATGCACACTGTTTTGCTGGAATTTTATTTGGGTTATGTAAAAGGTTTCCATATAAAACTGGGTAGAAATTAGATTTTGGCTGTCATATGCTCAGATACACTGACTTATACATTTTAAGCAGCATCTCACTGAGTTACTGTCAGTCAGTACTGTCAGTAATACAGTAATTGTTAATAAAACGTGGTAATTGAATGACATTGTTGTCCAGATGGGGTAGGGATGAATTCTGTGCTTTGTGTCCAACAAGCGTTTTTTTCCTTATTTTTTTTTCTAAAACTACACATTAAACTATTTAAATGCACAAGGAGCATGGGTCATCATATTGGAACTATTACGACTACCATAATCCATACGTTTTGAACAGTGATTGAACACAGTTTGTGTTTTATCCACCACTTTGTCATTGTGATAAGCAACACTAAATCCATAAAGCCTAATTGATATACGTCTGTGTCACTCACCAAAAATAGCAGATCAAGATCAACACGTATTCAATTTGACAAAATTAATTGTGAGTCGGATACAACTCCTGATCAAATTGACTCTTTGGTATTTCTGATAGGAGAGTGTGAAATTGTATCTGCTAATGATAGGGTAAAATGTGTATGTTTCTCAATTCATATATGTAAAGGTTGACCAATGGCCAAGGCTCAAAGAAAATTCCAGAAAGTCCAGAAATACCATTTAGGGTGTTTTTATTTCTCCCCCAAAATGTCAAGAAGCCAGTCCTGTGCACTGCAGCATTATTTACAGTGGAATGCCTTGAATAAACAAACTGAACTTAGAAAAAGATTAGATGAAATGAACTTGAAGTCAAATAAGGACAATAACATCCCAACAGACAAGATACTGTTGCAGGCTTATAACCCTTCCATGAAGGGCACTGCCGGCTCTCCCAAGGTGTTACCTGCTTGTTGCCCAAGTCAAACTGGCACGCTCGACCTTCTGCAAAATCTGCAGCCTCTTTCTTATACTAGGCGAGACCATACCAAGAACACAGATCAATTAGTAATTGGTAACCACTTAACTCAAATAAGGCAAATAAGGCCCATGAGTTGACTTACACAATTACGTGGTTTTACTAAACAAATTCCAAATACATTTCAGGCGCCACATCATAAAGATAAGTGAACATAACATAAGAGCTCATGAACATTAAACAAACACCCCTCCTGCTCTACAGCACTTAGTACCTTCCCCCACTCTATCAAGAGGATTGCCAGCACTGCAGGAGAGACAGGTGCCAATCAATCATAATTAATTAATTAAACACAATTTACAATAAATAGAAATGCCGTTAAAACCCATGCATAGTCCTTGTGTTCTTATACAATGTTGGGTACCGATAAGCACACAGGAAGCAGCTGTGTAGTGTATACATGTGTGCTCCTCTTTAGTCTATCCACAAGTTTCCTAGGGCATTGTGGGCATCACTTCCTGTCGATTTGATCACTGAAACCTCATCAAATCGACTGTAACAGTATATATTAGTATATCCCATGTATTACTTTTAATTCCATTCAAACTTTTCCACCTCTGAATATTCCCCAAATTTCTACTCATTTGAGAAGGGTTGTGTTCTTCTAGACTCTGGAAGAACAAGGCATGTTTTCTTTGATGACAGGCTCTATAGAACTAGAATCTTGTCAGGTGACAGCCCCTAAATGGATTCAACCTTGTATTTCAGGGCCTTCTGAATATTAACCACCAATTTCTATGTTGGCCTTCTTAAAAAGTCTGGAAATAGATACCTTAATATAATTAAGCCAGAATAAAACACAGGTCCTTGGAGCTTTTGTGATCACTCTGTTCCCATTCCATCCCCTATTTTGGTCTATTTTACCAACCAAACAAAATGGTTTCTTTTTTGACATGAACACAATGAGTGGAGGAAGACTCTCACATCGCCAAAAAGGTTTAATGAGTACTCCTTCGACAGAGACTTGCACTCTCACGTGTTGCTGTCTCCAGACTCCCGGTCTATGCATGCATACACACACATACTGTACATACTATAGACCTTTCCATATGTACATGTACACTTGTATATCATCGATGTCCGTTACTTTTCAGGAAATGGAAAAAAGGGTCTGTGTCCATTTAGTCACAACCTCTTGTTAATGCATTTCATTGGTTAAACATTTTTAAACCCCACAGACAGACTGCGAAAATAGCAGATCTACAAGCTCAAAGCGCAGCATACGACAAAGTATAAAATAGGGTATTCATTTATATTTAAAAAAAATAAGAAATATGGATATACAAGGTTTCTGCCTGACAGTGACAATATTCATATATTATGCTTTGCCAAGAATCACACAGATGAACGCTTAAATATATTCAGACACGCGGGCCTGATGTCACACCTGTGTGAAAGGTCTAATCAGGTCTGACCATACTCTCTCTGACTCTGTCTAGCTTTGAAGTTCATTCCGGGACAGTGTTCTCACACCCTGTTAAATATAGTCACTGGAATGCTGGAAGGAGGAAAATGAATTGACATACAGTACATAAATGAAAATAATGACGCACCAATGGGCTCCAATTTGCCGGAATCAAATACGATTAGATGACAAACAGATGACAAGTAGGCACATTGTTTTTCCTGCTGTTGTTTTTTCTGCTGCTGAATTTATGTGGCTCCGTCTTTGCACACTTATAGCATGCCTGTGCTGTCTTTCAAGGTCAACTCGGCTGTATAATTTCAAGCCTTTTTTATGACCAAAGTAGAGTTTAAAAAATGCACATTTGGCAGTGATACTTTGACATACTCTGGAAATTTGCGAAAGGAATGTTGAGCACAGTGCATTCAAGGCTGAGAGCTGATGTCAGTAACATAATGTAATGTAGTCTGTTTGCTTTGAGTAACCTTTGGATTACTTAATTTAACACCGTATTCTATTGATATTGGAGTAATCCAAAGTGCTGAAAGTAATAAAATTAATATCATTTGTTATGATGTTACTGATTACAATTACATTAAATTGATCAGTAATATGTTACAGTTACATTTTGAATGTAACCTGGCTACAGTTTATATATATAATATATATATATATATATATATATATATATATATATATATATATATATTTATATATATATATATATATATATATATATATATATATTTATATATGATGATGGAGCTAGCTCATTTCAATATTTTTATTGATTGGACATAAGGTAATTTTATGGCTTTTCTTTTTTTCAAGGAAAAAACATTTTGCCCACATTTTTAATGAGTTGACTAGAAAGGGGGCGGCCATAGCCGAGTGGTTAGTGAGCCCGCGTAGGGAGCCAGAGGCCCTGGTTGCCCCAGGTTCGATTCCAGGCCAGGCCAGCATATGTGTCGATGAAATGAAATTTGTCCCTGAGCAAGACTCTTAACCCCTAATTGCTCACAGGTTCTCATTGGAAACAAGACCGCAAGGACTTTCATGAACGACCTGTTAAAAGGAATTATCCTTATCCTTAAAGCCTCCAATCTGTCTATCTAATGAATAAATGTTTAGTGTTAAACATGTGATGATGTGATGTGATGCGAGGGTGTGGACTAGCCGATACAAACTTCTGGATCGCCCTACACTCGCTCCTATCCAGCGTCAGGGTCCGGAGCTCTGCAGTGTTGCTATCTCCGCTGTCCCACCGCAGTGTGTCTATGTAGGTGGTGCGCCCCCTTCCCCTCCTAGCCGTGCCTTAGTTTGGTTCCCAGTGTCAGTTCACTCGCCATCAGTTCAGAGTGCCTGACACAGCGCCCAGCCAGCTTGATCCATCGCTCCCTGACCTTGTCGTATGGAAAAAAACATTGAATACAGTTTAAAAATCTAATTCTCAACCTGCTCAATCAAGAGCCACGGAATGTTTCCACACAGTTTTCACCTTTGTGTCCGTGCTCATTTTATCTCCCATCCCCAGAGGCATCATATAGCAATATCCTGAGTGGTAATGTAACGCTGAGAGGGAAAACACTGACCTGTAATGCCCACTCTCAGAATTAAAGTTATGCTCAGGATTTGACTGCGCACTGTTGTTCCAAATAAGTACTCCCATTATTCTAACACAATGGTTCTGTATAATACAGAGTAAAATCTTTACAGTTGGTTCCATTTGTACTCTCTTCAGAGTTAAATGAATGCTGAGGATTTTACTGTGTACGTGTGGACGTGGTATCACTCTGAGGAAGAGAGGAGTCCTAGCATCAGGCCATGCGTAGCACCCGGGTGAGAATCTAACAACAGCATTTTTAGCACCCATCGGACGGTGTGATATTTTGATGTGGCGAAGGGGTTCAGGAAAGGGCGTGAAAGAAACCCTGGGCTGGGGTGAGGGGAACGCAGGCCAGGGTTTGGGGAGAGGCTGGGGGGGGGTCAGTTTCCCCGATCTGTGGAATTTGGTGAAGAGGGCAAGGAATGCTGGGAATGCTAGTCATGAGGTAGGCCAGAGGAGGGCGGGGTCACTGGAGGTCGTTAGGTCAGCTGCTGGCTCCCACCCAAAGCTGATCAGGGCTCCTGAGGGTCTTTACGGAACATAATATGACACTACCATCTCACACTGTGTGTGTGTGTGTGTGTGTGTGTGTGTGTGTGTGTGTGTGTGTGTGTGTGTGTGTGTGTGTGTGTGTGTGTGTGTGTGTGTGTGTGTGTGTGTGTGTGTGTGTGTGTGTGTGTGTGTGTGTGCAAGGTCATAACAAAATCCAGTAGCAGGGAATTGCCATGCTAATCAAATTTCAGTCACTACTTGATGCTCCCCAATAGGGTGCATGTAGCCTTTCCAAACGACTGTGTGTTTGTACATACATGACACGTTTCATTTTAAGAAAACACTTTGCAGTGTCTGCAATTTCATTCTCCTGAGCAAGCCCACTTCGTTCTCTCGTTCCTATTCTCCGAGATAAAAAGATACACATACACACACAATCCTCTTGTCTGTGTTCATTGTTGTATTCCTACCAAACAGTTACATCAACATGCTGGCAAGCACTGATAAATGGTGGCCAGTGTCCTCCCACCTCTCTCTCTCTCTCTCTCTCTCTCTCACTGTGTCTCTCATCCTTTACATCCCTCCATGACTCTCCCCTGTGGTATCGTTTTTCAGGGCTTTCCTGGAGAAGCCTCAGCCTCTGGGAATGGTGCCTGAGTAGTCCATTAGTTAGATTAGCCACTCTATGGGGGAGAGGCTCTGTTTCGCTCTCCCCCGGCCCAGACAGACAAAGCCCTGGCCTGGCCCACATTGTAGCATTGTCAGGATGAGCTGGGATTTGCCAGAAGAGCTCCTGTCAGGATCGCTGATAAGGACACAGACGGAGGGTTGGGCTGTGTCTGCTAGGCTTGTTTGAGTGCTGCATGTTGTTAGGATGTGATGTGTTGTGAAAGTGAACGACAGGGAGCCATCTGCAACGTTTTTTACGTTTTATGTTTTTTTATGTTCTCCCCTTTTATGTTCTCCCCATGTTCACATGTTTCCTCCGAGTGCTCTGGTTTCCTCTCACACCAAAAAAGATGTGTATTAGAGACATACTCCTGCCAGTGCCCTTCAACACATGGCAAAACGCCTTGTGACACGTTGTTGCTTGTAGATTTTCACACATTGGAAAGTGGTTCAATATAAAGGATGAATCAATACGGTAGCTTAACAAGTTACACAAACATTTTAAAGTTGCCCCCTATTGATAGGTGCATGTGATATACTGCAGTGACTGTATGGTAATATTTAGTATAAAATAATTATCACTAGGGTTTTATGGCACTTTTCAAAACAAAGTTGCACCATGCAATCTGTCTTAAGAGGGCAGATGCATTAGATTCAGTACAACATGACTGTTCTAAAAAAAAACTAAACTAAAAAAAAAACTAAATGCATTTCTTGACTGAAACTCTGTCATGTGTCCATCTGTCCTGCAGCTTTTGCAGAAGAACGGGCAGATTTCCAGTATGAGCAGCTTGAATGACCGCACAGAAGACAACTCTCTGACAGAAGGTATTTGGTGTGTGTGCGTGTGTGTGTGCTCCTATTACTATACTTGTGAGAGCCAAATGTCCTCACAAGTATAGTAGAATTTGAGAAATCATTGTGAGGATCATTTTCCTGGTCCTCACAAGAGAAATGCTTTTTTTTGTTATATATATATTTGCATGTTGCAGGCATGTAGAGGGTAGGCCTAGGGTGTGTGTGCGTGTGTGTGTGTGTGTGTGTGTGTGTGTGTGTGTGTGTGTGTGTGTGTGTGTGTGTGTGTGTGTGTGTGTGTGTGTGTGTGTGTGTGTGCGTGTGCGCGCACGAGTGTGGCTTTCTCCAGGTCTATTGTATGATGTGAGTAGTTTATTTATAGTGTAAGATATTGTGTTTGTTTTCAACTTATGTAGTGACACTGTTTATATGTGTTCGTGTCTGGGATGTTGTTTTCTTTAACACGGGCAGAAGGTGAGCTTGTTTGTGTGGGGACACTTGTTTGTGTGTGTGTGTGTGTGTGTGTGTGTGTGTGTGTGTGTGTGTGTGTGTGTGTGTGTGTGTGTGTGTGTGTGTGCGTGTGTGTGTGTGTGTGCGTGTGCGTGTGCGCGTGCGTATGCATGCGTGTGTGTGTGCACATGGGTGTTCTTTAAGACTCTGGCCTGCAGACCCCTGTGGCCATGGCTCCCTGAGATCAGCTTGATCCCAAACTAATCCTTCTGTCAACACACGAGGGACACCTACACAGTTTTATTTGACAGTTTTAGAAATGTCTTACTCTCTCTCTCACTCAAGCAAGAAGAGAAAGAAAGAAAAACAGAGAAACATGTCAAGGATAGGCAAAAAAGGATATTTACATACAGTATATACACATAGCATAATCCAGCTGGTATGTACATGAGGTTAGACATAAGGTGCATAAGGTTAGAGACAAAGGTGGTAGCACTCCGGTAGCCCCCCCCCCCCCCACACACACACACTCACTCTGCATACTTTCTCTCACCCTAGTTTACCCTAGCCCTTAATCTGTTGAGAGACTGCAAAAGATTCTCTGTTCACTAATGACGTGTGAAGCTAGTCTCATTGTTGTTGTTGCACAACAGACATCAGATCAAAAAAGCTTAACTGGGCACTACAACAAACACAATTGGCCGTGTTCAGGGCTGGGAATCCCCGTCAGCAGGGAGCTCTCTGTTGTTGCACTAGCGACTCCTACAGGTTGGTCAGGTGCCTCAGCAGGGAGTGGAACTGGGAGGAATAGCGAGTTCCTCCGCATGCGTTACGCCCTCCCAGTCCACCCAGGGTCGACTGGCATAATGACTAAATTTGGGGGGGGGGGGGGTCAAATGAGAAAAAAGACAAAGCGACGAAAGACGCTTTAGCAATACAAACGAGTGGAAAAACATAACAATTAGCCTAGCCAACCCAACACAGTATCAAATACATTTTCAACATACAGTATGTCCCTGTTATAACCTGTAACAGCCATCTGGTGACCTCCTATCACCATGTGTGTTTTTTTGCTTTCTTTCTTTTTTGGTTTCTAACAGGGTCTCCCTCAATCTGGGAGGGCTATAGGGGTGTGTATTCCCTCCCTAAATATTTAGCAGGCCATGACCTGGGCCCAGCACAAAGCGACCCGCGCTACACTTCATAAGACGGCATGGCCCATGGGAGGGAGTAACCCTATACTACATTAAACACAGCGATATGTCACATACCGCCCCGTCAAATAACCTATTTAATAAGCTACTTAATGAAGCGATTCTGTCCGTTTATAGAGTAACCCTATACCCCCTTTAGAGGAGACAGTGATAGAGAGCATGGATGGATGTGGTATGTAGACTAGTGGGGAATAATTTAGTTGTTGAAACACTTGCTTTTATGGAGATGTACTGGGAGTTCATTAGTTTGTGTATGACTGAGGAGGGGGAAACCATACATGGATATTCTTTGCCTGTATGTCACATTATGGCTAGAATAAAGCTACAGTCTACTCTATATACAGAGGTTGGATTTATTTTACTACCACATGGTATTCACCTGTCAAAAACATTTATGTTCATAAAATCATGTCCTTTGACATATATTTGGGAATGTGTTGGGAAATGGTTGTTGTGCATGTTGAAAGCAAAAAGAAACACAATTCACAGATTTGCCATTTATGTTGTAGCAGAAATGCCACAGAAAAATGTCTGCAGATTCCATTGGGGCCTGCACATAAATCTAGGCTACTGTGGAGCATTCTTGAAAAAAACACGAATTTAAGGCTAAGTGGAACGCTTTGGAATTTATTTCATATTGCTCCAGATGTACAACTCTAGGACAAATACCAAAATGTATATCTTCTACTCATATATGTACTGTTGTAGCAGTATAGTAATTGTTGGCTTGGCAGGGATGTGTTGCTATAGCTGCAGAGTTATCACAATACCACTACTCCATACATACCCAGCAGCATTTGAATTGGCGCTGATCTTCATAGAACCTTGAGTTGTATACAGTAGCTACCTACTCATGATATTAAGTACAAAACATTGTCAATCATCTTCATCTTTGCTTCTGCGCTCTGCAATTGAGTAACAGGAAGGATCGATTCCATTGCATTGCAAGATATGTTATCAAAATCATACTTTTAGCAAGTAAGTCGTCTTTTTAATTTTTTTTGCCTAATGGTGTCATCGTCGCTTTGGTAACACCAGCATTGGTAACCTGTCAATTTCTTTGGTGCCAGAGGACTTCCATCACAAATAATAGAACATCATCAATACAGCCATTTCTCTTTCCCCAAATTAACTTCCAGCACTATGTTTTGATATATTGGCAGAATCCACTTTGCTTGTGTTCAGTGTGTTTTTGTTTCGCCATGCAATGAATGGAATCACTATTTCTAGTTGCTCACTCGGCGCACAGAAGCAACAGATAAAGATGACTGACAATGCTGGACTTTTAATTGTTTGTAAATGTGTCTACCATTGACATCATTGGTGGTCATTTAAAACAAGATTTCAAACTTTTCTTTTTATTGATGCAAGAACAACAGCTTCTATTTCAGCATCCTAGGAGAAAGGCTGTAGTTCCCATTAGCTTGGAATGCCCTCCAGTGATGTCATTGGTTGGCAGGTTTCTGAACTGTCCACCATCCCACCTCTGTGACGCAGAGTTAGTAGACAGAAATAGTGCCATTTTATAATGAGTTTTAGTGAGGACCAATCATATGAAGACGAGGTTGAACATGGGCGAAGTGTTCCTTTAAGAGAGAGAGGGAATTTAAAGGTTTGGGTTTTGTGTTGTAAGTCAGAGATGCAGGAGTGTTTAGGGAGCCAGTTTACAGTTTGACTGTTTGTATCCATGTCTTTCTGTGTGTTTATTCTATTCTACAAATCTGTGGCTGGCTGTTTATCCGTGTGTCTAGAGTTATGTCTCACTGCACAGTGCTACATGTCTAAGCAGGTGTAGCATTGTGTGCATTTGCAAGTCTCAAAACCTATGTGTGTAGGTTGTGTGCACCTACTGAAAACACAGGGTCAACCCACACATATGCATAGTTGCCCGTGGTTATCTATACAAAGGAGATAAAACCAAATGGGCAGTTAAACGTGCATTCTTCAAAGTTACCGCATAGCTGAGGCAGCCCATCACATTTTCACTGGTTGTTGATAATGCCAGTAGCACAAAATGCACATGAGTATAAACAAGGAGAGAACATAGTCAGAATAAAGTGGACCAAATAGGCTGTGCTCTATATGAATCTATTTTTTTTTATTAATTTCCAATCAGATTTACTTTTCTAGGTCACACTAAAGATGGAAATATCCACAATTTAACCGTAACTACTTTACTTTGGAGTGAAAGGAAGATGCACAGAATAGAAAACAATCTGAGGTGAAGGACATTCGAGGCTCTAGTCTTTTAGGGAGTGGAGAATGGAGGTATAAAGTGGGAGAGAGCGAAGATAGCAGAGCAGAAGGTACTATCCCAGCACTGTTTTGCCTCTGCCAGCCAGATAAAGACAGCAAAGAATTGTGGGAGAACTGAAGAAACATTTCACTGATAACAACAAAACAACAACAAAGAACAGGCTGCACATCAAAGACACATGTGAGAAAAGGTGCACATGGATGTCATTGGGTAATTTGTCAAGTTACAAACCTCACTTCATACAATAAAAAAACTTGCCTCATAACATATTTCTGTCTTTCTCCCATTCACGAGACCCCTCTCTGTCACTGCCACATGAACACACACATACAATTTTACATGCGCGCACACACACCGCTGCCCGCGCCTCCTCAAGTCGTTGCGTCTCTCCTTCGCGCCGTTTGTAAGCTTAGCACACAATGAGATGACAGCGATATCCTACCTAACTACATGTTTATTTCACAAAACACTTACCCAAAGAGAGAAAGAGAGAGAGAGAGAGAGAGAGAGAGAGAGAGAGAGAGAGAGGGGATTGTGTGTGTGCGCATGCATGTGCATGCATGTTTGCGCATGCACAACTGGTCTGGCCCTCATGAAGTTGCATTTTATCTAGTCCTAGTGTGTTCCACACCCTTGACATAACCCCATAAATACTTTGTTGACTGGGGACCCCCAGGGGTCTATACTTGGCCCCCTTCCTTTTTCTCCTCTACACCAAATGCCTTTGCCGAAAACAGCCGATCTACAAGCTCACAAAATATTTGTGAGTTTGTAGATCGGCTATTTCCGCCGAATGTTCACCTATTATTACATGCACTGAATAGGGACACTATGGTTGATGTGGTTAAACAGCATGATCCAAATAACATTACTAGCATCTATCTAAATAGTCAACTAGTGCAGATGGTCCAAAAAACTGAGGTCCCTATCATGTCTGTCATTGCACTTAGAATGATTGTATTTGTTCCATCGTTCCATGGTTTTTAGATTGGTTTATCAGTCCCCTCTGCCACTCAGTCCCACAGGAAGCTGTGAGAGAGGAAGAGAGGAAGGAAAAGAGGATATGTGTGTGGGGCTTCAACGTCTTTTCTTCCGGTATACAGGCTGACCTCACTGCACTGGGTGGAGGCAATCTTTGAAGGTCCTCAGATAACCCTGTGAGATAAACTGTTTTGTGTCTTGGACTATGTTGACTGGAATAGGACTCAGTATCCACTTAAACACTATATACTTCACTGACTGGAAATACGTAGCTGCATTCTCAGCAAGCTCACAACACATCTGTGAGCCTGTACATCTAGTTAGTAAGATGTCTTCTATTTGTGGTGATTTCCTTGAGTTAGATGATTATGAAAAACTTGAGATATGTTTTGTTAAAGGAGATTTTGTTGTGGCAGGTTTTATTTGTCAAGTTTGGGAGAGAAGACAGAAAACTCTGTATAATTCTGAGATGTAATTGAATGTATTATGTGAATATATTGTAAACATGCTGTAAGCGTAAAATGGTGTCTTATAAACCCATGAGGGTTGGGCACTTTGTGTGCAGGACAAGGAAATAAAATTATCATGATCTTATCTACATCAGCTTTTTTCACTGCATGTTTTCCCCAGAATACGCTAGGGTTCATGGGGTTAAAGTAGAGCCCAACCGATATATTGTTCTGGTCAATATACAGTATTTGCCTTTCTGTGATAACATTGGTATTAGCAACTATACAGCTGATCATGTGTCTCTATTTCTAACCACTTTCAACTTGGCATCCCTATTTTGGGCATGTCATTATAGGTGAATTATAGGCGCACTGCAAGGCAGAGAGAGAAAAGCCAAATTCCATTACCTTAATTTTTGCCGATTCGCCTCCTCCACACTCGCGTCCTCCAGCGTGACTCGGAAATCGTTCTCGTCCCCAAGTTAATTTGGGACTAATATATATATATAATTAACATTGATCAAACTACCGAAGCAGCAAATTAAATAATAGTTTCATTGATCTTTATTTACACAATCATGCTGTGTGTTGTGCATGGGTGTGGGAGAAGGCATGTCAAACTGCAAAATGTCTATGCATATTGGAGAGAAATACAGCGTCCAATATACAACATGACATATGGAGGACGGAGTAGGCGAGTACGCAGGTTGAGTATTGGAATTTGGCTATTCAGTCCAACTTGATTCCTCCCAACTCACATCTAATCCTCGCCTCTTTGCTCGGAGGCGGGACTAAGGTGTGAGTGGAGGAAGCAAGTGTGGAAGTTAGAGTTTTGGAATTTGGCTAGAGAGAGAGAGAGAAAGAAAGAGAGAGACAGTACTGAAGCATGTTTGTTGCTGTGTTGCCTATTTCTCACCTCAAATGTTTTCAGATACATATTTTAGTGTGCTGTTTAAGTTTAAAACAGGAATGACTGTAATGCACTGTCTGGATGTCATCTTGAATTAGATTCACAACAGAGTAGCAGTCCAACAGTGTCTCCATAATGAGAAACAGCTGCGTGTGGAGGAACATGAACTATGGGAATCACGCAGGTGAATGAAATGATTCATTCATGATTATTCATATGGACTTGCCGATGTATTCATGCATTAGTAATAAGTAATTAGGATTGGACTTTTAGGGACTATTGACATAAAAATACACAAAAAATAATTCTATATTGTCAACTATATCTTATGATGGATATGGATAATGGATATGCTCTAAAACATGTTTTTCATTTCATGACGCCTTCAGTAGTTGAATACATGTGTATTTGTATATTTTATCTTTATTCTTAGTTGACCGGGGTCCCCCAGGGGTCTATACTTTGATCTACAAGACGATCTGCAAGCTCACAACGCGTCACAACGCAATGCGTTGTTAGCTTGTAGATTTTCAAATATTCAAATATTCTCCTATTTTCACTGAATGTTGGCTTATGCCCAGAATAGGTGATTCATATACTGTCTATATACTTAATTCAAATGTTTTAATCTATCAAAAAGTAATTTGATTTCTATTTATTTTATGATATGTTTAGTGTTCTCAAATATAAACTTTATATCAATTAAAAACTTGTATTCATTTTTTTCAAATTGATTAAAAACAATTGATGATTAAAATAATTAAAATAACACTAAAAACATCGGAAAGTGGTGGTCTAAGATAGTATCAGACCCTACTATTTGGCATTGGTCAGCTCAACCTTAAAGTGGGAGTGGTGCTCTGCAGAATGCTGAGAGAGTCCATTGAGAAGCCACAGAAACAAGGCCCTTGTTTTGGCAACACTCATTGACTTTATGCCTGGGGCTTTTAACAGAAAGGATCACAGTAAATATTACATGAGGAAATAAATAACCAAACCCCTTGAAATGAAGTAATGCTGATAATATCATAAATTAATCCCTTTAGAAACAGCTGGATTGTAGGTTAGGTTAGGTTAGGCTGTAGGTGTGTGTGTGTGTGTGTGTGTGTGTGTGTGTGTGTGTGTGTGTGTGTGTGTGTGTGTGTGTGTGTGTGTGTGTGTGTGTGTGTGTGTGTGTGTGTGTGTGTGTGTGTGTGTGTGTGTGTGTGTGTGTGTGTGTGTGTGTGTGTGTGTGTGTGTGCGTGCGTGCGTGCGTGCGTGCGTGCGTGCGTGCGTGCGTGCGTGCGTGCGTGCGTGCGTGCGTGCGTGCGCATGTGTGTGAGTGTGTGTTTGGGCCGCTGGTTCCAGGGGTGGGGGTGCTGGGCTACAGTGGGGGGGCCAGAGCATGACATCATAGCTGATCTAATTCACTGGCCGGAGCCTAGCCTGTCCCTCCCAGATGGCTGGCAGTCCCGCTTCAGAGGACTGATGAAGTCTTTAATGGAACGCTGCACAGAGAGTGAGAGAGAGAGAGTGAGTGAGTGTGTGAGAGAGAGAGATTGCCATTGTGTGCTCAACATAGTTTATATTTATTGGCTTGAACATCAAACCTCAGTCAAATATTGTTGGCCAAAATAGTGAAGATTTGTTTTAACCCATGTGGAGTACCACATTGGTGGGGTTTACCACCATAAGGCGTTTAGATTGTGTCAAATAAGTTCTACCAAACTAAACATTGCTCTACTCATTGTCTTTTCCTACTTTCCAACTTTATTGATTATTTGTAAACCATTTGACCTTAGTCTTACTGACATACTGAAAGTGAATCTACTACTTTTGCATATAGTATAGTAATTGTTGCAGAAGATTGTAAGAGGTGGATCTTTATACCTGTGCTTGTGTGTGATTCTTAGGCGAGGTGCCATGGGACAGACATTAACTCATTGCCAAGATGTTTCATCATGCCTGTGAAAGAGACCCCTCCCTTCGTTGTAGCACTCTAGTTATTTCAAATCTCTGCCAATATGGCTTCACTCTCTGTACTGCCTCATAATGGAGTCCAGCCGCTGGCTGTTTTTCTATTGTTATTTTGCCCATATTTATTTTATGTTCCAAATGATGCAAGTTGTTGCAGTCAACATTTCCACTGAAGAAGATGGTCTCTTTGCATCTAGTATTAGGAAGAATTGTCTTCCGTTCTTCTGTCATATTTGAAGGAAATGTCTTGCTGTCTGTTTGCTCACATTCAAACACTGTATCTATCTCACAACGTATTACATGTTAGCATAATGATGCATTAACCCTATGGAAAGGATGGGATCCCAGCAGAAACAATTAGGCAAGGAACAGTTCAAGTGTGCTTTATGTTGGATTTAGACTTGCAGTACTTGCACAGTGATTTGTGCAGCGAAAATAGCAAATCTACGAGCTCACAATGTGATGCGTGCTATAAATATGGCTTTACAGCCGTTCAATCCCTTGAGATCTATCACTGTACAATCAGTGTTTAAATTAAGTTTCATCTAGGAAACAATTTTTGCATCGTCATTTGTTATGAAGTGGGCTCATTACGGGGGGCTACTTTAGGGCATGTAAGGATAAGAGCATTGCATCAGTACTAGCATGTTAAAACTCTTTAGAGTGGGAGACTCCGGACATTACTGTAATGCTAGGGTCAGACAGGGCAGCCTCCCACCATCCTTCTAGACCCCCCTTCGTCTCCCCAGGCCCGCCCCTCCCATTTTTCCCGACATCAGGGAACCTAATCTCCTTCGGAGAAATACAATAGTGTCTGCACACTAGATAATGCTACCATGAACATTTATTAGTATACCACCAAGTGACATTTTGCATGTGAAGCTCTATTTCAGACAGAAAAAACATACAGAGACTGACCTTCAAATACATACTTGGCCAGGGCACCTGACAAGTCACCTGTCAGGTCAGCTGGTCCTAATAGGCTCCCTTTGATTGGATATATGCAATACGTTGGATAGATAAGTGCATACAGTACATGATACATCCATCATATAAAACTTCACTTCAGTGCATATAATCTAATAATAATATGCTCAGACAGCACCTTAGTAAACATATTAACTGTGACTGTATATAAATAACATACAAAGGTTTAATAAAGTCCCTAGAAAGTCCACCATATATACATACAAGATACAAGGTACAAGTAAGCTCCATAGTACCGTTCAAAGAGATATGCTTGTCTGCCAGGTCTGAGACTGTGAACAATACCTAGAGCTTAATCGGAACAACTTGAATATCACGTGACTAGAGCATCAGGTATGAACCATCATAATGTGAAGCAACAATAAGAAGAAAAAAGGATAGTTGTACCTGACTTATTTAGAGGCGCTTTTGCTCATCTAAAAATGTGGTAATATTGAATGGCAATGAACAATACCAAAGCAATAGAGAGACAGAGGAAGAAAGTTATATAACCCACAAACTGAGGATATAATACTCTATTAGAGCATTCGAAAAGACACAGGGCATATCATGAACACACACACACACACACACACACACGCACACGCACACGCACACGCACACACAATTTATAAATTGATGAGTCTGCCCAAGATGCTTCACTACACAACATTATATATGTTGAAACAACATCACAACATCACTCTCGTCTTCATGAGAGCATTATCTAGTGTGTGGACTCTATTATTCAGTTTTTCACTTCTGCCCAGCACAGAGTATTTATAGTTTGGATGTGCAAACCTTTTTGTAAGCCTAATCTTCCTCCCCAACCCTGAACCTCCCCCAAACACAAGGAGGATCGAGAGAATAGACCAGGAATGTGACGTACCCCTCCTTTTCCCCCTTGTACTTTAACAGCATTAGGGTCCCTGTTAACCCTGTTACGAGTTAATGGAACAAATTATTAACGTAAAGCAGGCCCATGTGAAATAGAATCTCAAGACCAAGGTTAGCAAAACCGATGTGCAGTGAGAAAGACCACGGAAGGATAAGAGCAGTCGTGGAGAAAGCTCTTGGCAAGTTCCCATGAAATACAGATGGTCTGGGAGTGGGTCCCATCTTTAAACCAGAGGGGGCTTGGAGGGGATGGGGAGTGATTGCCATCTCTGGCTTCCAGGCAGGGTGAGCCACTTTCAGGGTGTGTGAAAGTGATTTGTACTGGGCATTCAATCCCCCATTCTTCACATTTATAATAGTTTTGGACTATTGAACTAAAGCTGTTTTTTTTTCCTCATTATTTTTTTATTTTATTTTCTATAAAGCTGCTACATTTACTATGCCATAATACTACTACTACTACTACTACTACTACTACTACTACTGCTACTGCTAACAATCATCATCATTATCATTTTTATATAGCACTTTCTTACAGTTTACAACGTGCTTTATAGAATAAAAGGCACAATGAAATAAATCATATAGCATGAAAATGAGTTGAAACAAGATTATACGACAGTTGGTTTTGATCAAGCAATCTGATCTGCCATGAGCCGTGAGTTATTTGCCCTATCATAATGGCTAGGAGTTGCTTAGCAACACATATAAACAGAGCAGAATGAGCTCTTCTTCAAACCTTGATATCACACATAATTAGTCATATCAAATCAGATATGTATGAAAACTGTGATCGGCTTGTGCCTGCGATCAGACCCGTGACGTTACATAACACATTCCCTCTCGTCTTCTACTGCTTAATTAGTTAGAGATAAATAATATATTACATAATAAAGGGTCATGATGAAGGAAAATGAAAGTAACTAAAGGGCAAAACTAAAAGTTTATACAAAAGCCAGTCTGAACAAATGTATTTTCAGGAATGACCTAAAAGATGACACTGATGTAGTCTCATTCCAAATCTTGCACGGGCCCTGGTGGAAAAGGCACAGGCACATTTATTATTCAACCTAGAGTGAGCTTTGTCTGAGGATATTAAAATATATTCTAAAACTGACAGGTAACCATTGCAGGGATGGGGGGAATTGCTCTCATTTACCAGTTAAAACCTGTGTAGCAACATTTTGATCTACCGGCCAAAACTGCATATCAAGTGCAGAGCCTTGCTCGATAGATCTGTGTAGTAGCTGGGTGGGCATTTCCTGTTCATTTAGATCTTATTCATACCACCATTGTGTACCATTTCTAAAAGTTCTATGAAAAGTGCTGTTTCACCCTCAGCCCCTTGGTTTCGCAATGAAATCTGTATAAGATGATACAAAGAATGGTTCACCAATACCAAGACACCAAAATGTTAGGGAATACAAATCACTTTAGGAATGCAGGAAAAAATAAGAAATGGCAAGAGCCACACTAAAAAAGAATATATTTACTTGTTCTTAATCATCCATTTAATGCCTTTACAGACCACAAACCTTTTTTGGCCATTCAGCCTTCAGCGATGTGTGTCCATCACTGATGAAGGTTGGATGGTCCTAAGTGTTATGTGGGTTGTAAAGGCATAAAATGGATGAAAACCAGTAAACGGATCCTTTTCTGAGTTTGCCACTCTCCTTTTCTTCTTTTAATGTTAACAATTTAATAGGACACCAGACGGCCAGAGCGCAGTGGTAATACAAACATAGGAAAAACGCATCCCTAATGCATGCCACCTAACATGCTATAACATAAGCCCAGAAGCTTGAAATCAAGTTAAATTGTTTAGAATTGTATGAAGGATAATAATATATATAATACTTTTATTCAAATTGCCTTATGGACCCGACACTGATAACCGACATTAATTTGTGCGTGATGACTACATTTCACGTCATCGTCACAGTGCCACGCAACTTGCTCAAGAAACACTTCACTTATGACCGTAAACTACAGTCATTCTTAATTGTCAACAAGGATGAAAAGGCGGAAGGGTTGTAGGACAAAGTGCATGTAATGTAACTCTAGGAAACAGGCACGTAGGACAGGAAGCAGTGATGTCAAGGATTGACTGAGTTTCCTGTCCGACATTCTTATCCGCCCCACTGGCCCACACGCATACAGGAGGTGGGGAAGGATGGAGGGTTCAAGAGAGAAAGAAAATAGGGAGGGGGATTAGAAATCTGGCGTGTGGATTGGAGAGAAGACACAGAGAGAGAGAATTGAATTGAGAGAGAGAAGGGGGGAGGTTGAAGAAGAAAGGCGACAAAGTAAAAATGATTTGGTCTGGTGCAGACACACACACACACACACACACACACACACACACACACACACACACACACACACACACACACACACACACACACACACACACACACACACACACACACACACCTCATACACGGCACTCATTTCCTTTTCCTCCAATTATTTCAACATCATCCTTCACGGTTCTTGGAATTCGGTCAATGGTGTCCAGTGATGTCATACACTTTACAGGCTACAAAGCCCACTCCACCCAAGTCCCTAACCCCCCACCCTAGTATTTAAGACCCCCCTCCCTCCTCCACATACACACACATTCCTGCATGGAGGCATGTTTTCAGATTCTGGAGATATGCAAGGCGTCACCGCCAGTGTCTGTCTTGGCTCTGCGTTATCATAACTTAACATAATGACAATTTAATTACACAATACGCTCGCGAATCATTGAGGTCTGTGATGGCAGCGTGTTTTAATCAACATGAACTACAAGTAAGTGGGGGTGGCCTATGGGGGGGTTAACCAAAATCTCAATCTGAGCAATGTGTCAACCACGTGAACCACAAGACGAGGAACTATACATTGCAATGTAGCCCGAGGCTGTGTGTTTATTTGAATTTTAAACCCTGTATACTCCATTGACCGGATTCCAAGTCCAGGAACATGGAGTGTTGATGACTCATGTAGAGGAAGCAGTGTGAATCACTGGCCACTCAGCATAAATGACTGTAGTAGTAGTAAGTGAAGGTGTTGTGGCACAGCATGGTGAATGTGCTGTTGAGTGAGAGAAATGTCCACCCGCTTAGTCACATCAATAATAGCGGGCTTTGCTGGTGTGTCATAACTCATAACCACATTCTTGGTGAATGACTAAAATGAATAGAGGCAGGAGGAAGGGTGTCTCACAAGATCTCCATAGGATTCCACTGCGTCTTTGTTGATGGAACAATATCAAAACTTTGCTACACATTCATTGTCCGATTCAGGCTAGGAATCAAACAATGTTAGTCAAATTTCATTGGTTGTATTATTTTGTCCCACCACTGGCAAAATAGATAATAAGCATGACCTATTATTGTCATTTACACATTTTCATAAATGTAAAGCCAAAGATGCTTTCAGTTGATTAATTAGGATTTTAAGTCAGTGGAATGGGGTTATTTTGAACAGACAGTGGAGTTCATGAGTACACTCTGGTGAAGCAGTGCAAAACAGACATAACTCAATTTGCTACTTTGGTTGAACAAAGCAGGCCTTTATGTTTATCTTAATTCTATAAAGGTTATTTTGACAACCCTATTTTTGCATGAAATGAATATCCATCAGCCTCTCCTAGGTACAGCACGAGAGAGAGACTTGAAGTGATAGAGTGTCTTCTTCCCTTCCCCCACATGTCTTTTTCACTCCTCTTTTTAAAGCCTTGGTGAGACCATGAAGACTTCCATTCATGGCTGTAGACTTTGGTATTCATGACTCCCTCAGTTCACTGATTCTGAAGAAACACACAACAGGAAGCATAGCGGAGTAATGAGAAAATACGATCATTTGTTTTTAATTAAGTTAAAAACTCTGTAGCACCCTTCCCAAATCGACTCTGTCCCCCCACAGCAAGCCTGCCGCCGCTTTGATACTTTTGTTTGTCACTTTGAATTACAGTTTTTAGTTGCATTATTTTACTTGCCGTGGAAATAGCCTGTAACCACAACCATAAACGTTCCATGTAATCTTAGAAGTTCAAATTAAATTGTGTAGAAATTATGTTGTGCTGACAGATTTATAATTTATACGTGCCAAAATTATTGGAGCACATTTGACAGTTGAGCAGAAATTAATACGTCTCTTTGTTGTTTGTCATTTATGTAAATACCGTGACTAACTTAGAACTCTCACACACAGTGGGACACAGGTCTTTTTTTTTACTTCCAGACAGCACTTAATTACTAGTGCTATCAGCCATTTGGGGGCATTCCAGATGGAATTCACACATTCCAGTGTGGACAGTGTCGAAGTGTGAGCGACTGATTGTTCAGGTATTTACCTGAGGACTTATTCACATTCCTCCCTAGTCCCTCTTTTTTTCCCAGACAAAAGCTGAATTAAATGTATTGACTTAATTGAGAATGGTCTATTAGCATTCACAGCTGGGGGACACAGACAGGCAGCAGCATGTGGGCACCCATGGTGTTGTAGATTGTAAACTGTTGTAGTCCTTCTGATAGAACTCTAGGTCAGTTGGGAAATTGTTGTTATGGTGTTTTGTGAGTATCACTAGGATGGGAATATGGCCATTTTGCAGTTCAAGAAGAGCAGTTGGTCACTCTCCTGCTAAAGTAGGGTGACGGTGATCATGTTTTCAAACACCAAGTTAGCATGCTGAAATAGAAGGCATAGAGTACAGAAGTGCTGACGTCACTCGTTCATCCCCTGGTTCACAGAAGTAATTTCTCTATGGAGAATAACATTGGGTCATCTTAGAATCGTCTCATATAAGAATTGTGGTCCAAAAGTAAACAAACTGTCCCAGCGATATTGTCGGGAGTCACTCATATTTGATACAGTCTGTTTCTGACAAAAATCTGACTATTTCAGCGGCAGTAACGTTAGAGATTTCTCACTGTCAGTTGATGCTGCATATCCATATGAGTCAAAGCGATGGGATCATTTGTTTATTTTTTTAACACAGTTCTTATTTGACGCAATATTAAACAAGTCTATGGGAATTCAGAATGGGGGGGAAAAACGTGACCCAGGTAGGATGCGTAAATTATGTCAGACTTCGGTGCTCTGTTGTTCTTGCATTCATGAAAACTTTTAACAAAAAGTTTGAAATCTTGTTTAAAATGACCAAACCTGCCTACCGATGATGTCACTGGGAGGCATGTTTGGTACCATCTTATAATGAGCATGAGGACCAATTATATGAACATAGGTTGAGAATGGGTGAAGTGATATTTTAAGCCCTATTAAAAACTAGCAAAAATGGCCAATCTACAATCTCAACATGATGTGACTCGTCGTGACCTTGTAGATCTGTTATTTCAGCTATTATTTTCCTCATTTAATGACATGCCCAAAAAAGGGACGCAAGCTTGAATGTGGTTAAATGAACGCACACCTAAATGCATGCACATGATCATGCACGCACGTTCATGTACTTCCCATTCATGCACACGTATGCACAGTGCACACCGTAGGCGTTTTCATCAGATTATTTTATCATTATTATTTGGGCTTAGCACACCTAGTGACTGCACCTCTCAACGGAACAGAACATGATAAACATTTATGTAAGCTCTCAAAACTAACACTATTATTGTAATTGAGGTGAACCTGAACACAACACAAGCAGGAAAAAAACGCTTAAACTCTGAAGAAAGAAAGCAAGCGAGAAAGAAAGAAAGAAATGAAAAGAAAAACATAAAGTCCCCTAGGCTTCCTAGCCCAGTGCATTCCCTCTGTGGTCGGCCTCTGTCAACATTCCACTGTATGACTGGTGACATGAGCCATGAGATACGGGGGAGAGTCCTGCTGTGTCTCCTGAGACAGGGAGTGGGTGAAAAGAGAACTGGGCCCCCAAGACCAGCGTTTTCCATTCACTTTTCTGAACTGTTTTTTGAGGACACATGTGGGTATTAGGGGGACTACCCCAACCCCCCACCCCAATGAGATCTGTCTTTAATAAGGCATCACCTAGACACCGACCACCACCACCCAGCATTCCTACACCCCAGCCCGAGTGCATTTATGTACATGCATTATTGTGTGTGTGTGTGTGTGTGTGTGTGTGTGTGTGTGTGTGTGTGTGTGTGTGTGTGTGTGTGTGTGTGTGTGTGTGTGTGTGTGTGTGTGTGTGTGTGTGTGTGTCAGAGAGAAAGAGAGAGAGAGAGAGAGAGATGGGGGTCATCTAGCTTGCATGGGGTTTGAACACACACAATGTATGGGGCAGGTTGGGGGGAGACAAGGGAAGACTGGGGGTGGCGAAGGGGAGCTAGAGAGTCGAGAGCAGTCATTTCCCTGAAAGATCACATGATGAGCCATCCCCGGACGGGAGCTGAGGTAGAGAGAGGAGAGAAGAGAGAGGAACGGGGGAGGAGGGAGGCTGAATACGGGGAGGGAGGGAGTGTGTGTGTGGGGGGGGGGGGGGGGTAAAGCAAAACTCATTCAGAACAGCTGAAAGAAAAGGGGAGGAGGTGGGAGGGAGAGGGGTGGAGGGGGTGGTCTTAACATGACATGCGTGTCAGTCTGTTGAAATGTGCACGTAGCCCACTATTTCTCCTCATACCGACTGTGAAGCGCTGACTGCCTGCAAGAGAGAGAGAGAGAACCTGAGAAACAGACGGACGTTAAGAGGGAACCAACTTGGACAAGCACTCTCTAGGTTTCACTAAGCGTACAGGCAGAGAACTGAAACAATATATATAGTGACTGGAAACTTTTTTATTTTTTGAAACTTTCACCCCAAAAAACTATAGGATCTATTTTTGAGACTTTATTTTTGTATATATATATATTTTTGGAGGACAGTATTTGGGAGTTTTACCAATGCTTGGAACAATAACATTAACAGGTAAGCACTGTAACTTTGAGTGTATTTCTCTGAAGTAGATGGTTCTACCCTGAATGATTTGACTTAAGATATCAATGCACTAATTAATTAATTATTATTCAATTAATTAATTAAATGTTATACTCTGTATATGATTTATCTATTTACCAGATTTAGAAAAAAATAGCTTGATTTGGTGTATGTTTGCAGTAAATGTCTACTAGATGAACTTGCATCTTGCATCAAAGTTGTGGTTTCTCCCTAGACAGTGTAGTGTAGCCAAAGGCATTGTTGTCTTGAGGGTGTGGTTAGCATTGTGGCTTGAAGTTGAAGCAAGGACTAGTGATGGTGACTATTTAAATTGTGTAAAACTTTGGGATTTACACTGCAATCATATTGTTCTCTCTTCTCAACTGCTCAAATTATTTTATTCTATAATTATTAAATATAAATGTACTTTAGTTTGAACATGGCTTACTCAGTTGATTCCATAGTCTGTGTTTTGAACTATAGCTTTCAGCAATACTGATGCAGTGTATCGGGGTTTATAGACTTTCCTTCAACTTGTTCTTCCTGTAGTTTCCTTTCACGTTCATTTTAAGGTCAAGACGTCGGTGGTGATGTGCTATTATGACTGTACCCAGCCCAATTTCCCCATACTCCCATCCCATACCATAGGGCCACATATGGGATGGGAAGAATTTCACACATGACATGACAACTGGTAGTCATAAATACACAGAAACGTATTTGGGGAAATATTTTCAAAGCCTGTTTTAGCCCACCCCACCATCTGGGTCTGATGTCCCTTCTTCATGTGAAGTATTTCAATTAGATGAAGTGGGATCCGAACTCCCAATGGGGTTATTCAGCTTAGCCACAGAGGATAGGGAGGGAGGAGGAAGGGGCCTATGGAATTAATTACATGCCAGGGCTGATTCCTCTGTGGGACATACAACTAAGAGTGATGGTTTTTAACAAAGCAATGGCTGGAATGTTTCGCTTTACACATGAATTCATAGATTTGCATTCCATATATTTGATTGCATGCCAAATAATGATATTAACATTGTGTTTACCATCTTGTACTAAAACAATATGCAGTCACAGACTATGCTTACTGATAAGGGAAGAAGGCAAATGGTGGGACAATGGATGTTTGGGTCTGCGATTGGTGACATCTAGGGGCTCTCAGAGACAGAGGGGCCACACCTATAGATGGGAGAGAGGTGGGGGGTAGGGAGGGGCTGTTGGCCTCAATCTAGCCTTCACAGGGGGTGCTCTGTAACCCTAGACTCTCTTAACTGACTTCTTTTGTTTATTTGGTTTCTGCCGCAGACAATAGTAATTGGAGCAAGGATTTGCATATATTTGACCGATTAAGTTTGTAGTAGTGTCTCAGAAGCATAGCAGCCATTCTGCGTTCATCTACTACTCTGCCCCTGCCCCCAATCCTTTCTCGACCAGATACATCTCTCTCTCTCTCTCTCTCTCTCTCTCTCACACACACACACACACACACACACACACACACACACACACACACACAGTACTCGTCTCTGTAACAGCCACAACAGAAAGCCTATCAGATTCCCCATCTCACTAGAGACACTGGGGAGTAATGATAGATTTACAACAAGTGGTTGGTGGCTACAGAGATGCTTTTTAATGTGAGTGCCAAGTCTTACGATGCACACACACACACACACACACACACACACACACACACACACACACACACACACACACACACACACACACACACACACACACACACACACACACACACACATGAACACAGTATTACACTTACACACAAGCAAAGCCTGTCTCCAGCAGAGAGAAGCATTTAAAGAATGAGTGAGTGTCAGAGACTGTTAGACATTCAGCCTTGGGGCAGGCATCAATTCCCCTCAACTCTGCCCTCACAACTCCTGCCCCTTCATCTCTTCAGTGTCCCCTCCTCAGCCCCTTTAGCTTCACCCCTCACATTCCACCCTGTACAGTCATTACTCAAGACCCCCCCCCCTCCCCCCATTTACACTCAACCCCATGAGAGCCCTACCCCCGTCCCACAAGCCCTCAACCCCTAACCCGCCCGGACAAAGTTAAAAGTTGTGTGTGCCTATTAAGAAAAAAGAACAGTCCGGAAAACAAGGATCAAAAAGAGTCGGCAGACGCCGGCACTCTGTTAAATCAACATGGTTCCTGTTTTATTATCTGTATAGATACTCATGGCCTAGTCTGGCCCACTTGCAGCCCACACCCCCTGCTTACACTCCTGATGAGCTTCACTGGAAACAGCTTCGTCCAACCGTATGGGGAGCCAATGTAATTGCATACAGTCATTTACAATGATTTGCTGCTGAGGTGTCGCTGAGCTTGTACTCACAAACACAAATTTAGAGGTTAGGTTTCATATTAGATGGCCCGGCGTGGTTTTTATGTGATCTTTGCAGTGACTGTCTTGACTTGTTTGCTTAACAATAGTGTGGCTCAACAATGTAACGACTACCCTAACAATAACAACTATGTGAGAGTAACACCCACCCCTACACACAATACAGCTGTGACCCCATTAAATAACCCCTTCCCCAATGCCAAGGCTATGGAGAATGACTAAGCCTGGCCTACCTCTTATAAGTTGTAGTCGTTTTAAATGTTGTTATCGACATTAGCAGTCAGTGGGAGTAAAGAAAATGCTACTCTCCATAGTTTTGTACATTTCTTTGGCACGACGATGCTTGTAGACAATAAGAAATTTGACCACCCCCCCACCCCCACATCCTTATTTTCTAAGACCAGAGAGGTTTAGAGATCTATTGTGTTTGCCTTGGGAAGGGGGTGGGTTCTCGTCCATCCTGCTGTGGTGGAATTTGGGTCAAGGGGATTGGGAAGAAGAACTTGTATTGAAAAGGGTCAGAGGCCCATATTTGATTCGTAGTCAGAATGTCGCTGTAACGGCAGAGAGGCAAATAAACACCTCTGTCTGTTTTTTCTTCCTGTGAAGTTGCATGCTGTTGGATTCCACATTGTGTTTAGAGCATCCCAAAATAATTCACCCAAACTAGGAGTGCGCAACATAGCTGACATTCCTTGAGTCAAATCCATACATAAAAAAAAATGGTGTATTGAGCCCTACCAACAATAGACACATAGCACTTTGTTGTACTGCACAGATTTAGCATGAGACACGGCTGTGTTTTGTTTTTTCATTGGTCAGGCATGTTATTTTAACCCATGAATGAGACAGGGTTTTGCTTCTTTTCAAAACCACGAGATCCTAAGAATGCTGGGCCACCGTGCAGAGTTCCACATCTGTAATTTAGAGAAGGGATGTGGACAAGCTGTGAGGATAAACTCTCGATGGTGCACAGTATTGTATTTTTGTGTGTGAAGCAGGAACATTATTTTCTAAGGGTGGGATTGAGTGTGTGTTAGGGATAGAGCATGTGTGCATTCTTTGCTTGTGATTGACAGGGGCAGAGAAAAAAAGGGGTGGGGGTCCCTTAGTGCATTGAGGATATGAGCATATGTGTATGGTTAAGTGTGTGTGTGTGTGCGTGTGTGTGTGTGTGTGTGTGTGTGTGTGTGTGTGTGTGTGTGTGTGTGTGTGTGTGTGTGTGTGTGTGTGTGTGTGTGTGTGTGTGTGTGTGTGTGTGTGTGTGTGTGTGTGTGTGTGTGTGTGTGTGTGTTACCTTGTCTGGCTGTGTAGGTAAGCTGATATCCATGCCTTAAAAAGCTGGGAATTTGTTTTGCGAGTCGAATGGTTGGTTGAAGATCCTGAGAGAAAAAGTTTTCGCCACCAGATGTGAGCTTTTCTTTGCTACAGTAAGATGTCAAGTTAGATGGAAATATGAAGAAAAGAGAGAGAGGAGGAAAAAGAAAGAGATGAGTGAAGATGGTGCTTGTGAAATCGTAGCCCCCCTACCATGCCTTCCTGTCAAATCACAGATTGACATTGCAGGAATTTTGTGTGTGTGTGTGTGTGTGGGTGTGTGCGCGCGCGCGTGTGCGTGTGCGTGTGCGTGTGCGTGTGCGTGTGCGTGTGCGTGTGTGTGTGTGTGTGTGTGTGTGTGTGTGTGTGTGTGTGTGTGTGTGTGTGTGTGTGTGTGTGTGTGGCAGTGCCTGTGTGTGGCTGGTCCTGTGTTTTTTCTTATCTCAGCTGTCAGTATTACATCTGATCTTATTTGCCACCAACAAGGAATGGCTCACAGCAATACAGCCAAGCAATTAGAATTGGAGTATTAAGTGTTTCACAGGGCACCCTAGTCTAAATCTCTGCTCACACTCAGTTTTTATCCTTAAACTGGCAATAGGTTTTCTTTCATTGTGCAACATTTTGTGCAAAGCCAACCCTTCAGGGGTTTCTGTCTGCTGTTTATTCGTGTCAATGTCTAAGCTATTATTTTCTGGCATTGTTACACAGAATAGGATTGGCTGGAACAAATTTCAATCTGATTGCAATTATGTAGTCATATGCTTGTTTAAATCAATTTAAAGGGCCAAGGATCTCTCAGCTGTTCCTTTGGGGGGGGGGGGCTTAGGCAGTCTCCAAATGGCAAATGAGGCCAGCACTGATCATGCAAGTCTTGTTTTTGTTTTCTTTTTGGTCTTTACACAGATTTTTGAATTCTTTGGTAATTACAGAGTTGTTTATTTTCTATGTGTCAGAGTTGTTGTTTTTCTGTCTTTTTTTCTTTTCTTTCTAAGTCATCATTATATTTTTGCATCAGTGTGCTGGATATACTTAAAGATAGATAGATAGATAGAAAGATAGTTCACCCCCAAAATGACTTTTTTTCTATCGATTAATCACCCCATGGAGACTTGAATTCATGGATATTTTTTTGTTTTTGTAGCATTTCTAAACCAATAATTTGATGACCAGCAGCGGTTCCGGTAGGAGACACAAAGAGTCTCCTTTGTGTCTCCTACCGGAACCGCTGCCCACCGGTCCGCTGGTCATCAAATTATTGGCTTAGGAATGCGACAAACAAACAAACAAACAAAAAATACCCATTAATTCAAGTCTCTATGGGGTGACTAATCGATAGAAAAAAAGTAATTTCTTGGGTGAACTATCCCTTTAAGCAACAACTAGTTATGAAAGACATTTCATTTTTGGAATTAACTGACAAAAACCCTCTGCAATATATAATATAATATGTAATTCACTTCATATATTCTCAGTATATAAACTGACCTTGGAATTCTTTCATTTTCTCTCATTTCAGTTGGCCAGACAGAAAGCTTGTCAGCTGCTCCAAAGGAGGGGGCTGCAGAGACCATGGGCACCATCCAGGATGAAGTGGCTCCTCAGGTGAACGGAGAAAAGGAGCAGAAAGAGTGTCCCAACGGCAGCGAGATCACGGCTGTTGAGGAGAAGGCGGCCGAAGAGAAGCCAAGCGAGACAAACGAGGTGGGCTTCAAGAAGATATTCCGTTTCGCCGGTTTCAAGTTCACACTGAAGAAAGACAAGAATGAGGAGAAGAACCCTGTGAAGCTGCTGACAGTCAAAGATAAGGAGGAAGAGGAGGTCAGCAAGGCTGAAACAGCAGAGGAAGCCACCACTACAGGAGAGGAGGTCACAGCCAAAGAGATGGAGGTTGAGACAGAGGTTAAAATTACCACGGCTACTGAGGAAGCTGCAACCACTGAAGTCCCAGCAAAGGAAGCTACTGCTACTGATGCTGAAGCCAAGGACAAGGGAGCTCAGGAGGCAGAGAGCAGTCCCCCACCCCCGGAGGCCGAGAGCAATCCACCACCCACAGAGGTTGAGAGCAGTCCAGCACCCCCGGAGGTAGAGAGCAGTCCACCATCCCAGGAGGCAGAGAGCAGTCCACCATCCCAGGAGGCCGAAAGCAGTCCACCATCCCAGGATGCAGAGAGCAGTCCACCATCCCAGGATGCAGAGAGCAGTCCACCATCCGAAGAGGCCAAGATCAGTCCACCAGTTCACGAGGTCATACTGTCCCCCTTTAGGAAGCTTTTCACTGGAGGACTCTTCTCTAACCTGCGAAAGAAGAACAGCATCAAGTCCAAAGAGGAGGAAGAGAAGGAAAAAGAGGCCGAAGGAGAAACGGCAGAGGCAGGGGAGACTGCTCAGGCTGAGGCGGTCGGTGAGGAAGAGAAGAAGGTTGAGGCACAACAAGAGGAGGCTAAAGAGGATCCACCAGCAACCACTCCTGAGGAGGTGAAACCAGAGTCCACTCCAGAGGTTGAGGTGACCCCTGCACCAGATACTACTGATGAGGCCAAACCAGCAGAGGAGGCAGAAGCTGCACCAGAAGTGGTCACCGAAGCTGAGATACTGTCATCGCAGGAGAAGACCAAGGCACAGGGAAGCCCCCTAAAGAAACTCTTCACTGGAGCTGGCTTGAAGAAGCTTTCCACCAAGAAATCTAAGCCCAAGAAAGATGCTGAGTCCAAGCTTACCGAGTCTGGGGAGCAAACTGCTGAGCAGCTTCAATCCTCCACTGAGTCAGCAGAGTGCCAAAAGCCAGACAGCGGAGCCTCATCTCCAGAAGATTCAGGGGAGCATGTCATCGCGGAGGAGGCCCTCCAGGTGGAGCAAACCCAAGAAGTTGAGGGAGAAGAGAAGAAAAAAGAAGGCATCATTCCCTGGTCCTCCTTCAAAAAACTGGTTACACCCAAGAGGCGTGTAAAGAAATCTTCTGACAGTGAAGATGAGGCTACAACTGAGAAGGCGGAGAAGCCAGTGAAGTCAGCCACCCTTTCCTCTACAGAGAGTGCTGTTTTCACCGAAAAATGCAACGAGGAAGAGGATAAGGAGGAAAAGGAAGATAAGCCCACTGAGGACGAGCCGAAGACAGAAAACACAGAGAAACTGGAGGGCAGCACTGAGGAGTCCAAAAGGAAAATGGACACCTCTGTCTCCTGGGAGGCTCTAATGTGCATGGGAGCCAAGAAACGGACCAGGAAGACCTCTGACTCTGACGATGATGAGACCAAGATTGAAGAGGAGACACCGGCAGCAGAAGGAGGAGAGGAGCCAGAGAGTAAACCTACAGAGACTGCCGTAGTTACCACCCAAGAGACTGACACTGAAGGTGCTGAAGGTGAAGTAGTGTCTGAACCTGAACCTGCTGTGAGCACGCCCCCTGAAAGGGAAACAGCTTGGGCCATACTGAAACGTTTCGTCATGCCAAGGATTAAGGCTAAAACCGATGAGAAGACAGAGGAAAACTCTGAACAAGTTGTCTCCGAAACTGAAATGGCAAAAGAGGAGTCCTCATTCTCCCTCAGAAAATTCCTCCCGGGGCGCAGGAAGAAGAAGCTTGAGAAGCAGTCCTCCACTGAAGTGGAAGAGGATTCTGAAACCCCAGCTGTGGTTCCCCTCTCCGAGTATGACGCTGAGCCAGCCAAGACTGAAGAAGAGCCACCAGTAGAAGCAGCAATAACCCAGACTAAAGCGTCGGCCGAGGACAGGTCCCCTTCATGGATCCCAGCCACTGTAGAGGATGATGATAAGCAGCTTAGTGACATCCCAGAAGAGGCAGAAAACGCTGCCACACCCAAGTCTGCTGACACCACCATTGCAGAGGATGTCATTGAGGAACAGGCTATACTGTCTACTGCAGAAGTGAAGTCCACTTCAGTCCCTGAAGTCACAGTGACCACACCTATTCCTGAGGGACCCAAGTCAGAAACTGCCGAGATCGTTCTCGAAGGTATAGCAGATCAAGTCAGTGTGATCCCTTGCCAGACTGCTGTGACTGTTGAAGATGCACCCATAGATGTGGCTGCTGCTGAAACAGAGTTTGAACCACCCATTGAGCATGCTGACTCAGTGACAAAGACCATCTTAGAAGCACATACTCAAGGGGAGGCTGTAGCCATCTGTACTGGCCTAGGGACCAAGGAGATTGCCAAACTGACTCTAGAGAAGCCTGTGGATACCACTATAGAGTGTTTGGCTGAGACCAGTGATGCCCTGTGCACATTGCTTGTAGTGGAAGATAAGTCACCAAAAAGTGAAGAGGCTATTGCTGCAGAAGTGCCAATATTTGTGGCTCAAGTGCATCAAGTGGACTCCACCGAGTTCAACCCTGTTGTTGAAAAACCAGAGAGTGACATTCCTGACATTCAAACTGCCACTGAGATGGAAGAACCTGACATTGAGATGGTCGCAGTTGTCACCTCTCTGCCTCAGCAGTCCGAAACTGTGCAGCCCCCAGAGTTGAGTGAGAACTCTCCCAAAGTTGTCATGGTGAATCCCATTACACCAACTCTTGAAGCCACCATCTGCACTGAGAGTGTAGAAGTTACTGAACCAGACGTAGAAACCAAGGAAATAGAAGTGGGCGTGGAGCAAGTTGCTGCCATTGAAGAAACCGCTCCATTGGAAGAGATGGCTCAGGCTGTTTCCCAAGAGATCATTTCAGCCATATCAGACACCTTGAAGAACACCCCAACTGAGGTCTCTGAGCCAGCCATTCCTTTCATGGTCCCTGCTGAGGAGGTTGCTGTTATCCAGGAGACAGTGGCCCTAGTAACCCCTCTCAGTGCAAATGTGGAACAACTGGAGACCAAGGATGAGACAGCAATGGAAAAGATCCCAATCTCAGAGCCTGTTGGTGATGAACCAATCCAAGTGCAGGAAACCATGGCAGTGTGTACAACTGTGGTTGAGAGTGTGGTGAATGATAGCATTAGTGCAGCCACTTATGAAGTCAGTGCCTCTGTTATTGAACACAGTGCAAGTGTGGTGGATGCTGAGCCAAAGGTTGAGCAGGCTAATGCCATTGAGGAACAAAGCATGGTTATTGCCCAGGCTGTCATCCAGAATGCCATGGATGAGGTGAAGGAAGCTGAGCCTGAACCCAAGAAGCCTACTACCCCCAAAGCCGATGTCCAATCACCAGTCCAGGCTTTGTCAACAACAGAAGAAAATGTTGAGCTAGAAACAGAGAGGCCTGTTATCACTGACACCCCTGTTCCTGTCACCCATGAAACCCCAGGACCAGTCGAAACACCAACACCGGTTGAGGTCACAGAGAGCATTGATGCTCCAACAGATGAGATTAAACCAGCAGAAGGATTAGAGGAAGCCGTGGAAGTAGAAGAAAGTGAAGCCGTGGAAGTAGAAGAAAGTGAAGCGATTGTTTTGGCAGAAGAAGTAGTAGAACTGAATACAGAAAGTCAGCCAAGTGGAAATCTTGAAGAGGAACAGAGCAAAGTTGCACCAGAAGATGTCAAGGAAACAAGTGAGGAAGTGATTCCAGAACCAGAGGCAACTAAGACAGAGACCCCAACAGAGGAGAAGAAAGAAGAAATTCCTGAGATCCATATGCCAGCCCAGGTTGCCCTGCAGGCAGCGCACACGGTGGAAGATTCCGTGGTTGAGGAAGAGGCTGTGATGGAGTTTGACAGCAATGGCCCTGTGAATGATACGGCACCAGCCAAAGAAACCAACGTGAACGCTGACAGCTCCTGTGATCAGAAACCAGTGTCAGACAAACTTCCAACACTGCTGGAGGAGACCCAAACGAATGCTTCAACGGAGCTGGCCACTTCCAGTCAAGAGGCCCCGGTTGAAGCGACAGCTACCAGCCTAGCAGAGATGGAGATGGTATCGTCATCGGGGAAATGTGCAGAGGTGATGGCGCAGGTGATCGAAGTTATTGAGGAGGCAGTGAAGGAGATTGAACCCATCTCCACAGAGCTCACAGCAGCATCATGAGCAGGTGAGACTACTAGACTGATAATAACCCTTTGATTGGAGAAGTTATCACAATTATGTCATTAATGATCTCAGTTTAACTGGAAATATTTTATAAGGTATTATTTTTAACCAATATAATATTGATAATATAATACAAGAGTAATGGAAAAGAGAAAGGAAAATTTAGGAAAATTCTTTTCCAAATTCCTTCTATCATCCAATCTTCTCATGGTGGCTTTTTTAAAACATCAATGGGCCCTACTTTTATTAGGGGGGGAAGGGAGAGGATTTGCCCGCTAGCCAGATGAAAAAGCTTTTGTTCAGGCTACGAGTAACCGGGGGACCTTTGATATCAAAGCAGGAATGCCGCCGTTGACCCCTGCTTTGTAGGCTGGGGTCTTGAAGGGAAGCAGTGTGTGAGGGGCAGATGAACTTGTGCTGACAGACTGATTATGATTCCGCCTCTCCCTCCTCTTCGCCTTCCACAAGGGACTCGATATGGAGTCAAGGAAGCATGTCAGAGCACACATTTGGCAGATTTAATTACAGTGACTCAAAGAACTCAAGTTGTATTTTGATGCTCTACTGAATTATATTTCCATGTATAGTCATGCTCATACTACCATTACCCTACACACTGCATTTCAAAAAAAGTAATGTGTCTGAAGATGTTATCATACTGTGTCATATATATTTCATACAGAAGTGGATGGTAATTTGAACTGCACAGTGGAGTATAGAGTGCAGAGTATTGGGTGTGGTTCGGTTTAATGTGTAATAAGCAGCACTGCTGCTCTGCAGCAGAGAGCTGAGTGAGGTACAGCAGCAGTGGTGCAGCAGCCTTCTCCTAGACTTGGTCTATTGCTGAGTCATGTAAATAAACCTGGAAGGATGAAGAAAGACTAGGGCAAGTAGAGGGTAAAGAAAGAAGGTTAAATAAGAATGTGATAAAGATTAATGTAGAGGATGACAGAACTATAAGGATGTAGGAGATAGTTATGGTTAAATATCCTCTTTAAAAAATATATATATATATATTTTTTAATTATTCTTTTCTTTTTAAAGAAACAGAAAATGTCTACGCTTTACCCGTACCTGTTTACATCCCTGAGAAATACAACAAAGCATAATGGAACAAACAATTGGTCACCTAATACTAAAATGTCTGTTTTGTGAACATTTACTGAATTGCCCCTGTATTTCTGTCTGGACTAATTTCAGATTTTACTCCACAGTTTCCCAAGACAGACTGATGCCTGGGAGACAAAATGTCTGGACCAGGAAGCAAGTGATGAGAGAGAGAGCGAGAGAGCGAGAGAGGTTGTTCTGTGGAAACACACTGAGACTGGGCTCCGCCCCACCCTGCTCAGAGGGACTGATTGAGTGACAACTCCACCCCTCTCTCCTACAGCACCACCCCCTCCCCCTCTTCGTCCTGCAGCAACAGCCCCGTCCCACAAAAGTGACATCCCTTCTCCAGAGTCCACACATGAGGGACAAAGCTAGACCAACCGTACCTCCCAACCCCAATCCCTACCGTCCCAAACCCTGCACACACACACACACACACACACACACACACACACACACACACACACACACACACACACACACACACACACACACACACACACACACACACACACACACGCATCATGCCTCACTGTTCTATTCCTCAGAGGCATCCCATCTGGCTTGTAATCAATGTGATGCACGTCTGCTGTCTTAATGACCTTCCATTGCCGGTGTTACTGTGGCAGGAGTCTGTATACAGGGGAGAGAGAGAGAGAGAGAGAAAGATTGAGAGTGTTTTTGTGTGTGTGTGTGTGTGTGTGTGTGTGTGTGTGTGTGTGTGTGTGTGAGAGAGAGACCTTGAGCGCGAGACAGTATGTGTGCAGTTGAAGAGTTGGAGGATTATTATCTTGTATATTGTATTTATATCTTAAGTATTCTCTTGTCCGCCCCTTACCTCCAATATTTCTTTTTTGTTTGTTTGTTTCTCTATTCCTCATTGTACGGAATTTTATGTATTTTCTTTTTATACTTGAGTAAAAGGCTGTGACTCATCAGGCAAAATATACCACGGAATTTGTCTGGGCAAGAGGGACAATTGTGCCTGAAACGTGGCCCAGTGTATAGCAACCCCCAAGATTTATTTCAGAGATTCTAAACTAAATCACGGTACAGATGTGATTCCAACGAGCACATGATAACACAGCTAACACAGTAAAACCCACCGTGTTATTTGAACTCAGGCTCTCAGAGTTAAATTTAAAATGAGGATTTTACTGTGGGCAAGGACAGGGACTATGGTGATATGTAAGAGACGTGCACCACTTTGTTTGACTGTCTAACCACAACTGTATTTTGCCTCGTTCTCCACCCTAGCAAAATACCTTCCACTCAATACACAGTAAAATCCTCAGTGTTCATTTAATTGAGAGTATACAAATGTAACCAAATGGACCTGTAAGGGTTACAGGTTCATTTGGTTACATTTGTACACTCTGAGTTTCAAATGGATAAATGAACATAGAGGATTTAAATGTGTGTATATGGGGGGGAATCACTGCCTGTCGTACTGTGAAAAAGTATTGTTACTCAAGTATGAGTTTCATGTAGAGATACAATAAAATACTATTCTTTCATCCTGATTTGATGTGGGAGAACTATTTGGTCAGAATCAGTTGAATGAGAGTTATGTGTATTTATAAGATCATATATGTGATAGAAACCTTTACATGTCATGTTCTCAATGTTATATGACCATGTCTTTGATGGTTTCACTTGCATAGTGGTGGTGTACAGCACTTCAATGGAATCAAACAGCTTGGCAATAGGTATGCAACGCTGGGTGGAAAGAAAATATGCTAGCACCCTCTGTTGTCTGGTATGGGAAGTACACCATTCAGTCAGTATTTCACTGTTGTTGTTTTTGTTTGTTTTTTACAGTTATGTATGCAAATTTGTTTTCATAGATATCTGGAGCATTTTATGGTATTGGAAGCTACTTGTGTTTTCCACTCAGAAATTATCACCAAACTGACACCAGGGAGGATTGAGATAGCACAAACACTCAGACATTGCATGGTACCAGACAAAAATACGATCACCCTTTTTGTCTTATTCTAGAAATTAAAGAAAGTTAGGCATTTATGGTTTCTGTGGCTCATAGGATGAGAGTCCAGTTAACCTAAAAACAGACTCAAGTCGCTTTGATTGACTTACAATTTTACCAGTTCATGAGGTTGGAGTGGTTTATTTAGGAGTAGTCCGCTTTACAAATCTTACACGTTTACTGGGAGATTTTGAAAAAAGAAAACGGCAGGTATCAATTTTGTGTTAAGTTTGAACAGCCAAATAAAATAGTTCCGATTATAGGCTACTGGTATGTTGTGTTGTTTCTGACAACATTTGGCTAATGTACACTGTAAATCGAGGTAAGATCACGCAAATACCAACCATGCTCATTTCAATCCCTTACATGTCAAAATGCAGCTCTATACATTTTTGACTGAGCTGTATGACAAAGCCACAAAGCTCAAGGAAGTATATGCCATGTCTGGCCAACTTCACTAAATGTTGACTGTACTATGGATGTGTCACATCCAAAATATTATCTAATTGTAAAATAAAAAGGTAAAATAAACAAAACAAAAAAAGGCAGAATTAAATTATGAAGGCTATTGCTTATGCTGCTTAGTCTAGTAGTGCATTTTGCTGGGACACATGCCCATCTTCAGTCTTCCAGCATTCCTTTTGTAACAGCTGACTGTGAGCCTGGTAACATTTGTACAGATTGTATACCTATGTACTTAAAAATCATTATTGTTGTAATAATAACAAATAACATATACGCATTTAGCACATTATATGTGTAGCATGGACTAAATTCTGTCTTTTATATTGTCCGAGCTGTTAATAGTAAGAAAACGTACAAAAACTTGTCTATATTTCGTTCAAAATAAAGCTAGCAAAAATGAATACTTGTGTTTACCGTTATTTATTCATTAATTTGTTCACAACAAACTAGATATTGAGTACATGTAAATGTGATTTGTTTTCTTTATTAATACTGCAGGGCCCCAGTAGGCTATTAATCATCAGAAGTATCTTTTAATAGGCCCCAGTGGGCTATTCCTGGAAAAGGCCCTTAAATCGAGTATTTTATTATATCATCCAGCCAAAGAGCTCACCTCCCAGCATTTTCTGTTAATACAATATATATATATATTTTAACTATATTACACATGCAAAGAGACATTATGTATTCCTTTCTAATTTATATTGATTATCTTAAAAATCCTATTGTGTTGAAATCTCTGAGAGTGTACAAATGGAACCAAATGGACCCTACAGGTCCATTTGGTTCCATTTGTGCACTCTCTCAGAGTTATGGGGGTCCTTGAAAATAAAAAGTTAGAGAACCACTGTCCTACTGGACTCCTAATATGCCATAGTGTCATAGTAAATCAGTGTCATATTCTGAGGAAAACCTGGAGACTGACATTCAGTAATTGGGTCTTATGGTCAAAATAAGAACATAAATAATCATTATTATGTTATGTAAAAGACTAAAACTAAAATAATTGCCACAGACAAGGCCAAGTCTTGCCACGGACAAGTCCGTGTATGGACCATAGACTGTATGGCATGGACACATTTATGACCCCGGTTCACAACATACCCGCAATCGCATGTTTTTCGTTTGGTGTAATAATCAGAGATCAGGTGCGGAATGTTTGAGGTCGACGAGGAAGGAGAAGATTCCCACTCATTACAGGTTTATTTTATGAGATTACGGATCTAATCAAGAAAGAAGTTATAATTACTACGTAAAGGTAAGGCTTATGTTGCTTTGTATGTTTCTGTGTTGAGCGCCATTCAGAACCCACGGCTGAATAACAGTATACATTATGTTTCAGCACCACAAAGGCGTTGAGAGCATGTTGTGCTCTTGTGTGTGTGGGCGAGTTTCCATTGATTTGTTAGACATAGCATAGGCTACTACTCTGTAATTGCTTTACATGTTGTTTCCATACATACATAATGACATTTAGCATGATGTGATGCATTAAGTGTGAGTTGCATTCATATTTGAGCATCAATGTAAGGGGTAATATAGCATTTGTACTGTAGGCCCATATCTATGTATGTGGTGAGACTTCACTAGCCTATAAGTTCATGCAAGCCTAATAATAATAATAATAAAAAAAAACATGTTGCTAAACTGTTCCTCGTTTTTCTGGGGACCCCCTGAAACCTCCCCAAGGACCCCTGGGTGGTACCCGGACACCACTGGTAGACGTGATAATTATGACCTATGCCTTATTGATGATCAAACATTCTATATGGTTTGAAACATCACTCTTGCCCCAAGATATATTTTTTATAAAAGGTTATAATTGTCTCTTAGTAAAATGTAGTTAAATGTATAGACCAATTATTTGTTTACTAACATTGAGACTGGACGCACAGGTGATTGTTTCACGCAATCAATTCCAAACCTGTTGTTTCGGGGTGCGCTGGTTTCAGCACACCCCAACCCCCTCTTGTGTGTTGGCTAGTGAGGCGCGTCCTAGCGAAACCTGATACAATGGGCTTCATTGCGCACATACAGGTTGCACGCATACTGGTTCTTATCAGTGTGACGTCGTCTGTTAAGGGGTCTATTACTGTACCATTAATTTTAAGTTGCTATTTTTTATTTGCCCATTTATTTTAGTATTTTGAAAATGCAAAAATACAGTATAATAAAGTATTTTGATACAAATTATGAGATATCTCCTACACTGTCAAACACACATGACAAAATGGTCTTTTGTATTTCAAAAACTTCAGAGAATCAAAAACAGTGATGAGGATAAGCCTAATCTTAAAAAAAAAAAAAACATTTTAAACGAATTATTAGTTGCAGCCATTATTCTCAATATGAGAAAGATATTCAACAAGGTGCATGGTTCTCTTTTCTTCTAAACTGATTTAAAACCAGTGTACAATTTTAGGAATTATTCATTTAAAAAGGCAAAAACAAGTCTGAATGATGGACATAAGACAAAGTCAGGACACAACAATGTAGAATTATGTAAAACATTATTTATTCTTTGTTCTTCATTGTAAAAATGTAAAACTGTTTACACAGAAAACTACATGTGTTCCTGAGAACACAAATATATCACAGTAGACATCCAACTACATTTTTGGGATGGGGAGGTATTGTGCTATCAGGTTTTTGGATGTGTGGGTGGGGGGTCCCCCGTCCAACAAGCCCTCAACTGGTGTTTCAATAAACAGGCAACAAAATAGAGATGCTAATGAATCATTAGATGCAATTCAAAGGATAATAGTTCACTTAGGACTGGTGTGGTTGAAGAACATAGGCTTTCAAGCTGAGGATGATTTCAGACTGCATGTATGTAGCTGGGTGTAATCAAATTATGCATGCATTAAGCTCTGAGAAATGAATGTCAGTAGTAATAGTAGCATTTCACAATGCCTGCATAAAACAAGCATGAGCAAAGAGACAATCTCCACATTTATCATCACACATGCTCTGTGTAGACAAGTTATATCAAGTAGACGTTTGTATTTTTCTAGTCACCTGAAATATTACATTTTGTTTAATGGTCATATTATTGGCAAAAGACAGCACTAGTAGACAGACACCAAGGATGAGTTCAATTTTGCCACCCTTCACTTATGCCAGACCTGAGTAAAGAAGAATGGGCAATATACCCAAGGAAAATAGCTCCATCTAGCCCACAAATAGCAAGTGAACAGCTAGCCACCTGCCGTTCATTCCAGTCATTGGAGATCAGAGCACCAAAGGAGTAGCTTATTGGATCGGCTCATTTAACCAAAATGGAACTGGGTCCCATCTTCTCTGTCACACTTGATATACGTATAGACAAAATACAAATAAAACTTGCCTGCAAAGTATTCTTACAGCAGTCTGAATGAAAATAAACAACCAATAATATAGACCTTCAATGAAACAGAAAACAAAAAAACAATACAACTTATATACATATCACATACTACACCTAGTAATGATGGGCATTTCTTCACAAATTAATGTTAAATTGAATTGATTGAGGCTACTATTACAAGACAGGCTAGTATTAGTCCATTAAATGGCACACATCACACACATTGATTGGTAGCATATGTTCTCTAATTGCTGTCAAATAGTGGCGTATGTAAATCAATTCTCAATTTTCTGTGCATGTGTTGATCTCCAGGGTGACTCTAAATGCAGGATAACTAGCAGTCTGCTAATGGGGAATATTATAAAAGTAAAAACAGTAGGCTAATTCTTTCTTCAGAAAAGATTCAAAGAAGCCAATGGTTAAAGCTTACAACAGGTTGTTATTGTGCATCACATGAGCAGCGTTGTAGAACATTTTTATAAGGCCCTTGAAACTAATGCAAAATAACAAGTAAAACAATTTCCCCCCACAAATAGTTTAGGTATTTTCTCCTTTTTTTAAGTTAAAAAGATCACTGCTACAACGCATATCCTAAAATGTCAGATTTGAGCCCAATGACAACAGTATTGTGATGCTTGAGTCAGACTGCATTTTAATGTATACTTTTTGAAGGCATTCCATCAAAAGGGGTGATAAGATTTAAGCCCATTATGCTTTGCCAAAAAGGATAATGGGATAATATGCATTTTCAACTTAAGAAAGTGTTGACACTTCAATGTCAGTAACTCTTATATGCCTTCTTAAAATGGATTACAGTTATTCTACACATTTGGTTTTTGGCTCAAAGTGAAAAATATATGTTCTAAATGTCCCTTTAATATACTTTAATAATTGTCTTACCTACTCTTTACACTTTCATGTTTTAGACTACATGATTATGCATGTAAAGTTTTTCTTATGACTAATTGGCCCCAACTGAATTTTCCTTTGATCAGAATTTATGAAAGTGTGAAAGATCTTTCACAATTTCAACAATCAGTAATAGATAATAGATGGGGAAAATATCCCCCACCCTCTGACAAGGTACCATTTCCTTGGCTTTCACAGTTCACACAAAGCAAACTAAAGCTTCATTTATACTCCGAGTCTGTCGCATGTTGGCTTGTAGATCAGTTTGTGTCACAAGCGACACCATTGGAGTATAAATTGGGCTTAAAAATATATTCAAAAGCATTGCAGACATTTACAGATGAGGACAATATCATGGTTCATAATTGAAAACTTGTTTTGCCAATACACCTTAAAATCATTATTTATTGGATATCCCGACAAAAGGCCAGACCAGTCATAGTGATAGCAAGTCATAATTTGCAAATAGAGCCATGATATACTTTTTCTTGCACAATGAAGGTTAAGTTAATACTGTTAACCACTTTCAACCTTGCATACCTATTTTGGGCTTGCCATAGACGAAAGGTTTACAAAATGTCCCAAAATAGCCGATCTACAAGCTCACAACACATAGTGACATGTAAGCTTGTAGATTGGCTAGTTTTAACACGGGTAGCAAGGTATGACAAAGTCATAATTGTTGGCTCTACTCTATACTGATCTGCCAACCTGCTAATTTCCTGTATTTCCTCTAGTAGATTAGTTAACGTTTTACTATTACGTCCCTCCACATCACAACATTCCACCAAATTTGAGTTTAGAAAGCATTTATTTTAGAACAGCATTCTGACATGTTTGCGTGATACTAAGACCTAACACAATAGTCAGAATGGCCCAAAAAAAAATTTGAACAAAAACAATATTGGGAAAAAATAAGAATGTAAGGCATAATGTAATAGCCTAAATAATACCATAAATTATACAGCAGTAAACTAGGATATTAAAATAGCTAAAAAATGATTAAAACTCAAGCTTAACCTCCATTTTGATTACTAGAAAGACCAATTAATTATACCCATCGCACATAAATTTTCACTATACCGTATAAGTTCTTGTCTACAAAGATATTAGCCTACTAATATACAAATTTGCAATATAACATTCTTTGTAAATAGAGCACTGTATATAAAACGTGACAATTACATGGAAATTAAGGGCTTTTAGGGAGTGATTCAGGCAAATGATCAAATGGCAAGTTGCAGAGTTAGATTTTGCACAGGATGGAATGCGTCCTTCAAGGTATGGGCACGTGAACCGGTTTGATGACGATGATTCTCCAGTAACAAATGCACTTTACCATTCAGAAAGTTCCATTATAAAGAGAGTAAGAATAATAGCGACAACTGAAAACATTACCAGATAACAGTGATTGATTGCTCTGTGGTGTTTGTTGTAGCCAGCTGAATCAAAATAATGACTGAACTGTTCAGATGGCTATTCAATTGTAGTCACATCATACTTGCCCCTGGCATAAGTACAGCCAAAGAACTAAAAGGCTGCTCAAAAGATGCACTGATAAAATAAGGCAATATGGCCATGGAGTAAATTTTTAATTCACTCAGCAATCTGGCAACTCTGGCAAATGGAAGACTCTGTGTCCTACATAATACAGGCTGAGGGTACCAGCTCAAAAGGAGTGATTATAGGGATGAACAAATAGGCTTGAAAATATGCTGTGCCCATAGATGGAAGGCTAAAAATAACTTTGATCATGAACTAAAACGAAAAAAAGTTTGAAGACTGGCCAACACAAGCACTAAGCCCACATTTACAGTCACCACCTCTTGCTCTGGAATCTGGAGCACCAACTACCTCTACAACACACTGCACCCTCCGGAACTGTTTGAGCTTCCACTTCCTTTTTGAATTGACAATCGTGCGTGTACAGCTTGACCACAGTTAACGGTAACTTAGAATAGATTACCAGAGACACCAGTATGTTACAGTCTAATACAGTGCAAAACACCCATACGGAAGTGATGAGATGAAAATAAACCCTAGTGTTTTCCACTCCCTCACTGGTTTGTAACTTAACCTTCAGCGAAATGGTATTTCTTTCTTTGGGTTAAGTTGGTCTATCCCTCAATGATACATATTATAACCTTATTAAGCTTTTACGCTGCGCTTGCCAGAACCTTAACAGCTGATAACTGTTGTACCAATGTATTATTTTAAGCAGGCAGAAAAGAAATCCCACATACATTCCAGGCACAACATACATACCCAGGTTAACTTCCTCTTTAGCTCATCTAATAACCATAATTTAAAAAATAAACATTTAGCCTAAAAAAAGACAAATATAATTTTGGCACTATTCTACAAGGATCTCCTCAGTCTTTATGGCCGTTAGTACTGGGCCAGCAGAGGACAAATCAGAACCTTCATCTTTGGGAAACTCTTCCTGCTGGGTCAGCCCCGCTGCCACCTGCCCCTGCAGCCCCGCTAATGCACCTTGGCTGAAGCAGAGGTGTTTAATCACCTCGTTAGGACTAGAGAAAGTGGTCTCACAAATGTTACACTTGTAGGGCCTTGCAGAGCCCAGGAACAGTGAATCCATCTGGCTGCTGTCATCATCCCCGGCAGCGCACAGCTCCATGCTCTGCCGGTCCACCATGGTGTAGGCATCAGCCCCCTGGTTCAGGCACACATGGCGTGCTGCCTGGTTGGCACGGCAGAAGCTCTTGCCACAAGCACTGCATTTGAAAGGCTTGCCCGTGTGGATGTACATGTGTTCACGCCAGTGGCTCTTCTGGATAAACTTGCGTCCGCAGGTGGAGCACTCATACTTCCGCCGCTTCACCTCCCGGTCCAAGTCGGCGCTCTCAAGGTTGTCGATGTCAGCGATGTCTGATGGGGGAGGGGTGTCTGCCTGAGACTGAGACCCACCCAGTCCCCAGTTGGAAGTGGTCACCTCTGCTCGGGGTGAGTCCAAGTTGGCCAGTGAGACTGGAGTTTGTTCACTGTCACTGATGACCTCCACTAACATGGCGGACCCACTCCTGCTCCCCTTCATCATCTCCTCTACTTCTGGTGCAGTGTGCTCCCCAGGCATAACAGGGGAGAGTGCATTGTTGGCCTCAGACAGGGTATGCTGCAGGGCCCGGGTATGCTGGAGGAGGTGCTCTCTCAACACGCTCCTCTGGTTGAAGCGGCTCCTACACAGATGACAGGAGTAATGCTTCCTGAAAGAGGCAGTCCTCTTCATGATACTGGGTTTGACATGGAGAATAGTATTGGCTGAGGAACTCTCCCCAGTCAGCAAGTCTGTTCTCCGCTCCTCAGTCATCAGCTGACGATTACTAGTTGATGCCTCCACCTCTGGGGGTGAAGAAGCATGCTTGGACGCAGATGAGTTGGTGTAGGCTGGTGTGACTGCTGGCGTTGGCCTATACTTTCCCTCTGAGCCGAGCTGGTCCAGGTCAAAGGGCGAAGACAGCTGGCGACGTCCAGGCACTCTAGGCGACAGCGCCACCTGCTGGTCAGAGATCTGGATGCCGTAGAGTGAGGTGGAGAGGTTCAGGCTGTGTTCTGGGTGGGAATAGACTGACTGGCTGGCCTCCTGTATGAGAGGGTAGGCATGCAGGAATTTGACCCCTTGCTCCAAGCGTGCAGGGTCTATCAACTGAGGTGCAAGTTTGCCTGTGTACATCAGGTTCAGGAGGTAGCTGAAGATATCTGGCTGTATGTCGGCAGCCTTCAGTCGAACACAGTCACTGAAAAATAAACATTAGACATTAACAATGTGTCCATTTATGGTGTATTGATTAACACTGCTGGAAACCAAATTTCTTGCAGTAAAATAGATAATTGAGTGATAAGTCGGTTGGATCGGAGATTGTCTGGAACCATCTATGAATCTGTAAATCGCCTTATCTATCTGTCTGTCAATGTCCCTTTTATGCCCATATATGGAGAAACCTAATGATATAATGTTGTGTTCCATACAGGGCTATAGTTAACAGCAGCACGAATAGATAACTGATCTTAACATGGTTAAGATCGCGTTTAACATGGTTCTTTGGATTATATTTGAGTTTTCCAGATATCTTCTGATACCATTATATGTCTTGGGCAGGTATTGACCAGATATCTATGAGGAAGATAGTGCACGCACATCCGTGGACCAGGTGCAAGTCAAGCAGCAGTATCACAAAAGGAAATAGAGTTGCGCACTGTAAGTACTGAATAAATAAAAAGCTTTATTTTTTGTAAAGCCAGTACAATTGATGAGTTTATTGTTGTGAACAGGTGACCTCACATGCCATATTAGGGTTAACCTATCAGTGTGTGGTGGATGGTGTACTATATACATATGTGTAAACGCCCATTCCCATGTATGTCCTGATGAAGATCTGATTGATGGAAACGTTGACGCAATAAAACATAGCTGAGCTTTTTTTCAGTATTTCCACACTCCATTTCCTTTTATTGACCAGATATCCAACACTATTATCAATAGTGTTATCATCTTACGTATTTTCTATACCTGTCCTGGTGGATGAACAGCATTCTGAAGTAGTTGGAGAAGGCAGCTAGGACTGCTTTATGGGCCTTGAAGAACACATCTCCTATAGCCACAGTGCAGTCGCACAGGAAGCCAAACTCCCTCTGAGCGTTAAGCTGCTGCAGAAGGATAAGACCATGGTTGGCCAACTCCATTCTTCAACCTGCACAAAGGCATACACACCCACAGAAGTTACACAACACACAAACACACACACACGTGCACAAGTGCGCACACACACACAACAGTTAGTTTCCTGTCTGGAAGGAGACCAGAGCTTATTGTGACCACAGAGAGGCAGGCAGACGGGGGTGATCTAACGACTTCGTGAAGCACAGCCTAACAACAGCCAAGAGTCAATTTGTGTCAAATGGAGACAATTTGTGTTGTACAAATGTAACAAAGGCACTTAACAGTATGACTTAGCTGATCATAACTATGGGACAACGAGGTTTTCATCGTCTCTACTATATACTATACATTAGATTTGATTGGTTAGAGTGAAAGCTAGGACTAAAAGTTGCTCATCTAAAATTCATTCAGTTAATATAGCTGCTTTAAGTAGCCTTCAGGATTTGAAAAAATAATCAATGACAACTAGAATGGTCATGGGGTTTCCTGTAACAGTTGCCTTTAGCCTATTAAGCAGTTGGTTAGTTAGTGCATACTGCATAGGGAAAAGAGACTGGCCTTCTTATTGACCTCTCAGGACAACTTCCGTTGAGGCCAATCTCACACAGCCCCTGTTGCCTATCCCTAAGGATATGTTGATGAAGGAATGGTTACAACTTGCAGACAAGAGCTCATTCTAAATTTTTACAGAAGTTCATAAGGATGAGCACTCTGGTCTGGATTTTGGATTGTGCGTCAATACAAGAAAGCTTTTCACTGAAGCCTAATGCGTCACGTATATTAGTTGAAAATCAATTATGTTCGACTAGTGTCGCATTGTAATAACTCATTTTATATATATATATATACATACATACACACACACACTTCAGACATATAGAACCCCCCACAACTAAAATTGAGTAAAATAAGTAAATATTCATATATTTTTTATCAACACTTAACTTTGCACTTTGAACCTGGTTGTAACTGGTGTGAATCGACACTAATGGAAACTGTGTCTTAACTGTAAAGTGTATTTTGGTGCTGGCCACTGGGATGACTGCTGTTGACCCAAAGGTCTGCACAGGACTGAGAGAGGGCTCCAGGCCATCACATGACCAGAGTTACGGGTGTCGACACACATTCCTAAGGCAGGACTAGTTCCACCCCCTCCACCAGGGACTGGAAAGAGCCTGTGGGGCGGGCTGGGTGAATCTCCCTTCTCAAACAGAAGAACACTTTCTTCCCCCTCTAAACATAGCCTTAGCCAGCAAAGACAATGGAACAAGATAGTTTTATCATCGTCAGTTTGGACAAGATTATCTTATCTGAATTTGTCTATCTGCATGGGAATCCTACAGTGACACAAACACACACACACACACACACACACACACACACACACACACACACACACACACACACACACACACACTGGTCAGTCAGAGAGTACTGTCACTCACTAGCAGCCCAAAGGCACAATAGTCAGAATTTGAACACATCCTCTTCAGTGCTGATGATTGAACAAGCTATCTTTCAATTAATGATCTACCCCTCAAGACAATCCTGCTACCGTAGCCTACCCTGATAGCCTACTTCAAAAGTAGTGTATAATCATATACAAGTGACAACAGAATTCCACTAGAAGTAAATGATTCACAAATGACTTCATGCAATTATAGTTAATAGCAATACAACGGCAATGTCTATTTTCCGTTCTCAAGAAATCCTTCAATGAGATATTAATGAATCTCTTCAAGGCCTAGTGGACTACCGGACATCTTTATGAGGCAACAAACGACAATTGATCAAAGATAATTACAACTGTTCCTGCATTGGACACTGTAATCAGTAGTTACTTGCCATGTGTTCATCATAGTAACATGTTTGTAACATTAAAGCGCCGCCCCTAATACAGACACGTGGAACAGTCAGTTACCCCACACAGAGGTAACCGGAACGCTCGCCCCAAAACAAGCTCAACCCCAGCGGTTGTTTAGGATTATTGTATATTGCTTTTTAACTGAGGATACGGTTAGAAATACGATTATGGTTAGGCATGGTTTTGACTGAGGTTACGTTTAGGAATAAGGCAAGGTTTAGGCATAGTTTACTGAGGTTACGTTTAGGAATACCTGGTGGCGACCGTTCCGAGGTCGCCGGATTTGCCCCGGGGCGACTGTGTTTGGGGGCGAGGGTTTTGGTATTCCACACAGACACTTCCGTAGTGCGCTTTATTTCTTCTAAACTGAAAATGTCCCCAACAACGATCGGAGTGAAATAAATACCCATGCACATGCGTATTTTGGGCAGTTAAAAGCAAGAGGCATTGGACAAGATCAGCAAAACCCTCCACGTTATTTAACACCGCGCCTCTCGAGATAGAAAAACAAGCGCGCCACGGGACCTCTGCATCGCTTCGAAACGGACACACACGCGCGCACGACGCACACACACAAGGGGGATGGGGTGGTCACGAATGCGTTTCTTTTAACTTCAGCGTGACAATTACAGGCGGCGAAACCCCCCGTTTGTAAATAACGTTGTACTACAGCGGTACATATAGTATAATAGTATAAAAACAGACGTACCGTGTTCCACCGCGGTCTTATTTGGTGGAGTTTTGACGTGTTGTTGTTAATGTTTGTTAACCGGGGGACTCGCTTGTCCGTTGGGCTCGCGCGCAGGCAGCTGCTCTCTCTCTCCCTCTCTGTTCCTTAGCGAACGCAGCATTGGCGGCGGCGATGGTCGTCGTCGTCGGTGTTTTCCGGTCGGGTTACGTTACAATCACATGACTTGACTGTGTTAAAAAAGCACCAAAAAACAGCAGTTGTAAAATTCCCCCCCGAGCGTAACCAAACCGCCACCGAGTGTCACTGTGAAATCTAGTTGACAAGCAGCAACGGGTCACATACGTTCAGTGTGAACGGGGGCTCCCACCACAGTAGGAGAATATAATTCATTCCGTGTCCTCCGGTAATATGGCACGTTAAGCGTAAACCGGTTTAAGGGAAGGGGGTCGGTCGTTCTCCCTGCCCCCCACCCACCATGCATGCACAAATAACGTTGCCTTGCCCACAGTCGTTCTATTTGCATTTTCGGTTGATGCATCTTCAGCAGGGGTTACCATGTCTGCTTATTATAAGCGACTTTGGGCTTGTTTTTCTGTAAAAGTTGCTTGTAAATATTGGTGGTTGCGGTTTTTGGGGTTTGTTTCTAAAGTGTAGTTGCTTGTTTGGGCTTCCTAATGTTGTTTAAATCAGTGGTTATTTAACATTTTCATGGCAAGGACCCCCAGATTAATGTTTTGTCCATGCCCCCCCCCCCCCCCATAAGAAAATATTTTGTGCCAAGATTTGTGGTGTTAAAAAATATTCAAAAATTACCTATTTTCCCCAATATTTCTATCCAATTTTTTTTGCAGATCTACAAGCTCACAACACGTCTCATCTCATCTTGTTTTCATAGACCAGGTTGCTTGTTTCTTTCGCAAAATGTGGCAACAGTGATTTTCAGTGTTTCTCAACTGGTGATTCGAGACCCCCAAAAGTGAGACAGTTATATTTCCGACATGGACCCAAAACAGCATGTGCCCATCATGGGCACATATTATTTCCAAGTGGAAATTAGTGAATGAAATGGGAAAGGCTATTTTGGAACAAACATGTGTTGCTGTGCCTTAGAACAAACGTAACATAGCATGGGCTGTTTTTTATTATTATTAGCAATAGCCTCTGAACAACAAAAATATACAACACATTAAACTAACATTTCCATCTTACATCTTGATACATATTTTTCAAGTGATTTAGGAGACAAATATCCTATCTATTCCTATATTTCTTTTAAACTATGAGCTTTAATTAATGTCTCAATGTTTGGTAGTATTAGCAACTTGCAATGTATAACTGTTGACAATAGTGTGGGACTTTATAATTTACTATCGTGCATGAATTATTATAATTTCTCCTGTTAGGTTTGTCTTTGAATAAGTGTGACATCCCCTCACTGAGTCGGCTAAGGATAACAGGATGTGAAATAGCAGAGGAAGAGAACACACATGCTACATCCCATTTCAGAGTGTTGTTCCAGTTGATCATCCTGGCCATAGGTTTAGGTTTTGACTGGATAGACAACTAGTATGTAGCCAGTCATACATATCAAGGCCTGTTACAGTGGCCTGTTTTTTAGGCTATAATGTAGCCTATAAAGCCCTGTAACTGGGCTCTTCTCAGTTGCTTTGCAATTGCGGAAAAAAAGGTCATGTTAACTCTTTGACTGCCAGATCAATAGTGTTAAGATGTGCTTTCCTAATTTTCCTAACTGCCTATAAAGGTGTCTCAAAAAATCCTAAACAAACAAACAAAAATATTTTAACAGTATCTAAACTAAAAGTGAAATCATAACCCTTTACTAAACGCAAGTATAACGTGAAATTATCTGAAGTAGTGTGTTTTTAATGTTGGGGTCATTGAAACGTTCTGACTGCAATTGTTATCTGCAATTGTTATCTGCAAAAAAATCTGAGAATTTATTTGCCAATCTTTTTTGGGAAACAAAATTACGAGAGCCTAGTGGGAAGGGACAGAAGTCTGTAGAAAGGATTGCACCCATACAGTCCCATTATCTGTCATGTCAAGAAGAGTAGGAGGTACCTTTGATACTGACACGTTCTGGAGGCACACCGGTATGTTGTCATTAGACTGTTCAGAGGACAATATCCACCCGTTTGCAGGGTGGATATTGTCCCAGTGCAAACAGCGTCTTTGGCAGACCTGTCTTTCATGGTTGCATTTCAGGTTTAGAGCAGGCAAGAGAGTATGAAGCTGTAGAACGTCATTGACTGGGGGTGGACAGGACTAATCTTAACACCTCAGACTTTTACTGAAAAGGTTTGCTGAACAGTGGGAGCAAGAGAATGGGAAAGGAAGGGACATGGGAGCGCAGGAAGGGGTCCCTTTAAAGTCTCGAAGCCGTCGACAAACAACAGACCTCAGATATGATCCTCCTGTCCTGTCCTGTCCTGGTCTGTACTGGATCTGTTTAGCCAAATGCAAGGGCCGATAATATTTCACAACAGACAGAAAGAGACTAGAGCATACATCGATTGAGAGCACTGGCACTGTAGGAGAGGTGGTCATTATGATAGTGGAACAAAAGCATGTTTACAATGCTGATGGTCCCACAGTAGGAGGCTTATTGGAAGCAGCACAGTAGATAAACACCGATTAGTGGCTCTAATCAATTTTCAATATAATCAATTTAATCAATATAATCTTTTACCAGACCATAAAACTGTAAAACAACACACACACACACACACACACACACACACACACACACACACACACACACACACACACACACACACACACACACACACACACACACACACACACACACACACACACACACACACACACACACACACAGTCAGAACAGTCCTTTCAAAAGAGACATGCATTGGACTTTCACATGTCTGCCCCTACTACACTGATTTCCACCAAATGGATTTTTTACAGAGGTAATAGAGATTTAGATTCAATCATAAATGATCTTAAAACAAAGCCTTTTTTCAAAAAACAATCAGATGTAAGTGTATATACACTATATATACTGTTGGTGTCAGTGTTCTAATCTAAACAACTTATACAAGTTATCCCCCTTAATTTGCTCAAATAATGAATTAAGCAAGCCTTGATAAGCTCTATTACTTTTCTCAAATTGTGTAATTAGAGAGGTTGTGGTGAGCAGAAGCACCTGTTTAAACATGGCCCTTGATGTTAAACCCTCTGGCCATGGCCTGTTTTGAAACCGGAGTGGTGAGTCACTTCACAACCACCCCCCCTCAACTGAGCCCTCTCGGTTAAGGAAAACAGATCCGGCCAGGCTTGCTGGGGGGAGGGGATGTAGAAGAACACCGGAGATTGACACAGCTGGACACTGCTCCCAAGGACACTACGGGACTCCACATCCTGCCAATGGGCTTCAAGGTTCCCATGGTGACCTCTTTCTCAGCAATTGATTTGAGAGGCAAAGGGGGAGGGGGGGGGGGGGTACTATCAGAATTAAAGGAATATGCTTATCTCTCCGCCCTCGTAATTGTAAGTGTATCAAATCAATTTGTCATGTTCTTTAAAGAGAGAATTGAAGTGCAGAAAAGAACTCCTCAGAATGCCCATTCCTTTCCCAACATGAGAGAGAGGAGTGGGCTGTAAACATGCAAGGATAGATCACAGATCACTGTCTGTGCATAGCAACTTCACTCAAAATAGACTGCTCAATGTTCAGGGGTTTTCCCCCTTATAACTAATGAAGTGAATTGGATTGAAGTGCATGAAAACAGCTCATGGGAATAAAGGCTGTGCTTAGTTTGTATGAATAATAAAAGCTGTACAGATGTGGTGAACACACCCACCCAAGTCACAGAAATGTACTTCAAATTCTTTCAACAACAAATGTACCCCGTACCCAACCCCTCCTCCTATTCCCGCCAAAGGCCTTTAGGGTTGGCGTTGTGCAGTTTCCTGAAAGACTGCCTACCATCTCCATGACAACCATTGCCCTCGACACCAAAGGATGCCCAAGGATGCTGACACAAGGGGCTAATGCAACAGTGGGTTTCTTGGATTTGGATTTGATTTCTTTAACAATGAGTCAATAGATTAATTACAGTAGAGTGTTTTGCAGTTTTCAAGACTCATGGTTATATAACATAGAACATCGTTATAAGGTTAGAACATGGTTATAGCATTAATTGCGATAATGCAGCATGTCTAATTATGAGGCACCAGTCACACAGTAGGCTATGTAATTGCAGTTTGCATTCTAACCATTTACCGCTAGATGGGAGTGTTGGTTGATAAATGCATTCAAAGTTAACTGTTAACAGGAAACGTATGAACAAATGTATAAAAGGTATAAAAATCCTTTTGAAAAAGCAGATCTACAAGCTCACAATGCCTCATCGCGAGGCATTGTGAGCTTGTAGATCGGCTATTTTCAAATGGCCGAAATGTATAATATAGGGCTGAAGTGGGTATAATGTGCATGTTTTTGTTTTGTAACAATAATCAAAATCTACAAAGTAACTAGTAAGTTTTCAAATAATTGTAGTGGAGTAAAAAAAATACTATATTTGCCCCTGAGATGTAGTGGAGTAGAAGTAAAACAAAGTATTGAAAATTAGAAATACTCAAGTAAAGTAAAAAATGCCTCAAAATTGTACAAGAGTACAGCAGTACTTGAGTAAATGTACTCAATTACTCTACCACACTGGACGATGGCGGCTGATCAAGCTGTGCAGGGAGTTCCTCCTTCCCTGTCTGCTAAAGTGGTTGGGTAATGATGACAGCTGATTTATAAAGCTTTTCATTGAATGATGTCTTATATTGTGGTTGACAACAATAGTGTACTATTATTATCTGACAACTCTGTGATCATAGTGTCTATGTAAGCAGCAGTAGCATTAGCTTAAGCTTGCTAGCAGTGTTGTTATGAATCAATCGGCCTGCGGATGATTACAGTTCTGATCATTATGTTAGCAAGACATTTCTTATAAAGCAGTGGTTTTCAATCCTTTTCACGGCAAGGTCCATATTTGTTCGGCATTTGAGCCACGGATCACCATTTGATGAGATTTAGCCTCTCAGACCCTAGCCATGGTTCACATGACGCTCGACGGTCACGGGCGTCATGGCGGAACTTCAACCTGGTTTTGGCACTTTCTCCATCTACATAAACGTTCAGATTTCAAATATAAAGTGCTTACCCCATGGCATCGGGTGTGTTTAAGTACCCGTATCTTCCGTATTGTTCAATAGAAAGCATTTTAATCTGATTGGCGGCCATTTTCTCATAGAGTTATAATGTATCAGAGTGCAATACACCTCCCAGCCGATAGAGTCGCGTAGTTGAAAGCATACAGAAAAAATAGCCAGTATTAGCCACCGATGGGATTAAAATGCTTTTTATTGATACTATGGAAGATACGGGTACTTAGACCCACCCGATGTAAATTGTAACATCCGTGGCCATGGGGTAAGCACTTTATATTTGAAATCAGAACGTTTATGTAGATGTACGGGCTGTATGGAGAAAGTGCCAAAACCAGGTTAGCTCCGCCATGATGAAACATGACATGTCATGATTATGACATGTCATGTTTCATCATTTCAGGGCTACTCAGACCCAAGACTTAGAATATTTTGTTATCGTTGGATAAGATTTTGTCCACAATTCCATGCTGTATTGATGTTGGTACGTAACATTGGATTTGGAGAGATAACAGCCAAACTTTGATCAAAATAATAATAATTTAATTAAGTAATGCAGATGTTTAACAATAATTTAACTTTAGCGTAAAATGAAACCCAAGTCGACCTGTAAGGGTCCAACTCTCAAGAGTTAAAGATCTATAAGGGTCCATTTTGTTTACCATCTCTTCCATCATTTAGCTGGGGACCACCTAACCCCACCAAGGACCACTGGTGGTCCCCGGACCACTGTGTATAAAGCGTCATGATTATAACATTCATTGCTGATGATGTGTCCAGTTTAAGTTTGATATACAGGGCTGTCAGTAAATGTGGCTCCGATGTCTTCACAGGTCATTTGCTTATTTGACTGTGAGAGACAGATTGCCGACCATCTTGACCAAAGTTATAGACACCATCCATCGCCACAAAAACAAGTTTTTTGAGGAATATGGAGAGGTAAGAGCTGTGGTGGTAGGTGACATGGGTCCACACATTGGCACATCATTCGTTTAAGTTGCCCATGCGGATACAGGAATAGTGGGCAGCACTGGGCACCAAGGAAGAGTGGGCACCTCGATGTTTGGCAATTCCCCCCAAAATGTTTTTAAAAAAAAAGAATTTAGAAAATGGTCTTAAGTAATGTAAAGTATACATGATTTCAAGATGCTTATTGTCACAAGGATGTACAAGTACCTGCACTGTGAAAAACATAGGTTGGGGGTGCTCCATAATACACAGAAATAAAAATGGTACATAAATAACAATACTAAACTTATCTAAAAGGTGACAAACAGTTTAAAAGACCCAGATCAGCATATAAGGCCGTAATACCACAGAAAATGTTTGTCAGACTGCTTGTGCTGGCTTTGATACCCTGATACCTCTTCCCTGATGGCAACAGTATGAACAGACTGCTATGGGGGTGTGTGGGGTCCTTGATGACCCTCAGGGACTTCCTGACGCAACGCTGGGTGTACAGCTCCTCCAAACTGGGCAGCCGACATCCTGTGATGCGCTCGGCTGTGCGCACCACCCTTCTCAGAGCCTTATGTTATGGTCCGTGTCTGTGCAGCTCCCATAACAGCTGGTGAAGCTGCTTGTCAACAGGCTCTCGATCGTCCCTCGGTAGAAAGCCCTGATGATTTTTTAACTCAGGCCGAACTTCTTGAGGCATCGGAAGTCCATATAGGCGCTGTTGTGCCTTTGCGATCACCACAGTTGTGTGTTCCTCCCATTTGAACATGCACGGTTGATCATTATCATACCTAAATTTACCCTTCAACCCTGTCTAAAATGACTGGTTATATAGGTTTTGTAGCATTTGTAGAAATATTAGGCCTTAATTGTCAAATGTTCTAACATGTTCTAATCATGTATACTTTACGTTACTTAAGACCATTTTCCAAATCTTTCATGCTTTACCATTTTTGAACAAAATAGCTTATTTAACATTGAGGTGCCTACTCTTTCATTCTTCCTGTTACCGCCCATGCTACTTAAACCCTATTGGCTTCCGCAGAAGATAAACCTGACCGAAAGCCGTGTTTAATCTGAAATATATATTTCCCACAGGAGGGTATCCAGGCAGAGAAGGCGACGATTGGTCTGCTGTCAAAGCTAAGGAATGAACTGCAAACTGACAAGACAGTCCTGCCCTTGTCGGATGGTCTGAAAGACACAAACTCATGGAACCTTTACTTGCAGAGACATCAGATTTTACAAGGGGAACCGGACTCTGTCAGCTGGTTCAAGTCTCCATGGCTCTACGTGGAGTGTTATATGTACCGCAGAATACAGGAGGCCCTTTGGCTCAAGTGAGGATGACGATAATGACATTAAATTTAACTTAGATTAAAATAAAAAGGTAGATTATCTATTGTCCTGGAGGGAATTTGTTTCCACGTTGTGTGCATTGCCTCTTGCAAATACAGTATACATCATACATCCACACATACCAAATATGAGCTAATATGCTGAATATGACACTTGGTTAGTTGGTTTATTCATAGGATACCCATTTGGCCCATGGATGTCAGCTAGTCTTCCAGTTTTGGGGTCTGTTTGTACCATATACAGTAGCTCATCAGGCTTTTATTACAATTTAAGTACAGACCAGAGATAAGCAATGTATTGATAACGGAGGACCGATCATATATGTTACTCTTGATTTATAGCATACATACCTTTGTGGACATTTATAAAGGGATACATTCGTTATACTGTTTCCTATATCTGGACACTTTAACTGTGTTTGTGAAGTGTATATCATGTATCCCAAATAGCAACCAGTAATTTGAACTATTGTCCAGAATGTTTTCAAGTAGACCTTCTCAAATTGATGTTGTATAGACATAATTTGCTGCTTTGCTACTTTATTTTATTTAATTCCAATTGTTTTTCTATTTCTCCTTTCTTTACAGTCCCCCCATCAGTGACTTTGATGTGTTCAATGAAGGAAAGACTCAGGGTTTCTTTGAGTCTCAGCAGGCAGTGATGGGTGTGTGTACATATCTGCATGGCCTCTACAGTAACATGGAAGTACTCTCGGAGACACAGCTGATGGAGCAGTTCTACAAACTGTTACAGGTGAAAACCTCAAATGTAATAGTTCTGTGGCAGACTGGTGTTCTAGACATGCTATATTTCTTACATTGTAAATTGATGTTCAGAAGCATTTTCTATAAAACCCTAATTGTCTTAGATATTTCATAAAAGCTCAGGTAAAACCTCAATCTGCAGTTTCTTCAACTGGCTGGCTATATGTAGATTCTAGAACTGCAAGAACATAGATTTAGAGTGACAATCCCTAAAAATTGTAATTCTACATATTGTGCTAATTCATTGGGAAACAGCACTAGTGTGGAGGACTCCTTTAACTCTACACAAGTCACAGATTGGGAAGGCCTAACAAAAATATCAGTTGGGAGATTGTTTTTGCTTTAATGCCTGTGTTAGTAATCCTGTTTTTCAACACACATTTTTGGGCGGTGCAACCGCCCCTATATGTGAGGTTTGGACATCGATCCAAATTGCACCCCCCCAACCCTGCGCTGTGATTGGCCACCAGTGTACCCCCCTAACCCTGCACCGTGATTGGCCACCATGACTCTATTCAGGACTGTGATTGGCTAGAAACACATGACACATGTGCATATCCCTATAAATACGCACGCACACTTAAAAAAATCACACCTGTGTGAAGGTAGCGGCGCCTTTGATATATTTTGTCATAGATATTTGTTTCTACTAGAGAAACAATATTAAATCTCTGTCAATTTATTTCAAGGCTTCCATTGGAAGAATCTTGGACAGATAAAGTTAAATTGAGGATCTAACTTTAAATAACTTACCTAGAAGGAGACTTTAGCCAAATGAATAATAAAATGAAATTATTAGATATTTCTAGATATTACTCATTGTTTATTTAGTCATTGTTTATATAGACATCTAATTCTATATTCATGACATCATAGTGATGTCATGAATAGTAACATAGTGATGTCATGAATAGTGACCAATCAGAACGTTGGCGCACCTGACCAATCAGAACGTTGACGCACCTGACCAATCAGAACGTTGGCGCACCTGACCAATCATGACATCATAGTGATGTCATGAATAGTAACATAGTGATGTCATGAATAGTGACCAATCAGAACGTTGGCGCACCTGACCAATCAGAACGTTGACGCACCTGACCAATCAGAACGTTGGCGCACCTGACCAATCAGAACGTTGACGCACCTGACCAATCAGAACGTTGGCGCACCTGACCAATCAGCTCTATACCTAAAGGTATAGAGCGGCTAGCGCCGCTAAAAAACACTTATGTGTTTTTTTTAAGTGAATCACTTCCATCACTGTGATGACCACTGTGACCACACCGCCCACTTCACTCTGGGTGTGATTTTTATTGTAATTTAGATAATTGTTATACGTTAGACTTCATATTTATTAGATTTTTGATGACAGTCTTACCCTTGAATAGTTTGATTTTCAATATGGTGATAAGGAACATGGACAACAGTGTCCTTAGTTCCTTGTACATCATATAGAGGTATCGGCACAAAAGCAACTAAATAGTACACTAGAATGAAATGTCACAGTAAAGCCCATTTCTCCTTCTAGGTGTCTCTGTGGGGAAACAAGTGTGACCTGTCTATCTCTGCTGGGCAAGAGAACTCTCAGAAAGCAAGTCCCATTGATTCTCTTTCTACCCTCCAACCCTTCATCCTGGTAGATGACTCCAACAAGGTATGGTCGGCACTCATATCTGCTAAGAGGCCAGGAGAGTCCAGCACATCTACCCCAGGCAGAGTAGACATTGTCCTAGACAACGCTGGGTTCGAACTGGTCACTGATCTGATCCTTGCAGACTTCCTACTCTCTGCTGGTCTCGCCCGTGAGGTCCACTTTCATGGCAAATCCATCCCCTGGTTTGTCTCTGATGTCACTGCAAGTGATTTCCAGTGGACCATCCGACAGACCATGGCAGCCAATCACAAGTGGATGTCCAAAAGTGGTGTCCAGTGGCAGAGCTATGTACGGGAGGGTGTCTGGTCCTATCATGACCATCCGTTCTGGACACAGCCCAACGAGTTCTGCGACATGGCAGCCGATGCGCCTGACCTGTACACCACTCTGCAGGGAGCAGACCTGATACTGTTCAAAGGGGACCTCAACTACAGGAAGCTGACGGGGGACCGCGATTGGGACCACGTGGTTGCCTTTGAGACGGCGCTGAGGGGTTTCGGGCCTGCCCCACTGTGTAGCCTGAGGACTCTGAAGGCCAACATACAGGTTGGTCTGCAGCCAGGTCAAGGGGAGAAGCTAAGCTCCCAAGATCCAGACTGGATGACCAGTGGCAAGTATGCAGTGATTCAGTTCTACAGCCCACACAGAGAACAATAAGACTGGTCATGGGAAGGCACTGGAGAAGCAGGCATTCAACAAAGTTACATTGAGCAGCGTAAGCAATGACAGAGAGCAGTTAGTCTGTAAGCCATAAGATGCAATGGTTATGGAGATATGGTTCTTGCCTCGTCAGACCTAGAAATATGTCATGTTTTTGTTAAGGCAGTGCCAGCCAGGTTCACTAATGATTTTCCCGTCATACATCTCACTTACAATCTCATCACTTTGAGACTGACAGGACCTGAACATTGGAATATTCTTTACAGTGGCATTTTATACAGAGAAAAAACAAGATCACTTTTAAATGTAATGCTCTACTATATTGAATTGTAATGTTTACATATTTCTGCTTGTGTGGGCAGGAAATGGCTTATTATACATTGAATTTCTTTTCCATTCAGTTCTGTTTAGTGTCTTAAAACGTTTTGCTCACTGTCACTGAAAAGGCGTGTATGAAAATGTGTACCCCACAGTGTATACAGTCACCTTTAATATCACAACAACACTCATCATGAGCTAAATTGATAGGTTTCCTAATGTGAAAGATAGAACGGTAGACTGTCACTGGGGCAAATTAAAGACTAATATATACTTTGTCGCATGATGATGTCACTTGCCAAAAGTAACACATTTACAAGTGAAAAACGCTTAGCATCTTTTGCTTGTTGGCAAACAGTGTTTGTCTGTTTTATAAATAATAGCAACCCAGACCTACAGTATGTATCTCGATAAATAAAGGGTGGATGTCTCAGTATCCAATAATATGTTATGTTATCCAACTCATAATCAGCACTAGTACCTCAGTGGTGATAATGAAGAGAATTCTTCTCAGTGGTACAAAGAGTAAAGTTTCCAAAATGGGCTTAATTTAATTGATTAATTGAATTAGAATGATTGGTCTTCGTTTCTCTCCACAGCAATCCTTTCAATAAAGAGTATATGGTGAGTGCAGTAGAATGAACAGTTTCCATTAAGAAAATGATTAAATTAAGCATAACACTTGACCCATTTAAATTATTTAGTTGAGTTATCATCAGCGTGTCAATATTTTGGGGGAATGTGTAAAAAAATTAAAAACAAATAAAATAGTTCTGTCAGTAAGGCCACTTGTTTTGTGCATGACATGACATGTCCTGAAATTGTGTTGTTTACTGAAGACACGTATACTGTAGCAATGAGATGGGAGAATGAAGTCTCGGTGCAAAGTGTTCATTTTCCCTCTGGGTTTGCAGTTGATTGGTTGCTTGTTATGCTGCACAATTTAAGTAATGTTTTGTTCACAAATGGAGCATGCTTTTCTCTCAGTGAAATCTTTTTCATTTTATTAAGGTCACAAGCTATTTCATTTCTCTTGTGATGCTTATCGGGGAGGTATTTAAATGAAAGGTAATGTGAAAGGTTTTTTTTTTGTGGGTGAAAAAAAGTTAAAGCTCTATATTCTCATGGTAATAATTTCTATAGAGTGTTTGTTCAGTAACGGGTCTCCTTGTCTCTCCAGCTCTCTTAATAAACAGGGGAAAAAAAACATTTTCAGGTGGGTTGCCAATTTTATCCAATCAGGAGAGAGTACCATTTATCAGCTAAAATGTTATAGTGTTACAGTTTAAAATGTCTGTTAATTTCTTTGTGTCATCACTTCCAATTTAATTTGTTTATCCTGCATCCTGTATGAGTTCTCTCTCCTGATTGAACAAAATTGGCATCCCGATGTGGAAATGCATTATATGTTTAGCTGGAAAGGCAGCTGAGCCCTGTTACTGAAGAAAAGCTCCATAGCAATGATTACTCAGAATATAGAGCTATATTTTGAAGAAAAACTAAAACGATTGACTTAATTCATTATTTGGTCAATGTTTAAAAAAAGGTAAAATGTCCACATACCTTTATTAGCCTTAGATGATACAATGCACTTTTGATTGAAAACTAGTATTTCCTTGTACTATTTTATTTTTGTGGTTCATCTCGCAAGGTCTACATTTGACCTTGACTTATAGTCTCAAAACATGCAGAAGGAATTCCTGAAAACCACTTACTTGGAACTTTAGTCCTGTCAACATGACCATGCATTGCATTAAAACCATACTTACAAAATCTGTTTTTCCACTCTGTTTATGTAGTGTTCTATTGGATGTGTCCATCACTGATAACGTAATGATTGACTGACTGATATATTTACAATTTAAGGTTTTGAATTGTATGTGTAACCCACTGTTCATGCAATGCTAGGAATGTATTCTTCACGTATTCTTTACTTACTTACTTTTTTTTAATTAATTACCATCTTTTTGATGGAAGAAATCAAATGTGAGTCATTTAATGTCTGATTAATCTGTCTTTTCTCAAATTGGAATTGTGTAATATTGGCTGTTGGAGTGAGAGTTGACCTGATGTTCTGTTTGCTGTGTTATGGTGACCTGGCACTGAAATGCACCATCACTATCGATTTGGCAGCATCTTTAATTTGTTTATCCTTTTTTCTTTCTTTTTTTTCAAACCTATCGCTTGTTCCCATTGTGTTCAACTAGCCGAGCTAGATGCCTGTGAGTCAGAAGCAAACGGCAGTGAGACTGAGACACCAGAGAGATAAATCTCTTCCGATATCACACAGCGACAGCGACGCTCAAAAGACACTACACAAAATGAAGATGATTGATCTGTAATAGGTGAGAATTTGTCTTATTCTGCAAGGCCCCTTTGTAGTTTGAAACAGTCTTAATCTATCTAATTTCCACAGTGATTTGATTTGTTTGAGAGTCTCAGGTGTATTCGATAAGTCTGGCTACCAGGACTTGTGCTGGTCATTAATTATTCCTGTATTGTGCCAACTATCAGCTAAATTAATGATACGTATTCAGAGAGGGGCTTTCAACCTTCTATCTGCATACCAGCTGCGGCCACTAAATGTGTTTTTCGTGGAAAAAAAGAACAGAAAGCTACTATTTTTACAGAAGACAGGAATTAAAGAATACGGTCTGTATCTTGCTCTCCAAATAGAGGAAAAGCTCTGCTAAGAAAAGGTCTATATGCAAGCTGGGAGGAGTCTTTTTAGATGTGGTTTATTTTTTTCAAGCTGGGAAAATTTAGGAAAATAACTAGTCAGAAAGGCATAGATGGCAAAGACTGAGTGAATGCTGGAGCCTTCTTCCTCACCTTCAACTATACAGCTAAATAGCTGCCCAACAGGCTGCTATGGGGAGACAAACACAAGGGAAGGTGAGAGAAAAAGCAGTGAGATAGTGAGAAATAGACAGGGAGAGCAACACTCCTCTCTCCCCCTCCCACGATTGAGTGAGCCAGTGTAAACCATGCAGCTTATCAGAGCTGTCGTGCTGTGATGTTACCCAGGCAGAGCCCGGTGCAGTGCAGGCAGCCTCGCGGACCAGTGCTCCGGCTCAGAACCAACCCAGCTGCTTCAGCACTGGAGACCCCTTCCCCCCCAAGACTCTCGCCGCAGCCACGCGCCCCCCTCAGCGACATGTACCCCGAGGAGAGCCGGGGACCGGGAGGGGCTGCTGTCGTGGACTTCCTGGAAGGGGCGTATGACTACGCCGCCCCAGCTCCTCTCTATAGCCACTCCACCACTGGCTACTTCTCTGCCCCCCTGGATGCCCACGGACCGCCCTCAGATGGCAGCCTTCAGTCCCTGGGAAGTGGGCCTACCAGTCCGCTTGTGTTTGTACCCTCCAGCCCCCAGCTCAGCCCCTTTCTGCACCCACCTGGCAACCCAGGACTGATTAGCCAGCCCTACTATCTGGAGACCACCTCAACACCCATCTATAGGTAAGTTTGTATATTCTTCTGTTTGTGTCGACAGGAGACGACAAAAAAAAGAACATTTCAAATTGAAAGTGAACTTGAGTGTTTTTGTGTGGCTTGTGCTGACAATTTATTTAATCATTTCTAAATTTAGAAATTAGGTAGGAGTAGAAGGGAAAGTTATCCTGACCCCATTAATTTGTCTCTGCTGAATGGTAATAGATGCCACGGCCAGAAATGAACTGAGTTGTTTAATCAGTTTTGTGCAGAGTGTTTTGTTGATTATGTAAATGCCACAGAGAATGAAATCAAGACAGAATATGTCTGGTTCATGTCAATGATATGGTAGCTCACATATTGTGAATATATAAGTAAATACTTTGAGTCACAAAGACAAAAAAAGAGTAAAAATCTAAAATGATATATATTATGTTATATGATTATACAATACATATCCTAATTAATACACAATATATCAGTATGTAGTATAATGCAACATTTTTCCACCAATGATATTTAAACTACTTAGTACCTATTCAGCTATTAAGCTCTTATTCCTCAAACTGCTATAAAAAGTATTGTATATTATACATTGTATATATACATATTATAACATTCCTTTTTTTATCTTGGGTTACAAAATATTACCATTATCTTAATGAAAGGATCAAGGCTGGCCAGGTTCTAATGCCAGTGATTAAGGACTTTGATAAGGACCTTGAGAAAAGAACAACACAAGCACACGCAAACGGCTTGTTTTCTGACTCGGGTGGAAAATATTTCTCTTCTCTCTGCCACTCTCAAAAACGTGTGTGTGTGTGTGTGTGTGATAATTGATGCTTTTCAGGTGAAACTGAAAACTATTTGCATCAAATGGTCCCTATATAAATGTTCACATCTCCCGTCACTAATGGAAGATGAAGGAATTGTTGGGTTGCTCAACTTGCTCATAGGTTGTTTACTTATATTGACTCTTGATAGATTGTAGATAGATTGTACATGCTGTATATTATCCAGATACTGGTGAAGGCCATTTCACACTGTATACATATAGTCCCATTTACTGTTGATCATCTGTACATACAGTATCCATTCATTTATCCATCGCTGAGAGATTGTACATTTATGTATTTATTGATAGAACATGTTTTTAGACCCAGTGTGTCAGAAGTCTATTTTATTTTATCTTTATTTGTATCTCTCTACTTGTAGAGAGATACAAAGAGTTCCAATGTGGCTCGCGACATGATAAAAAAAAAGTCAATTCATGCAACCTCTAACAACGCCGCTGCTTGGGGGCGCTGGCAGCTTCCCCCAACAATAGAGCCAGTTATCCCCCCCACCACCCTCGCCACTGACTGTACCTGTGTGGCGGACAACCTTATTCTGTGAGAACAATAGCCAATGGCCTTGGTAAGTTAGCATAGTAGTTGACCATGGCGTAGTCATTCATAGCATGAATAAAGCCTCAGGTAGGCAAAGTAGCAAAGAGATACCCACTGCATTGCTACTGGTTTTGGTAGCCTCCTTTAACAATACCATACATACATACATACATACATACATACATACATACATACATACGTTCACACCTTCGTTCTATTCATATCAACTACAATCGTCACTCTTAACAACTCTCTCAGTAGCTGTGCTCAATCATGACAGTGCCAGCCTCCTCTTCCAAAGTTTAACTAAGCATAGTACCGTCTACACAGCACTACAGTACGGGGACTGCCCATAAGTCCGACATCCCATTACTCCGACTACGTGGCTTCCGCGTGCGGTTAAGGTACCTACAGTACACAGTACTTTGAGTGTGCACATTCCCGGGTATGGACTAGTATATATAATCTTTCAAGCTTTCATGGATTTAAAAAAAAAACTTAAAGAAAAAAAAAAAAAAAAAAAAACCTTTACATGTTAAACCTACGTAAATAATTGAAATAAAACGGATACAGATTGCTTGCTCTACTGATTGATCATGGTACATTGTATAAGTATTCATAATGATAACATTCTTAGGGTTCATTTGAACCATTTCATGATAATCTGAGATGGTCTGTCTATGTATTGTAAGTAAGTACAGATATAACAGTGAAACTATTTTACATTCTCTATTAGTATTTATTTGTATTTTGCTTGGGACCCCAGCAAATTAGATTAAAGTTTACTAGTCTTAGGTACAATTCAAAGCTAAAACCTACTATTATCCATACACCAATTAAAAGCATGAAACTGTCTGAACTGTTGCACGAACAACGATTATGTATGATAATAGTATTTAGATTTAGATCATTAGCATGTCATTCTATAAGTTTAGACCAAAGAATGTAACTGAGGAAAATTACAGACATATTATGATTATCAGAAATAAGGAGTCACACATGACCATGACACGTTTTATTATTATTGTCTCCACCAGGCCGAAAGCATGGCAAAAACTATGTTTTGCACCCTGTCCATTCGCCCGTCTGTGGACAGCTAATCTCCGGCAATCTCCGTTGACCTGATTGATGTGAAACTGTAAACACACTCCCTGGATGCCAGAGCAGAACCTCTGCCCCAAATGTTTCACATTGGCCTGTTATAGCGCCACCAGGAGGCCGATTTGCAATACATTTTTTTTTACATTACTACAGATTCCAAACATCACGGAAATCGCTACACAATATCTCTATGGTCATTAAACCAAACGGGTCTGTCAGATGTTTTATATTCCATCCTGATTGGTTAAGATTGGCTTCCAAAGAGGCTTTCACATCGGCCTTTTTATAGCACCACCATATTAGGCCGATATTTGCAAAACACATTTATTGATATTACTCCTACACATTTTGTCCAAACATCACGCAAATCGTTACAGATTATCTCTATAGTCATGTGATCAACACGGATCTGTCCGATTTTTCATATTCCATCCTGATTAGCTAAGATTGCCATCTAACGTTTGCAGCAGTGGCCTGTTTTGAACAAAATGCCTCACGCACATTCCCACTAGGCCGAGGAAGAAATGCCACCGTTTTCCTGTTATAGCGCCACCAGGAGGCCGATTTTTGCAAAACACTTTTTTTATATTACTCCTACAGATTTTGTCCAAATATTATGCAAATCGTTACACATTATCTCTATGTGATGAGGACAGATCTGTCCGATTTTTCATATTCCATCCTGATTGCCAAATTCCGAACATTGCTGGCCCACAATAACCTACCTGAACTGATGGAGACCTCAAACCTCCACCCCATTCGAATGCTATCAATGCATTAAATGGGAAATTATCACGTTTTATCAGACCATTGAATGGGCAAAGTAGGCGATATACTGACCTATACGGACCATTCATTGGTTGTTATAAGGACATACTGACCTACCGACAGAGATGACTTAAAAAGTTCAGTTTTGGTTTCGGACCATGACGTAGGCACGCAGTCTCAAGCGAACTGGAGCCGTGCGAGGGACCATCGAGTTATGTACCGATAGGCACAGAATCGTAAATCATGTTGTGGGGACTGCTCTGCCTCCGGGTAGGTCAGTATCTCCTGATTACGCCCAATGAATGGTCTGATAAATCGCGGCTAGGTCAGTATGTCGCCTACTCGCCCATTCAATGGTCTGATAAAACGTGATAATGTCCCTCCCATTCAATGCATTGATAGCATTCGAAGCCGGTGAGACCTCTGGAGGATCACTTTTTCTAGTTATTATATTGCTGCTGGGGGTAAATCTCTGTGGATTTACCCCCAGCAGGGGGTAAAGTCAAGTAGGTTGACGTTGCTTCGTGGTGTTGAAAATGATGACGATAAAACACACACACACACACACACACACACACACACACACACACACACACACACACACACACACACACACACACACACACACACACACACACGTTGATCAGCTCCCTAACTCCCTAACATGACACATCTTCTGTTCTCCCTCAGGATGGAACTGCACATAATTCCAATCAAATGCAAGGCCTCTTTGCACACCTTCACACCGAAGAATTACTGATGGCCCAGCACTAGGCAACAACATGTGTCTTTAGCACATGTAGTCTGTGTCATGCATAACACAAAAGTCATATTTGATATTTTGATATCAATGAATTCTTGTTCTTCTATGGGTTCAACTGCAAGCCTATGTGTCTGCTCTGTGCAAGTTTGTGCAAAGGAATACAACATCAAACGACTCTATGAGACGACGCACAAAGACAAATATGCCAAGTATACAGGAGGATCCAGAACACAAAAGATTGACAACCTTGAAGCAGCTGTGAAAAAACAACAACCCATGTTCAACAAAACTCGGATTACTCATGATGAAGCTATCATGGCCAGTTACATTATTGCCAAAGAAATTGCTGCCGCATCAAAACTGTATTCCGATGGGGAATTTGTCAGAGAATGCCTGTTATTAGGGGGCCAAGCACGTAGTTTTTGTTGGGTTTATTCTTCTTCCGCCGTTTTTCACATTTCTGACCTAACCGTGCATGGATAACGGTCAAGAAATTAAAATCGTAAAAGGGTGGCACTATTAGCACTCAATTGAAAATGCAAACTTTGAACAGGTATAACTCATGCCCTGTTTGAGCTATAGCCATGAAACCTCAATACACATATGCGCCTCCTCATGCCGAACAACTTTGCCCCTTTGACCTCTGACCTTTAGATCTCCCACCATTTTGAATTATATGAAAAACTGTTAAAAATCTATCTCCTCCTGGGATTTCCTAGAACTTTGTACACATGAACGTGTGTACGTTTGACAGTATTTGCTTTCAATTTTGTGACATATGTTTTAGTGAAACATGGGCATGGGCATGACAGAGGGAAAAACATGCTTTTCAACAAAAATTTAAACTGCGCTGTTGTAGTTTAATGGGTAGAAAGGACGCCTGGGAAACAGAAGGTCACAGCTAAACCGACCGGCACGGAATTGCGATGAAAAAAAAAAGAAATATTATAGCCTAATTAGAATTCTAGGATATGTCCATGTTGTGTAGATGAAGTGAAACATTTGGCTAACCTTTTGTCTTGATGACATGGAAGACATGCATTTTAATATCTACAATCCCTCAGAACTCTGCTCAGCTGTTTCCAATGTTCATTTGTTAATTGCATGGTCTTCTTTCTCTCAAGTTCAGTCTATTATGGTTCTATATGGCTTAATGCGCATATTGCAGATTGCTTTTTCTATATTACAATATAGCATTTCTTGGCCCCTGTATTGCTGCTTGCAGCTATATTTGCATATTATTATTGTTGTTGTAGAGAATGAAAAGGCTGAAACCTTTTCATTCCTTTCCTAAAGAATGAGTCATCCGTCGTAGACACGTCATACATTACGTCCAAGATCCACCTTGTTATTAGACCCTGTCTTGTTAATATGAAAAATGGTATTGTGTGAAATGATAACCAGTGTGATCCACTGTGTCAGGCCCATTGTCCCAGGATCCAGTCATCAACCTGTATCAAGGGGGGAAGCCTGTGGCTCCACGGACGACCCAGAGTCATACAGTGCTGCGGGATCAGTGCCAGGGCCAGGAGCAGGCTCAGGGTCGGGGGCCGGGGCGTTTGAGATGGTCAAAGAGACACGCTACTGTGCTGTGTGCAGTGACTATGCCTCTGGATACCACTATGGCGTGTGGTCCTGTGAGGGCTGCAAGGCCTTCTTCAAGAGGAGCATCCAAGGTTAGCAGAGATTTATAACCATTTCATCAGTCCTCTCTCAGAAATTGAATGGTTCCGATTCTGAAACCGTTTCATCATTCATCTGTCAAAATATCTTTTTGGGTAAATTACTTTATTGAAGATGTTTTGCAAAGAATTAACAAAATTGCAGTGATACAATTTTTTTTTAAACAAAAATGGAACCGTTTTGATCAACAAGAGGAGAACAGTGGCCATTTGGCATACCGGGCATACCGGGCATATGCCCGGTGGGCCAGTGGGCCAACCATTTTTTAAAATATTTTTGCTCCCGTTTTAGGATTATTACGGTCATTTCCGGGTCGCGCCGCCCAATTGTTAGTTATGTTAATGTTTGTGCTCGGATGCTTTTCAGCATTGGCGTAATTTGGTTGGGACCAAAATGCCAGGGCTGAATTTGATCCCAGTCTGCCACAAACAATCAATGTATAGCCTACTGTAAATACAAAAGATAGAGGAAACCAACAACACAAATCATAAAAAAATATTGGATCCATTAGAACACTTCATTTTTACATTTCAGTGACGATATGAACTGAAATCACAGCTGGCCATTAACAATGGTACTTCATAGTTGATTCCCTTCATGTGCTGTATATTTTGTGGCACCGTGCCCTGTGATTTTCGTATTAGTTGTTGACCTGCTCTTCCATTGTTGATCAGTCAGTAATGGAAATGATGATGCACATCGGAGATCCAAGAACCCACTACAGGAGGGATTACACTGCAAAAATTCTGAGTGTCAGTTTAGCTGTGAGTAGACCCACACAGGTCTCAGAGTTGACTGCCAGAGTTTTTCTAGAGCAGTCTGTAGCCTCTGCCAGGGTTTTGAACGATTCTGTTACCTTTTCAAGTAGCCACAGAATATTGTTCTCCAGTATGATTGATCCCCTGATGGTTGCTAATCACTGAGGGGATTCAGGTGTGGTTTCACAAATGTCAACGAGGTGTAGGCAGTGTACTCAATATGATAAGTGTGTTATTCAATTATCAGTTCATGAAGACAGATAAAGCCTAGGAATGCAAAGGGATGTAGAATAAGGAAAAATCCCTACCTATATTTCAGCAGCCGCATACTTCGTTTTTCACCTGTCCTTATGTAATTTTATTGTTATAGTGTGTATTGTTATAGTACCTTTCAAAGAACATGGTGTGGAACCCCAATGTAACATTCTTAAAAGCTCCATGTGCTTAGTCATGTTGCAATGCTCTGAATGTCTTGTGTGATATGTGATTTATCCATCAAAAGACTAGTCACAGTCACAATGCTCTCTGTGATCATTTTGAGTTTTTTTGGAAAGGGTTTGTACTGTTCCTGGCCTGCGCACTGTATTACATAAATCTACTCAGAGCGCTGAAGTGGCACACTTGTAATAGCTCTAATGTTTTTTTTCACCCCCTTTTAGGTCACAATGACTATATGTGCCCAGCGACCAATCAGTGTACTATTGACAGAAACCGAAGGAAGAGCTGCCAGGCGTGCCGTCTTAGGAAGTGCTACGAAGTGGGCATGATGAAAGGAGGTGGGTAGTAGGCCTGCCTGCAACTATCGATTATTATGGAGTTTATTCCTTTTTTCAAATAATCGAGAAGCGCATTTTTTGATATTTTGTTTGTTTTTGTATATATCGAGTCAATGTAAAAAACGGACTAATGGACTAACCCTATTAAATTAAACAATAATCAAAGTCACACGAAAATAGCCGATCTACAAGCTCACAAAGCGTTACATCGCAATGTATTGTGAGCTTGTCAATCTGCTATTTCCGCTGAAGGAAAAAAGCATCATTTTTAAAATTCCCCTTAGATTATTTTTACACATACTCACACCCACACACACACACACACACACACGCACACACTTGCATGCATTCAGCTCCAGTCAAGTAAATCGTTCATTTGCATATCTGTCAGAGCCGCGTTGCTTTTCTTCATTTAGTTTGTCTCATCCATCGGTGCAGACATTCTGTCCACTTGACATTTGCTTACTTTAACGAGCAGCTTTTGGAATACAAAGCAGTCATTTTTATAGTCAAATAATTTTCAATTCATTTGTTTTTGTTATTTTCATCGTTTTGTTTTAGATTAGAATATATTTTCAAATCATTATCTCTATAGAATAGTTGGATGAGCACAGAGTTCCTCATTTGCTTGTGTTCAATTGCCATCTATGGAGCATGCTGCCATTATTGCAGTCATGCTTACTGAGTACTGGCGCCAAGTGTGAGTGGGTTGCTGAGTTCAGATAAGCTTGAGACTAACTTTAATGTGGCCTTGAAGTGGGTTTCCTGGAGTTCAACGACCGATTAGCCCACACCCAGACTTTTGTTTTTCATACCTCTTGAATCACACAGCCATCAAATTACACTTTTGAATACCACGGCAAGGACAGGATGCAAAGTTATGCGTGGGGGTGTTACAGTGGAGGCCTGATATGTAGTTGTAATCATGTGCTTCATGTGAATTTGTACTATGCCTGTGTGCTCACACTTATGTGTCTCTTGTCTCTAATATGCATATCGTTGCTGTCGGACGGAAACCTCGTATCTAATCTCCATATTTCAACATGTATGTTTTATAGTAAATTATTGCCCTACTTGGTCATACAAGAGTGTCACACAAAGGTAGCAAAGATAGCTGATCTACAAGCTCACAACGCGCCGCGATACGACCTGTTGTGAGCTTGTAGATCGGCTATTTTCACCATGTTTTTACATTTTGAAAATGAATCTGAACGTGGTTAAGAGTGTCTGTGGCTTTCCATTTTCTGAAAACTAACAGTTTTGGACATACAAGGTTTCCACCCGACTGTGACAATATATATTTTTTTTGGTGAATGTCTTATCACCACATCGCAGGTATGCGAAAAGACCGCGGGACTCGTATGCGACGTGACAAGCGGCGGAGTGGCACTGTTGAGAGAGAAAAGCCCTCTAGAGAGGTGGAGAACAGAGCAGCGCCCCTTCTTCACAACAGCCCAAGAGGAAGAGCAGAGGGAGAAGGAAGAGGGGGAAGAGCTCCAGAAATCCTCATGCCCCCTGACCAGGTGCCACCGCAAACACACTAATACACTCAGACACAATAAGACTGACATAGCTCAAGACTGACATAGATCCCATTTTGTTAATAATAGTAATAATGATATCTCAGATTTGTATAACGCTTTGCTAAGTACCCAAAGACGCTTTACATGGGGGGAGGACAAAACAATTAAAAAAGGCTAAAATCTGTCTATACTCATGTCTTCAGAGAGATGTAATATACTAGAGGTTCGAGCCGCTATGCGGCCCTCACACCTACGTCGCACCACCGATACGACCGATATGTCTGAATCATAGGGGCATAGCAGTGGCGGCCATTTTATGGTTCCACTCCAAAATAGTCAATGCATTTTTCCCATTGACATTTCCAAAAATATTTATATAAATTATTTTAAGCCTAGAATCAAGCCATCCAGGGTCCTGGTGAATCATGACCATAAAACGTTTGATTCTGTGAGGAAGAAAAAAAGCAAAACAAGGCAAAACAAAGGGTATTTATTAAATATAGTATATCATATAATTAAATATAAAATAAAATAAAAATCACAGAAAAAAATGTGAAATGGGACATTCTGCATAATGAGTACTTTCTACTTTTGGTATTTAAGTATATTTTGATACCAATACTTTTGTACTTTTACTCAAGTAAATTTAGAATTACGGACTTTCACTTGTAACAGAGTATTTCTACATTGCAGTATTGCTACTTTTACTTAAGTAAAAAATGTGAGTCCTTTTTCCACCACTCCCCCTGTCCCGCTATAGGTGCTCGTCCTGCTCCAGGGCGCGGAGCCCCCGGTGTTGTGCTCCCGTCAGAAGGTGAGCCGACCCTACACAGAAGTCACCATGATGACGCTGCTCACCAGCATGGCCGACAAGGAGCTGGTCCACATGATCGCCTGGGCCAAGAAGGTGCCAGGTGGGAACAGATGTAGCGCATGAGACACACTGTCAAATAAATCATCATCATTAACAGTAATGAACGATATTATAATGTAACTCTCAGTGCCAGCTTAACGGAAGGGCTTTAGGTGCTGAAGCACAGGGCACCAACCTTGGGGGGAACCAAACGGCGTGGAGAAAGTGATAGAAGACAGAAATATCACCGAAAAGCGCCGAAATTTAGAAGCAGTGGCTGCTGAAGGAGCGCTAAAACGGTGAAACCGGTTAAGCGTACATTTTTTCCGCACCCCCCCACCGCACAAAACGGTCCTGGGGGGCACCAAAACGGTAGCACAGGGCACCACGAAGGGTTAATCCGGCCCTGGTAACTCTGTTGTGTCAAAACCATCCGCACGGAGTAACCTGCCTTGCTTGTGACACGTGTCACTTGTTAGAAGAATTCTACCAGAAAGAGTGAAACTGGCATTAGATCTGCTAGATTCTTTTCTCTCGTTTTGTTAAATGTATAAATATTATTTTACAATTGAATTATATAAAAAAAAAAAAAAGACTGATATGAATATATTTTTTCCCATGTGGATCACATCAGAGACTGTGATTTAAAGATGGGCATATATAACATATCATTTTAAATGCTAGAAAATCAAATTATGTGAAAAACCGTACCTATTTATTATAATTTATCACAAAAGAACGTTTTTCCTACTTATATTGATCCCAAAATACTGACCAGCGCAGGTCTCTGGCAGGCCGGGTTGCTGACCCAGGCCTAACCTGTGTCAATTGAATGCAAATACAGGCAAATGTTATCAAAACCCTGTTTGATTGTTTATTGTCACATGACTCACAAGAAGAAAACGGGCCCCGACCACAACATTTGGAAGTCAATCGTTGACAGTTGCATCTTGAGGGGCCTCTATAGATTGCATTTCCAAAAGCGATCTATCACTTCTGCCCATAGGGGACGCCACTTACCATCTGTCGTACAAAAATTCCCACGCGGCTTCCTTGTGTCCTGGCGGCTGCACTCCTGGACTGACACAGCTCTGACTGGCCAACCCGGCCTGGTGGAGATCTTCTAGTTTAATATTTTTTTATTTATGTTTCTTTTGTTTTAGATTTTTGTCCATATCCTTGTTCAGGCCTCTGACAGCCGCAGGGAACAAAACTCTTTCTGAGCCTTGAGCCCAGGGCTTTGAAACACCTGAAGCGCTTGCCAGTCCACATCATCGCAAACAGTCCGTTACTGGGGTGATTTGTTCCTCATAATCCTCATAATAAGTCCACAAAAAAAGGCTTTACAAAAGAAAAAAGATTTAAAAACTTTACTAAAAACTAATAAACTAAACACTTTAAAACCCAATCAAAATTAACCTAAGATTGAAAACAAAAAGTCAAAACGAAATAAAAAATTAAAACTGAGGAAAAATTCAAAACTATAACCTTGCTCCAGATAGGGCCCCTTGTTGTCATTTGAGATGACCACTGTATTGTCATCCAACTTGATGATGGTGTATGAGCTGTTTCTGTCTACACAGTGTCAGTCGTGGGTGTGCAGGTGTACTTGGCTGATTGCTTGGGCAAAAGCTCAGGTGATGCATGCATGCATGCATGAGTTCGCACACACTTTGCTCGCATTCTGGGGTGGTAATTACAGCCATCACCTTTAAAAGGGTTGTTTGTCCAATTTGCAGACACCCCATAGAGCCTAAATGTAGGATAATCTGCCTGTACAAGCACCTTCACTCACAAATATACACAGACACAGGCCCACTAAGTGAGTAAATTCTAATTTTGGACCATGTGTCAATAAAACCCCAAAGGCACACAGTTTTAATTGCGAAAGGTCCAACCCCCGGGTGGAGATGGCAACAATGAGAGAGAAATGGCGGTAATTAGATATGAATTGAGACAGCTGAGTGCTAGCGATAAGGCACTCTATGTTAGCAGCAAGGTTTGCAGATGGAACAGCTTGAACAGCTACCAAAGTTACAATGACTACAGCATGCAGCAAATATATCTTTGAGCAAGTCAGTTGTATCTGCACTTTTATAAATATTTTTGCCAAGGCTATTTGGCCATTATGAAGTGTTTGCTAGAGATTTTGAGCTGTTATGTATATGCTAGAGATTTTGAGCTGTTATGTATATACCAAAATACACTCTGTGTGTGTGTGTGTGTGTGTGTGTGTGTGTGTGTGTGTGTGTGTGTGTGTGTGTGTGTGTGTGTGTGTGTGTGTGTGTGTGTGTGTGTGTGTGTATCAGCTACAGTGTAGCTGCTACACAGTTCATATAAAGCCTGTATAAAAATGAACATTTAAGAATGTTTTCAAAATCTCTGCTCACTTTATAGTGATATGCATTAGTGTGTATGTGTTCATTTTTTTTAGCACTTGAATTTTATTTCCATTTTTATACATTCTGTAATCACTTTATATGGACATACTGTACGTACAAGAGACAAAAACAAAAATAAAATAAAAATTGCATCACATATTCAACATCATCAGACACATCAAAGAATGTACAAAGGCAATCAAAGATCATTATTCCAACAGCACCAGTCATCCATACATGGCCTTCAGGACACTCTAGTCAATTAGTGTGTGTGTTTGATTCATTGATTTTATTTGGTGACATAAAAAAATTGAACAAGAGCACCTTCCAACATACAGTCAATGCATCACCGAGGATGAAAACACAATAAAGCCTGAGGGCTTATTTCCATTGCGGTCCTCTTCAACAAAAAACACTGTGAAGAACAACGTGAAGAATGACATCACAACAATACATAACAATACATGCTGTAACAGATATCAATACACTACATAACACATATAGGTACATCAGAAGCTATTCTCTATTAAATGTGCAATCAATGCAATTTTCACATTTTTACCATATAGATGTGCAGTATGCCTACAGCCCATTTCAAATGTCTGCGCGTGCGCATGTGAGCGTGCGCGCATGTTTGTGTCTGTGTGTGTGTCTTTCAGGTTTCCTGGAGCTCTCACTCCATGACCAGGTGCAGCTGCTTGAGAGCTCCTGGCTGGAGGTTCTGATGATCGGCCTCGTCTGGAGGTCCATCCAGTCACCTGGCAAGCTCATCTTCGCACAGGACCTCATCCTGGACAGGTAGCGAAGCCCAGGTTACTTCTGCATGTCACATACCTGTATGTACACATGTACATACAGGTGTACACGTGTACTCTCTGCCCTTTCACCCCTACTCCCCATATTACACACACACACACACGCACTAGGGTGACCACCCGTCCCGAAATTCGCGGGACTGTCCCGAAATTGGACCCTCTGTCCCGCGTCCTGCACAAGCAGAGCAATGTCCCGAAAATCAAAGATATGATTTTTTATTTTATTTTTTTATAATAAATCGGTAAAATCAGGCAAAAATAAGAATTAAATAACATAACCCTAACCTAGCCCTAATCTTAACCCTAAAACCGAAATAAAGAAACCAAAAACTGGAAAAAAACGAACCCAATCCGCCCAGAACTGCGCAAAAAATCCCGCGATGTCCCGCGGAACGGGTACGTCTGTCCCTCAATGGGTCTGTTTGAAGGTGGTCACCCTAACACACACACACACACACACACACACACACACACACACACACACACACACACACACACACACACACACACACACACACACACCCTTCAGATTGATAAATTAGCATTGTAGATATTTCCATTTTGCACCTTGTGAGTCATTGTGCCTTTTGTAAATGGGGGTCTATCATAGAGTAATGGCGTGTTCCACCTGGAGATGAGAAGAGCCACTCTATAACCAGAAATATCCCCTCATCTTTATAATTCTGAGCTGGCAACCAAGGCAGAGCTTTTGATTAAAATCTCAATGCTTGGAATGATGGAAAAGTTGGAGAGACGGAGAGAAGGGAGGCAAGCCAGTAACCGAGAAAGACGGATCTACTATAAATGTGATGTACGGCAAATAAGAAAAGAGAGATGCAGGGAGACGTGGTTGTTTTGCAGGCACAGTCTGTTCTTCCTCCAGTTCAAAGTAAACACGCCAAACAACCATAACTAGCAAAAGCAAACATAAAGACAGCATTGTGAGAATAGAGCCGATGGGAGAGTGCAAGACTAACAGATAGCCTGTGCTTTTACTCTCTGATATGTGTGATGGACCCATTTGATCCAGAGGCGTATAAGAGAATATTACCTGTAAAAATGTGCTCCATATGAGAGCCCTCCCGAATTGGACATGATGATGGCTAAAATGGTGAGGGTTGACGACTTCTCTCTTACCCTGTGCTGTCTGGCTTCATCTGGAGCCTCACCCAGCGGATATTACCCATCTCCTCCCATCATGCTTAAATCACGCTGACATCCAGGTCCATTATTGTTTTCTGGTAAAAGATGTTCAGCTTTCTTCAAAAGAGGATCTGCTTTAACCACTTTACACCTGGTATCCCTATTTTGGCATATCATTAGAGATGGAGTTTTTGTATTTTTTCCAAAAGTTTCAGACCATTTAAAAAATGGAAGATGGTTTAAATAGCCGATCTAAGGTTGCAACACGTCGCACCTTTTAGATCAGCTATTTATGCTAGGTGACTCCACCGTACGCCAAAGTATAAAATAGAGCGTAATCACTTAATCATTTAGGGGCCCACTTGCAATATCCTCACAGTGGGCCCTGGCCCACAGGTTGGGAATCGTTGCAATAGATGAACACACAAGAATGATTCAACAGCTCTTTGTATATGACTGATCTATACATACGTTTAACGATATACGTATGTATAGATCAGTCCTGATCTACTGCCCATACTTCAACTTCACTTGGTCCCCTCCTTTTTCCCTCTACACCAAATCTCTTCACTGACAATAACTGATCTACAAGCTCATCGCAGTGAGCTATTTTGACAGAATCTTTGCCTATTATGACATGCCCGCAATAAAGGTAGGGTTCATGTGGTTAAGTGGTTAAATATGCTTTTGCAGTATAGATCTTACTAACTTCTTACTAACTGTTTTGTTCATTGGTTACAGGACTGAAGGGGACTGTGTGGAGGGCATGGCTGAAATATTTGACATGCTATTGGCCACTGTTTCACGCTTTCGTAATCTCAAATTAAAGGCTGAGGAGTTTGTCTGTCTCAAAGCCATCATCCTGCTCAATGCTGGTGAGTTAAGGTGTGTGTGTGTGTGTGTGTGTGTGTGTGTGTGTGTGTGTGTGTGTGTGTGTGTGTGTGTGTGTGTGTGTGTGTGTGTGTGTGTGTGCGTGTGCGCGCGCGTGCGTGTGTGTGTGTCAAAAAACTATTGTGTAAACAAATTAGTTAGTTTAGTTAAATAACTATTTATAAGATTATTGTGCCAGTGTTCGATTGTCAACATTTTGCTATTTGGGGCTATGTCAAAACATGTGGGTCCAATATTACACAATATGACACTCTGTCACTGTCATATTGTCAGGTATTAATTTTGTGATCCAACACTTTATTAGATTTTTAAACAGACACATTAAACCTGGGCTTCCCATGTCATGGAAAGGTTGCACAGACAGCTGACTGACTCTATCCTGGTAAAACTGACTCCACAATAATAGTAGTAATAATAATAATAGTAATAATATTAATACATTTGACTATGACGGTGGGGGAGTGGATCCACATTATTCACAAAGACACATACACATAAACCATTGCTCCTTTAGTTTGATATCTACTGTATTCATGTCACGGTGTATAATTTTGCTTCTGTTCCCGTGTAAAATAATGGACATTGTGTCAAACTACGCCCACAGGAGTGTAGTTCCGAATGCCACAGAAGTACATTAGCTGAACGGAGTGTTCTCAAATGGCCCGTAGCGTCAGTAAACCCAATAACTGTTCCCTTGGCAACACGAGACAACGGAGACGGTCATGGTTAATCTTGGAGATTAAAGGCATTCTACATGAGTAATGGAAAAAGACAGAAATGCCTGCAGGATGACACTGACACAGCTGATGTGGCCTGTTGTGCACTTAATTACTGTGTGGGCAACCCAAACTACATTAATAGGAACTCTACTTAGATGTACTTTCATTCATGTCTGCACACACAGTAAAATCCTCAGTGTTGATGTAACTCTGAGAGTGTACGAATGTAACCAAATGGATCCATAAGGTTCCATGTAATTACATTCATACACTCTCAGAGTTACAGTAAAATAGCAATTTTACAAAAGATTTTACTGTGTGTCAGGTCTGTGTGTATCAGACCTGACTCAACGAACCTACCGCTTGATTCAACACACTTGTTGTGCTACCTACAATTTTAATCAGTACAGTAACTTTCATGTGCTCGCCTGTGATCGCCTAAAATGTATATCTGTAGTTATAATCCTATGAGGTGAACCCAGACATGATGGGTGAACCCATCACCCATCATGCCTGGTAGCATAAAAAAGAGTATTGTAGGCGATACTCGTCTCTGGATCTGATGTGAATGTGTGTCTGAAGGGAGTGTGAGTGCATGTTCTGGTATATGTACGTATGTGTGCTCGGGCATCATTCACACACTGCTGTAGCCATAATGACTAAATTGCGTGTGGCAGAAATTGCCCCAGCTGCTCTTTTGAGGGACATAAGGATTTTGGACACTGTTAGATGTGAGTTTTTCTTCTCATGCCATTTCAGTAGCACTATCACCCCCCCCCCCCCCCCCTTCTCTCTCTCTCTCTCTCTCTATCTCTATCTCTATCTCTATCTCTCTCTCTACCTCTTTCAGGTGCCTTCTCCTTCTGCACAGGCACAATGGAGCCCCTCCATAACAGCTCAGCTGTGCAAGGGATGTTGGACACCATCACCGATGCTCTGATACATCACATTGGCCAGACAGGATACTCGGTTCAGCAGCAGTCGAGACGACAGGCTCGGCTGCTTCTCTTGCTCTCCCACATAAGGCACATGAGGTGAGGAAGAACTGGACACCCTCTTATCCAGAATAGTCCATGGGCCAGACCAGATATCGGTATTACTTATAGGGTTGATACAAGTAAATTAATATATGATAGCCTATCCACAGGAGTAGCTTTTCATATTTATTGGACATTTTGTTATTTCCCCTGGCGTATTCATTGTTTCCAAAAAGAACACAAACGGTCAATATCATTTATATATATCATTTAAAAAAAAAAATGTCTACCCCTTTTTCTCCCCAATTTAGTCGTTATGCCAATTGATCCCTCCCCACACACATTTCTATGTTGTCACTGCTGTTGTATCCTACTGACTCACCGGCCAGTGAGGAGCCCCCACCGAGAGGACGTAGAACCTTCGTCCTACTCCTTCCGCCCAACACTCCCTGCTGACAGGTGCCGCCCCAGCCTGTAGGATTACGTGCAGTGACAAATAACACCCTCCCCACCCGGCTTCCCTCCCCTGAACACGGGCCAATTGTGTTCACATAGGCGCCCGACAAAGCCAGATGCACCACGGTGGATTCAAACCCACAACCTCCGTGGTCGTGGGCAGGGACTTTACCACTGCGACACCCAAGCGCCTAGTCAATATCATATGTTGAACCTAAGGCAACTAAAACATTTATAAAGGTAATAAAAGCAATGTGTTTGAATCTGCAATTCTGCATACACATTGTGTTGTTTTGGAATAAAAAAACGTAAGACAATCATCTGCGTTTCTCAGCTTCATGAGAATTCCTCATTCACCCTCATCATAGATCTTTCTGGCTGTTCTACTTTGATTCATGCTTCTAGAGAAGGCTACTGGATGTTACACCTTGCATGCACCCAAGAGGGTTAGGGTACTTCAAGTTTACAACTAAAGAACAAAATCCTAATTGTGTTTTTCATCGGATTGCCTCAAGTCAAGACCTTATAATTTCCTCCCCATTGTTGAAATTTGAGTGGTTTATTCGGGTTTGTTACACCTTTACTGTTCCTGGTCTAAAGTTCCATATTGACCAAAATGAATAGGTAATAGTAAGACTCTATCCAGTAGATGGAAAACTCTCACTCATACACACTCCCACACATACAGTTCTAGTAAAAATCTTCGTCATACATCATACAAAATCAAACGTTTTAGACTTCTGTGTGCCACAGCAGGTCAAATTGCCCACTCAAGGCCACTCAATGTCTATTGTCTGGAAGCACTTTGCGAGCAGTGGAGGCAAGACACCACAGGTGTTGATTAAAAGTACCGTAAATGTCATAGGTTAAAAAATTGTGGAGGAAAACTGGTCTTGCAGCGATCGGATGAAAAACACTATTTAACGCTATATGAAAAAAAAATTGTAATTGCGGAGCTTCACATCAAGGCTTATGAGCTGAGAAAGCTGGATTGTTCGTGATGTAGTACAAGATCGGAAATGTACTATGTTGAAGGAGCATTATGAGTAATTTGTTAAATATAATTGGAAAATACATTGCAATGATTTAAACCTGAAAATCTACCAATGGCGGCTTAAATACCACTGTGTATCAGACAAATTACTTCAAACATGACATAGGAGCTTATTAAAATTATCTATGGGTTGCCAGTAGTGCAGACACAATAAAAAAAATCCAGGGAAGGCACTTTCCTGTTTTTGAATGACAGTAGTACATTACTAGTCAGCAAGGTCTATCATATAAAAACCTATAGCAATACAAAAATCACTACTAGAAATTGCCGATTTGTTAAATTTGAGGTCCTGGCCCATGGACTTTAGAAAGAGGTATGTATGTATGTATTTTGACTTTTCTGATAACAGAACTCATTTTCATGCTACGCTTTGTGGATGTATGAAATGTTCCAGTTAGCCAAGTTAATAGAACCTTTTTGATAACCGTGGCTCTACATATAGACTATAGAGAATATGCTTCCATACATTTTTGAGTGTGCTGGGTGTTAATAATGGAAATACGGGAATTCCTGGGTTCATCTAAGGATTTGTTGGAAGGTTGCAGATGATACCTTTACATTGGCAGTGAGAAGACTAAAGAGTTTGAGAAAACCGTTAGCTTATGGACAAACCACTCTTTATTGTCCATTCTTTATGGTCCCCCACCCCCATTTTGTTGCCAAGGATAATATGGTCATCTTTTGGTATAGCCATAGGATTATAGGTATTGTATGAGTCAATAAATCCCCTCTCACTGTCTTCTTTACTGCAGTAACAAAGGCATGGAGCACCTATACAGCATGAAGTGCAAGAACAAAGTGCCTCTGTATGACCTGCTCCTTGAGATGCTGGATGCTCATCGTCTACACCACCCAATCAGAGTGGCCAGTGCCTGGGAACAGGCTGAGAGAGAGTCCCCTCCCGGTACCAGCAGCACAGTATCCACCCGAGGCAACCCTGAAACCCAGAGCAGAGCCTCTGGCCCAGGTGTACTCCAGTATGGTGTTCCCCGTCCTGACTGCACCCCCATTCAGTGAGACGGAGGCAGAAACCAAAACGTGTACACAGTATAATCCTGTGTGTTCATTTAACTATGAGAGTGTACAAATAACGCGTTGAGAATTTGTACATTCTCAGAGTTACAAATGGATAAAAAATGTACACTGAGGACTTTCCTGCGTTGTAGAAATGTCAAACGTCATTCTAAATGAATGGAGTATTGCAAGGCCCAAGGGTGTTGGATTGGCTGAACAACTATAGTTGTACACACATTGATTTCATATTTGATGACTGTAATTTAAGTGAGTTTCACAGTTTTAGCTACTGAGACAATGGTCTATTCAACAATGGCATTCTTTTAGACGGCCTTAATTCACTACAGTATAAGCTACTTGTCCATCGCAGCCTTTCTTTAATCCTGACTTTCCTAACTCTTGTGACTTGTGTGTTGGTCTTTAATATCTTCACAGTACAGCTTATCGTTTCCAAAACAGCAGGTGTTAATATATATTGTTTCATGTTAGCTTCAGTGTTTCTAAATTGAGAGCAGCTAATTTATCTTTTGTCCTATAGGAGTCTTTATGTAGTGTGTATGTTTCTTTCTGAAATTATAAATGGTGCCTTCACTAAATTGCACTTCTTGGGTCAAGGGGCTATGGGCATTGTTTTCACTACATGACAAATTATGCTAACTAGTGTAAACTATGAGTGTATATTGTATAATAATGTGTTTGTTTAAACTGCCAACGCAACTGCCAATGCCATCAAATGTCAGGTGCCTTACTGGAAATGCGCACAGAATATCATCAAACTTAATTATACAGTATTGGAAAAAGTACAATAGCTGTGGACGCAATATCCTCTGTACAAGTGAATTCTGACTACCTAAATTAGTTAGAGCCAAAGCTTGGAGAATTGATTAAGTAATAAAATAAGTTGCCGTTTTTGTCAAACTTTGGGTAATTTAACCCAACCTGCATGTTTATTTTGTCTGTAGCAAATCTCTTTTCTATAATTTCTTGTTCAAGTTCAGTATGTGTGGGGTAATAATAATAATACATTTTATTTGTAACACACCTTTATTTTAAACAAATCTCAAAGTGCTACATGTTAAAAACAAAAAAAGAAAACAAGAAAACAATAATAATAAAACAGGGAAATGAAAAATAATCTGATCAAAGTCAGCTAAACAGTAGAAGAAGTTTAAAAGGTTAAAACAACACACATGGCTGAGTCCATCTAGGCAAATGCCTTGTTAAAAAGAAAGGTTTTTAGTCCCCTTTTAAAAGTGTCAATGGACTGTGGTGCTCTCAGATGGTCAGGGAGGGCATTCCACAGTCGAGGAGCAGCTGAGCAGAAGGCCCGATCCCCCATGGTGCGGAGCTTCGTTGTGTGGGGTTCGAGTGTGTTTGAGTTTCTAGAGCGGAGGGAGCGGGTGGAGGTCGGGGGTTTGAGGAGTTCCTTTAGATAGGAGGGGCCATTGCTGTGGATGCACTGATGGGTAAGGAGGGAGACCTTGTACTCGATCCTAAAGGAGACGGGAAGCCAGTGTAGTGAATGGAAAATGGGTGTGATATGTTCATATCTCTGCACTCTCATGTGGGTCTGAACATGTGTGAGAATAGTGAGTGTGATATTAGAGGTGGTTAAGTTGTTAACTACAACTGGCTCTAAGTTTGACAGCTACTGCTGGTTACTCTGAAAGTAGGAGTGTAATCCTGTGTGTGTGTGTGTGTGTGTGTGTGTGTTTGTGCGCGCGTCTGCATGCAAGCCTCTCTGTCTGTCCACAGCTAATCATGCAAACTACTAGGCCAATATGCGTCATATTTATTTTTCACATTGCCATAGTGATCATTATTATACGATCCTACAGTATGTAGTGGACTCATCCTATCCCACAATGCATCGTAAAAAGTATGGTACAACTAAAAAAAAAAAGCAGACGTTTACCTGCCATGTGAACGTTTTTTACTTCGCAAATGAATTCACTACATAGTCCCCTAAATAGTGCCTATTTAGGAAGTAGTGAAATAGTGACTCGTGAGTGAGTGATTTCAGACGCAGCCCAAGACTTGCACACTTCGATTGATTATCTGTGTGACGTGGGTGCCCGCCCCTTTGGGAGACCAGAAGCACACAACGATTTTTTCGAACTAGTGGCGAGGCATGGGACTCGATATCTTGGTATACTAAGGATCTTTGGTAAGTTTAATTTGCCCACTTTGGTGTTAGTTGCTATTTGCTAGTTATGCCAGATTTGGTGACATGCTTGAACCATCGACATTAATCAAAACGGCAGTCGCTGGGGTTTCGACAGGTCACCAATTAACACTTCATAATATTAAACAAGAATCCACTGCAAAAATGCTCAAAGGAAAAAACTGAAAGTTGCACAATGTTAAAGTCATACTATGTAACTTTTTCAATTTAAGTTATATTTGGTATATCTTTCACAATAACCATTCTACATAATGTGTTTTTTGACAACTTCTCGGTGTACATCGGTGTAATCGTGAGTGCCTACCACACACACACCAAAATAATGTAGGCACCGGAAATGTTCTGAAAATGTGTTTATATAGGCTATGTATGTTACTGTTAATACATAAAAACACTGTTGGTGCATGCCAAAATAACCTTGGCGCAAGGACCATACCAGCTGAATTCTGGTAATCAAAGTTGTAACAGAGGTATCGCCAAAAAGGCTACTAAATGGATGTTCAATCAATGAATCAAGCTTTGTTTATATAGCACAATTCAGACAAGTGCAGTTCAATGTGCTTCACAGGAAGAAAAAAAGGTAAAAACAGCAGATATGCATATAATTACAAAAAAAATGCATTTAAAAAATAATAATTTAAAAGAACAAGTAAAACAGGAAGAGAAATGCAGCAATCTAAGTAAAAGCAATGCTAAAAATATGTGTCTCTTCTTCTTTTAAAAATGTCCACAGATTCATATGCTTCTCCATACTTTTTTTGTATTGGTCTCTGGAACCTCTAGGAGACCAACGCTAGAGGATTTAAGGGCCCTGCCGCCGGGCATGTACATAGGAAGCATTGCTGACAAGTAGGCAGTAAAACATCTTAAAATCTATTCTAAAACTGACAGGCAACCAGTGCTGGGACTTTAAAATAGGCGTAAGGTGTGCTCTTCGTGTGGTCTTGGTCAACACACGTACTGTGTTTTTGACTTGATCCTTGGTGTGACGTACTTTGGATTGTAGGTGAGCTGACAATTTCTCCCTCTGGACCTTTACCCCAACGAGAAGAATTTCCTTCATTTAATTGAAGGAAATTCTCTGACATCCATGCTTTTATGTCGGCGATACAGTTGACTAGGTAGATACTGTTACACAGTATGACTTTAAATAATTTATTATGTGAGTCCACTTAAGTAGCCTGGCTCCAGCCCCTGAAATCACTAGCCTCACATTCAGGGTTTGGTGACGCTGTAGAAGGTGGGGATTTCTCGGTTGAAAATCTAACCGGCGGCCCAATCGGGATCGGTTTAATCCAGTATGAATCAATCGCTAAAGAGTCCCTCTTTGGCCACGCCCCCATCTCAGAAATCGGCTGCACTGAGAGGGCTTTCAGACTGAATAATGGAGTGAAACGAAATGAAAATTCAGAGTGTCAGGCTACCACTTAAGTGCTTTGTTCACAAACATGCATTATCTTGTCCTATCAAATCTCATGACTTTTAGTTTGCCATTCTTTCTGTGCAAGCAGCACATTGTGAATTTACTACACTACCTTACCGTCAAGTTAAACTACATTTAAATAATTATTTTGCACTATTACTTTGAACAAAAAAAAATGTTTTTAAAGTGTGTATCCACGTGATATGATCTGCAACACAACACAATTTAACATGTTCAGAATACAAGTTTACTAGAAGTTTTTTCCAAGTTTGTACCTGGCTCTAATCTTTCACTGAAGAGCATGCAAGAAGATGGACAAAATACAAAACACAAAACGTAGTGGTGCAGTGCAGGCGCGTACCGTCATTGGCGCCAACGAGGCCATGGCCCGGTCTGTAAACCCAGCTTGTCCCTGTGTAGGGGCAAGATCCGCCAGGGGAAAAAAACTAAAAATCAACATTAGCAGGCCCTCACCCTATTCTGTTGTAGCCGACCACAGAAAGTCGCCTTTGTTTTCAAATGGGGCTCATTTGCATTCGGCCGAATTGTTAATGAGTGGCCATTAAAAAAACAGTTTAGTCGTCAAACCGGTTTGCTGCCAGGTACACAGTATAAAGAGGGCCCCGAAATAGCTTAACATTTCATTATTGTTGTGAGTAGCAAAAAGGAAACCTCGGCCGTCCTTCTCTCCTTTGCGCAGAAGCTGGGGAACATTGGACTGTAAAGGAGGGGGAAGAAAGAAGGGAAAAGGAGAGAAATTGAGAGGAAAAAGTAAGGGAATGGCTGCAAACTCAGCTTCATGTAAAATCCTAATTGCTGCAAGCAATTATGTATCCGAATATTTTCAAAAAGCACTGAAATGTTAAAACTAGCGTTTGTAAGAAGGGGAAGTATGGATCCCAAGGTCGCCAATTCAATCCCTGCTTTGACCAAAAGTAACCTGACACTAACAAGTGCTCATGCTGTGTTTTAGATCATTTTACACAATGACAAATGTGATGTGAAATGTAAATACTGTAAGTGTAGAGAGCTGTCCCTCCACACCAAGACCGTAGAACCATTTACAGTTATCGTTCTTGCCAAAAACGATAACTGTAAATGGTTCTACGGCTATAGAGTCCATACCACAACTAATGGTAATGACAGTAGACAATGACAGTGGTGAACAACAATTGTTAGAGTAATTTGATGAATAATGCAAATGCAAATGGCCAATCAAAATCCTTCTGTATTTTCAGGGCATCTGTAGGCTACCACCATGTGTTTACAGAAGGTCATCATTCATCCTGCTCACATCATTAGTTATCATTCTTGGTAACTCGTCATTAGATGTGCCAATTCATTGTTATGAGTCCTAACACATCTTTCAAATATCACTTAATATGTGACACAGATGAGTTTGATTGCTTGCATGTAATAGCTATTTCTGTTGATGCACATTTCTCATCATTTCATTTTGCTTGCCTCCATTATTCTTACAGATCGTTTTAGTAGGACAAGTCAATAGGCTACAGCTGTAGAAATATTGTGTTAGGTTATTACAAAATATACACCCTATGTATCTCTCAAGCACACTGCACACATACTATAGACTGTAGGCTAATAGCAAACACAAATATGTCTAAATTAATGTAATAATTGTACATGATAAATAAAAACGAAATAATGATCCTACATTTCAAGGTTTCAAGCCAGGATGACGTGCATTCAATAATGACATCAAAGTGCTTGAGTGAGCATTACTTTCTGTGGGACATCATTTACAGTGCAATGTACACAATGAAAACCCTATCTAATTTAAAGTATTTTATGAATCGCCATCATTTTGGTCTGCTGCCACGGATAGGAGGTTATTATTCCATCAAGAAATACAAATATATAATAAACAAAGCATGCACACCCAGATCCAAGCGATCAAATGCACAGCAACATCCTATGCTTGAACCACAATGAAATTAAAACATGCAGTGAGCATGTGGTGAATATTCTGTGTTGCTCAGTACGCAACCATCTTTCACAATAACAGCTTTGTCTCTGTCTATCAGTCCAAAGCCCATTACAGTGTCAAAGACAGTCCAAAGTACTACTACATCTTCAAATATCTCCTCTGTTCAAGGGAGAGGCTATATGATAGTGGTTTGGCCTTAGGTGTCCCTTACCATGCGGGAGACTGGGGTTCGAATCCCGACCGGTACATTCAGAAATGTCCTAAAAGAGCCGATCTACAATCTGCACTGTATGACATAATTCGCATACTCCATTCATTATAACACAGAGATGTTATTAGACACTAAGCTATCCATGTTAACACGTCTTAAGCTCTAGGAGTCTCAACAGTTATAAGTGACTACCGTTTAATCTAGCTGAAGAGGCAATTCATTGACCACAGTTTAGCAAAATTTTAACATCCCAGATCGATCGAAATATTAATCCACTGTGCCGACTAATACACCATGACATAGGAGTATGTGCTAAAGATGTACCAGATTGTATCACAGGTAATCACAGGGCTATCTGCTTGATAATAAAATTGCATTCAGGTATTATGAATCAATGAATTGAGTGCTAACATTTAATGTAAACATACACAACAGGACAAAGGTGAAACAGTAAGCACAGCGCTGCAGGGAATCGAACCCTGTTCCCAGCAGAAACCAGCAGTACCGACTACCAGTGCTTTTTTGCCATGTTGACACCAAATGTCCATACTTGCATGGAAATGTATGAAATGATATGAATAACCTGGCTTTATCAACACAGCTCTCCTTTGGTGTTTACTGATTTACATGTAATCACACTAGACTATACAATAGCACAGTGATTCTCAGACTGGGGTCCGGGGACCCCCAGGGGTCCCCAGACTTTTTTTTTTTTTTTTTAAATATATATAGCATCAACTAGCCACTATAACCCCTATACACATTCAATAGAATTGTTATACTAGTCATCAAGCTACTAATATAGACTGAAGTAATTAAAGCGGGTCATGTTTGCATGTTTGGAATTGTAACAGCTGAAATCAATAATATATCAGTATTCTGATATTAACCTGCAGGCCGCATTAAGTGAGGGTGGGGGCCGCATGTGGCCCCCGGGCCGCCCATGTATGCTCTAACTGCACCACTGGGGTTTCTTAGTTGTCTACTGTTTTGTATGCTCTTCAGCAGTGGTGGGAGAAGTAAGGCCCAGCATCCCTATTCTGGGGGCGAACATTCGTCAAAAATAACAGATTTACAAGCGCACAACGTGTCAACGTGTTGTGAGCTTGTAGATTGACACTTTTTAGTGAAGAGATTTGGTGTAGATGGTAACAAGGCAAGCGGGAAAGTAAAGTTGCAACTTTACTAAGAATAGACGGTTTAAGTGAAAATATCAATACCACAATGTAGAGATATGCTTTGCATCTAAATTCTAAAAGGATAAGTACTGTATTTCCCTCCCATCTGAATGTTTCATGTCTCTGTGGCTCAAGAGATGTGTCACTGTTTATGAACCAAAGATAACTGGTGTGGTTGTCATGGTTACTAACCATTTGTCAAGTGTTTCAGAATGATTGGAGGGCGGAGTGTGTCATCAGTGGAGATCCGGCCCACCTGGATTGTCCTCTATAAAACAGGTGGCTGGACTTCACTCTTGTCATCTCTCTCTCACCATGAAGCTCACTGGGAGCACTCCAGCCTTTTGGATTTTGGTTATTAAAGGACAAGACCACTTTGGTAGAGGTTTGGGTTGTGTAGTTACCCTGCCATGGTGTAACTCCAAAGGTGAACAAGAAATCTAAAATAATTGCTCCATTGAATAGAAATTGATCACTCAAAATATGCTCCTCATTGACTTACATTGCACGGTAAAACGGCTCTCAAAGTCATGCTTTTAGCACATAAACGAACAAACAAAGCTGATTCAGTCAATATAGAACATCACCAAACCCAGTACTGTTTGTTTTTTTTACTTCCTGCTGATTTTACTATTTGAAGATCCAGATCCGCGGTTCCAGTCCGGGTTTCTTTTTAATAAAAATAGCAAAATCAACAGGATAGCATTTTTATTTAAAAAACAAACGGTGCTGGGTTTGGTGATGTTCTATATTGTCTGAATCAACTTTATTTGTGTTCGTTTATGTGCTAAAAGAGTGATTTTGAGAGCTGTTTCAGCATACAATGTAATTCAATGAGGAGCATATTTTTAATTATCAATGGAGCAATTCTTTTAGATTTCTTGCCCACCTTTGGAGATGCATCATGGCAAGGTAACTACACAACCCAAAAGTCTACCAAAGTGGTCTTGCCCTTTAAGCACCCGTTAACCACCCCATTATCCGTATTGTGGGGAAAGCTTTAGCAGAAAATAGCTGATCGACAAGCTCACTGCGACACATTGTGAGCTTGTCGATCGGCTATTTTCAGCCAAAGCTTTACCCACAATAACACAAAACAGAAAATTCACTAGTATTGAGCCCTGAGGGACACCGGTTACCCATATGGGGTTAAGTTAGTTTTAATAAAATCATTTAAACATTCATTGTTTGTGTGAGTTTCCTCATTTTGTTACAAACTCTTGGTTGGTGGTTGCAATAAATACATTAAATTTAAGTGGTTGTATTCAATTTACGTAATTTGTTATCACCGAGTCACTAGAATACCTCAAAACGAAGTATGGAGCTCAGCCTATAATTGATCATTGATTTGATATGCTGCATGCAATGAGTAAAAAGTGGTATTTTCTTAAACTTAATTCAGCTAATCAAAGAGGATCTGTGGTCATAATACAGCCCTGTTTGAGGAACTATAGTTGAACACTTTACAGACATATTTTTTAATGTGCAGTCCAAAGTGAGAACAATGTAGCCTACTTGATTTAACACCAAAACTGCTATAGTTTTGATCATCTGAAACTAAGAAATTTATAAATGACAAAAAGGGTATGAATTTGTATGACATTACAAAACATCTCTCTGTTTGCTTTCAATGAAAGTGTAAATCTGGGTTCAGACTCAGTCAGAGTAAACGTTTTCTAACAGATGGTTTTAAACAACCTAAATCTCACTTGTGTCATAATGAACCCTTTCCCTGATCATCAGAGGGTGTATCTAGTAGATTCAGTCATTCTGTCAGGGGTAGAGGTGTTTGCTGTAGATTTTCATCTTTTGACCCGTCACCTCTTGCTTTAACTTTAAATATAACGTCAAAATCCTAATTAATGTGAAAGGCCTAGTGGTGCAAGTGAAAAGCATAGGCTTCGCAAGCGGATGGGTGTGGGTTTGAATCTTGGTCAGGGAAGATCTCAATTTTCTGTCTTTTTAAGGCGAGAAGCATGGATGTAGCCCGCCTCCCTCCTCACGCCCTCTTTTAGCTCCGGTAGGAGAGGGAGGAGCATGGAGGGAGCCCACCTCCAGGGGGAGGAGCTTAAGAATCCGGGAGGAGAGGGAGGAGCATGGAGGGAACCCACCCCCAGGGGGAGGAGCTTAATACATTTACATATTATGCAAAGTTTTTTTTTTTTATATAGTTTTGTGATTTTATGAGCCCTGTTTTTTCACAGTAATTTGATTGAGGTATTTTTAGTTTTTTAGTTTTTTTTTTTATTGTTTCGTGTTTTTTTTCCATCACCAGTTTGTATTGACCAGTCTCATTTTAGTTGTTTTACCCTTTCAGTTTTTATTTAGTTGTTTGAGTTGTTTTGAGTGAGCTTTGAACCAGGAACCCTGGGTTTATGAACCACGTATTTATCTTTTAAGCCACGCTGGCATGGAAGCTACAATTGGGAACGTCATACTTAACCCACCATATAGTATTTTTAAATGGACAGTGAAAATGTTCTTCAGGAGCTTTGAACCCCAAACCTTCTGCTTTCAGACCCTGTACTTATCTCTTGAGCCACACACAGATACGGACAATATGAATGAAAACGTAATAGTTAAACCACCTTTTAGAATTTAGATGGACAGTGAAAATGTTCTTCAGGAGCTTTGAACCCCAAACCTTCTGCTTTCAGACCCTGTACTTATCTCCTGAGCCACACAGATATGGATAATATGAATGAAAACGTAATAGTTAGACCACCTTTAAGAATATAGATGGACAGTGAAAATGTTCTTCAGGAGTTTTGAACCCCAAACCTTCTGCTTTCAGACCCTGTACTTATCTCTTGAGCCACACAGATATGGACAATGTGAATGAAAACTTAATACTTAGACCACCTTTTAGAATTTAGATGGACAGTGGAAATGTTCTTCAGGAGCTTTGAACCCCAAACCTTCTGCTTTCAGACCCTGTATTTATCTCTTGAGCCACACAGATATGGACAGTACCAATGAAAACGTAAAACTTAAACCACCTTTAAGAATTTAGATGGACAGTGAAAATGTGCTCCAGGAGTTTGGAACCTTAAACCTTCGGTTTACAAACCGCAGAGTTCACTCTTGAGCCGTGGTGGCATGAAAGATGCAACTGAGAACATAATACTTAACCCACCTTTTGGAATTTAGACGGACAATGAAAATGTTCTGTGAGAGCTTTGAATCCTAAATTTTACGTTTATAAACCCTGGAATTATCTCTTGAGCTACGCTAGCATGGAAAATGCATGGTTTTTTTCACCATTGTGTCACTACCGAAACGAAAGTTGGTCACTACCGAAACGAAAGTTAAATCCGAAAAAAACACTAAGTGTGGAGGCCAAAATCGTCCCCCCAAAAACCTGTTAGGAGTACGTTTCAGGCAATTTAGAGTTGATTGGTAGTACTTTGTAGTGACATTTTTTTTTCACCATTGTGTTACTACCGAAACGAAAGTTGGTCACTACCGAAACGAAAGTTGGTCACTACCGAAACGAAAGTTAAATCCGAAAAAATCACTAAGTGTGGAGGCCAAAATCGTCCCCCCAAAAACCTGTTGGGAGTACGTTTCAGGCAATTTAGAGTTGATTGGTAGTACTTTGTAGTGACATTTTTTTTTTCACCATTGTGTCACTACCGAAACGAAAGTTGGTCACTACCGAAACGAAAGTTAAATCCGAAAAAATCACTAAGTGTGGAGGCCAAAATCGTCCCCCCAAAAACCTGTTAGGAGTACGTTTCAGGCAATTTAGAGTTGATTGGTAGTACTTTGTAGTGACATTTTTTTTTTCACCATTGTGTCACTACCGAAACGAAAGTTGGTCACTACCGAAACGAAAGTTAAATCCGAAAAAATCACTAAGTGTGGAGGCCAAAATCGTCCCCCCAAAAACCTGTTAGGAGTACGTTTCAGGCAATTTAGAGTTGATTGGTAGTACTTTGTAGTGACATTTTTTTTTCCACCATTGTGTCACAACCGAAACGAAAGTTGGTCACTACCGTAACGAAAGTTAAATCCGAAAAAATCAGTAAGTGTGGAGGCCAAAATCGCCCCCCCAAAAACCTGTTAGGAGTACGTTTCAGAATGGCATAGTGGGTGTGGAAATATAGTGGCCCTCTCCATTATCAGAGTTGCCCACCCCTGAGCTAGAGATATGTTGCTTCTCAAATCAGAGGTTAAGGGTTCAAACCCAAACTCTTAGCTCACCCCCATTCTCTCTCTGAATGCCAGGCTGCCCAAACACACACCTCACCTGACAAAAACTAAAGGTGATGAGGGGACACACAGCAGGAGCTAATTAATCAATTAGGAAGTGGGACATCAAAACAAAGCGTGGGGAAAACCAAACAAAAATAAGATCAACAAGCAAAATGTACCTACGCTATAGGTGTTTTTTCATATTTGTAGCTGGCTGTAATCTTTCACTGAAGAGCATGCAGGGCAATGGTCAAATACACACAACAGTTCTATAGTGGTAAAAAAAAAAACAGTCAGATTGTATCATTTTAACACGTCACTTCTCCCTTCAACATAACCTTGAGCAATTTTTTTGTGTGACATTTTATATTATTTTTAAGCATTTCATTGTTTGGGGATTTTATTCATTCCTTTATTTTTTTCTCACATTGTTTATTCATTTCACAGCTTTTAATGTGTTTTTTTTTCCTTCATCAGTTTGACTTCACGTTTATTTATTATATATTATTTGTTTGTTTATATATTATATCTGAATGTTTCATGTCTCTGTGGCTCAAGAGATGTGTCACTGTTTATGAACCAAAGATTTTAAGTTTCAAAGCTCCTAAAGAACATTTTCACTGTCCATCCTAATTCTAAAAGGTGGGTTAAGTATTACGTCCTCCGATGCATTTTCCATGCTAGCGTAGCTCAAGAGATAATTCCAGGGTTTATAAACGTAAAATTTAGGATTCAAAGCTCTCACAGAACATTTTCATTGTCCGTCTAAATTCCAAAAGGTGGGTTAAGTATTATGTTCTCAGTTGCATCTTTCATGCCACCACGGCTCAAGAGTGAACTCTGCGGTTTGTAAACCGAAGGTTTAAGGGACCTCAAAAAAACACTTTCACCTAGAAACTCCATTCACAGTTCAAAAAATCCACCTTACTGTGGACATGCATGCTTGAGATTTTTTATTTTGAAATCATTTGTAGTTTTGTAGATATTTAACTTTAAGCGCCCCATTCATTGTCGATGCGGCAATGGACATTTAAAGGCAGGCTTACAACTACATACTTATGCCTAGTAACCTCATTCATACTTTAAAATGTTCGTCTTACTGTGGACATGTTTGCCTGAAAAGGAATCTTTGAAATGTTGCATAGTTTTAGAATTGTACTCCTTTAAAAGTTCAGAAATTTAGAATGGAGGCGGATGGAAGGTTTTGGGACCTCAAAAAAACACTTTCACCTAGAAACTCCATTCACAGTTCAAAAAATCCACCTTACTGTGGACATGCATGCTTGAGATTTTTTATTTTGAAATCATTTGTAGTTTTGGAGATATTTAACTTTAAGCGCCCCATTCATTGTCGATGCGGCAATGGACATTTAAAGGCAGGCTTACAACTACATACTTATGCCTAGTAACCTCATTCATACTTTAAAATGTTCGTCTTACTGTGGACATGTTTGCCTGAAAAGGAATCTTTGAAATGTTGCATAGTTTTAGAATTGTACTCCTTTAAAAGTTCAGAGATTTAGAATGGAGGCGGATGGAAGGTTTTGGGACCTCAAAAAAACACTTTCACCTAGAAACTCCATTCACAGTTCAAAAAATCCACCTTACTGTGGACATGCATGCTTGAGATTTTTTATTTTGAAATCATTTGTAGTTTTGGAGATATTTAACTTTAAGCGCCCCATTCATTGTCGATGTGGCAATGGACATTTAAAGGCAGGCTTACAACTACATACTTATGCCTAGTAACCTCATTCATACTTTAAAATGTTCGTCTTACTGTGGACATGTTTGCCTGAAAAGGAATCTTTGAAATGTTGCATAGTTTTAGAATTGTACTCCTTTAAAAGTTCAGAGATTTAGAATGGAGGCGGATGGAAGGTTTTGGGACCTCAAAAAAACACTTTCACCTAGAAACTCCATTCACAGTTCAAAAAATCCACCTTACTGTGGACATGCATGCTTGAGATTTTTTATTTTGAAATCATTTGTAGTTTTGGAGATATTTAACTTTAAGCGCCTCATGCATTGTCGATGGCAATGGATATTTAAAGGGAAAAGGGTACAAACTTTGGCAGGCTAAGTTAACAGAACAAGTCAGAACCTCTGTGGTGCAGTGGTTTAGATACAGGACTTGCAACCAGAAGGTTACAAGTTCAAATCCATCCAGGACAGGTATTCGACTCTTGCACCTTTATCTGATCTTTCACTGAAGTGCGTGCAAGAGACCATAGAAAGTGTGTACCATGGTGGAGCAGTGGTTAAGATTCAGGCCTTGCACACTGAAGGTCCTGAGTTCAAATCCCGCAAGGACATCTTTCTAACTTTTACCTGGGGCTTTTACCTTTATATAATCTTTCAGAAAATTACATGCAAGTCAACAGAACAGGTAAGAACCTCTGTGGTGCAGTGGTTTAGATGCAGGACTTGTAACCAGAAGGTTCCCGGTTCAAAACTAACTGGGGCACTTTTTTTCCCCCCCAAGACTCAAGACCCAAAAGAGTCTTGAGTCGAACCAATTACTCCCGCGGAGACATCAAATTTCTCTTTTGGGCCTTGAGTCTTCGGGCTCAAGGCTCAAACGAGAAATTTGATGTGTCCGCGGTTCGACTCAAGACCCAAAAGAAGGTGAACTGACTGTAAAGATTCAAAATGTCATATATAGAATAGAAACCCCATTCAAACTTTAAAATGTTCATCCTAATATGGACATTTTTGCCTGAAAAGGGATCTTTGAAATGTTTCATTGTTTTAGAATAGTACTCCTTTAAAAGTTCAGAGATTTATAATGGAGGTCGATGGAAGATTTTGGGACCTCAAAAAAAAACTTTCACCTAGAAACTCCATTCATATCAATTGTGCTCCACCTTACTGTGGACATGCATGCTTGAGATTTTTTCTTTGAAATCATTTGTAGTTTGGGAGATATTCAACTTTAAACGCCCAATGCATTGTCAATGCGGCAATGGACATTTAAAGGCAGGCTTACAACTACATACTTACGCCTAGTACATTGGGTCACTACCGAAACGAAAGTTGGTCACTACCGAAACGAAAGTTAAATCCGAAAAAATCACTAAGTGTGGAGGCCAAAATCGTCCCCCCGAAAACCTGTTAGGAGTACGTTTCAGGCAATTTAGAGTTGATTGGTAGTACTTTGTAGTGACACTTTTTTTGGTCCCTAACATTCATCGAGCTCTGGACTTAGTACATTTATTTTTTCACCATTGGGTCACTACCGAAACGAAAGTTGGTCACTACTGAAACGAAAGTTAAATCCGAAAAAATCACTAAGTGTGGAGGCCAAAATCGTCCCCCCGAAAACCTGTTAGGAGTACGTTTCAGGCAATTTAGAGTTGATTGGTAGTACTTTGTAGTGACACTTTTTTTGGTCCCTAACATTCATCGAGCTCTGGACTTAGTAAATGTATTTTTCACCATAGTAACCTCATTCATACTTTAAAATGTTCATCTTACTGTGGACGTGTTTGCCTGAAAAGGAATCTTTGAAATGTTGCATAGTTTTAGAATTGTACTCCTTTAAAAGTTCAGAGATTTAGAATGGAGGCGGATGGAAGGTCTTGGGACCTCAAAAAAACACTTTCACCTAGAAACTCCATTCACAGTTCAAAAAATCCACCTTACTGTGGACATGCATGCTTGAGATTTTTTTTTTTAAATCATTTGTAGTTTTGGAGATATTTAACTTTAAGCGCCCCATTCATTGTCGATGCGGCAATGGACATTTAAAGGCAGGCTTACAACTACATACTTATGCCTAGTAACCTCATTCATACTTTAAAATGTTCATCTTACTGTGGACATGTTTGCCTGAAAAGGAATCTTTGAAATGTTGCATAGTTTTAGAATTGTACTCCTTTAAAAGTTCAGAGATTTAGAATGGAGGCGGATGGAAGGTTAGGGTTAGGATTAAGGGACCTCAAAAAAACACTTTCACCTAGAAACTCCATTCACAGTTCAAAAAATCCACCTTACTGTGGACATGCATGCTTGAGGTTTTTTATTTTGAAATCATTTGTAGTTTTGGAGATATTTAACTTTAAGCGCCCCATTCATTGTCGATGCGGCAATGGACATTTAAAGGCAGGCTTACAACTACATACTTATGCCTAGTAACCTCATTCATACTTTAAAATGTTCGTCTTACTGTGGACATGTTTGCCTGAAAAGGAATCTTTGAAATGTTGCATAGTTTTAGAATTGTACTCCTTTAAAAGTTCAGAGATTTAGAATGGAGGCGGATGGAAGGTTTTGGGACCTCAAAAAAACACTTTCACCTAGAAACTCCATTCACAGTTCAAAAAATCCACCTTACTGTGGACATGCATGCTTGAGATTTTTTATTTTGAAATCATTTGTAGTTTTGGAGATATTTAACTTTAAGCGCCCCATTCATTGTCGATGCGGCAATGGACATTTAAAGGCAGGCTTACAACTACATACTTATGCCTAGTAACCTCATTCATACTTTAAAATGTTCGTCTTACTGTGGACATGTTTGCCTGAAAAGGAATCTTTGAAATGTTGCATAGTTTTAGAATTGTACTCCTTTAAAAGTTCAGAGATTTAGAATGGAGGCGGATGGAAGGTTTTGGGACCTCAAAAAAACACTTTCACCTAGAAACTCCATTCACAGTTCAAAAAATCCACCTTACTGTGGACATGCATGCTTGAGATTTTTTATTTTGAAATCATTTGTAGTTTTGGAGATATTTAACTTTAAGCGCCCCATTCATTGTCGATGCGGCAATGGACATTTAAAGGCAGGCTTACAACTACATACTTATGCCTAGTAACCTCATTCATACTTTAAAATGTTCGTCTTACTGTGGACATGTTTGCCTGAAAAGGAATCTTTGAAATGTTGCATAGTTTTAGAATTGTACTCCTTTAAAAGTTCAGAGATTTAGAATGGAGGCGGATGGAAGGTTTTGGGACCTCAAAAAAACACTTTCACCTAGAAACTCCATTCACAGTTCAAAAAATCCACCTTACTGTGGACATGCATGCTTGAGATTTTTTATTTTGAAATCATTTGTAGTTTTGGAGATATTTAACTTTAAGCGCCCCATTCATTGTCGATGCGGCAATGGACATTTAAAGGCAGGCTTACAACTACATACTTATGCCTAGTAACCTCATTCATACTTTAAAATGTTCGTCTTACTGTGGACATGTTTGCCTGAAAAGGAATCTTTGAAATGTTGCATAGTTTTAGAATTGTACTCCTTTAAAAGTTCAGAGATTTAGAATGGAGGCGGATGGAAGGTTTTGGGACCTCAAAAAAACACTTTCACCTAGAAACTCCATTCACAGTTCAAAAAATCCACCTTACTGTGGACATGCATGCTTGAGATTTTTTATTTTGAAATCATTTGTAGTTTTGGAGATATTTAACTTTAAGCGCCCCATTCATTGTCGATGCGGCAATGGACATTTAAAGGCAGGCTTACAACTACATACTTATGCCTAGTAACCTCATTCATACTTTAAAATGTTCGTCTTACTGTGGACATGTTTGCCTGAAAAGGAATCTTTGAAATGTTGCATAGTTTTAGAATTGTACTCCTTTAAAAGTTCAGAGATTTAGAATGGAGGCGGATGGAAGGTTTTGGGACCTCAAAAAAACACTTTCACCTAGAAACTCCATTCACAGTTCAAAAAATCCACCTTACTGTGGACATGCATGCTTGAGATTTTTTATTTTGAAATCATTTGTAGTTTTGGAGATATTTAACTTTAAGCGCCCCATTCATTGTCGATGCGGCAATGGACATTTAAAGGCAGGCTTACAACTACATACTTATGCCTAGTAACCTCATTCATACTTTAAAATGTTCATCTTACTGTGGACATGTTTGCCTGAAAAGGAATCTTTGAAATGTTGCATAGTTTTAGAATTGTACTCCTTTAAAAGTTCAGAGATTTAGAATGGAGGCGGATGGAAGGTTTTGGGACCTCAAAAAAACACTTTCACCTAGAAACTCCATTCACAGTTCAAAAAATCCACCTTACTGTGGACATGCATGCTTGAGAATTTTTATTTTGAAATCATTTGTAGTTTTGGAGATATTTAACTTTAAGCGCCTCATGCATTGTCGATGGCAATGGATATTTAAAGGGAAAAGGGTACAAACTTTGGCAGGCTAAGTTAACAGAACAAGTCAGAACCTCTGTGGTGCAGTGGTTTAGATACAGGACTTGCAACCAGAAGGTTACAAGTTCAAATCCATCCAGGACAGGTATTCGACTCTTGCACCTTTATCTGATCTTTCACTGAAGTGCGTGCAAGAGACCATAGAAAGTGTGTACCATGGTGGAGCAGTGGTTAAGATTCAGGCCTTGCACACTGAAGGTCCTGAGTTCAAATCCCGCAAGGACATCTTTCTAACTTTTACCTGGGGCTTTTACCTTTATATAATCTTTCAGAAAATTACATGCAAGTCAACAGAACAGGTAAGAACCTCTGTGGTGCAGTGGTTTAGATGCAGGACTTGTAACCAGAAGGTTCCCGGTTCAAAACTAACTGGGGCACTTTTTTTCCCCCCCAAGACTCAAGACCCAAAAGAGTCTTGAGTCGAACCAATTACTCCCGCGGAGACATCAAATTTCTCTTTTGGGCCTTGAGTCTTCGGGCTCAAGGCTCAAACGAGAAATTTGATGTGTCCGCGGTTCGACTCAAGACCCAAAAGAAGGTGAACTGACTGTAAAGATTCAAAATGTCATATATAGAATAGAAACCCCATTCAAACTTTAAAATGTTCATCCTAATATGGACATTTTTGCCTGAAAAGGGATCTTTGAAATGTTTCATTGTTTTAGAATAGTACTCCTTTAAAAGTTCAGAGATTTATAATGGAGGTCGATGGAAGATTTTGGGACCTCAAAAAAAAACTTTCACCTAGAAACTCCATTCATATCAATTGTGCTCCACCTTACTGTGGACATGCATGCTTGAGATTTTTTCTTTGAAATCATTTGTAGTTTGGGAGATATTCAACTTTAAGCGCCCAATGCATTGTCAATGCGGCAATGGACATTTAAAGGCAGGCTTACAACTACATACTTACGCCTAGTACATTGGGTCACTACCGAAACGAAAGTTGGTCACTACCGAAACGAAAGTTAAATCCGAAAAAATCACTAAGTGTGGAGGCCAAAATCGTCCCCCCGAAAACCTGTTAGGAGTACGTTTCAGGCAATTTAGAGTTGATTGGTAGTACTTTGTAGTGACACTTTTTTTGGTCCCTAACATTCATCGAGCTCTGGACTTAGTACATTTATTTTTTCACCATTGGGTCACTACCGAAACGAAAGTTGGTCACTACTGAAACGAAAGTTAAATCCGAAAAAATCACTAAGTGTGGAGGCCAAAATCGTCCCCCCGAAAACCTGTTAGGAGTACGTTTCAGGCAATTTAGAGTTGATTGGTAGTACTTTGTAGTGACACTTTTTTTGGTCCCTAACATTCATCGAGCTCTGGACTTAGTAAATGTATTTTTCACCATAGTAACCTCATTCATACTTTAAAATGTTCATCTTACTGTGGACGTGTTTGCCTGAAAAGGAATCTTTGAAATGTTGCATAGTTTTAGAATTGTACTCCTTTAAAAGTTCAGAGATTTAGAATGGAGGCGGATGGAAGGTCTTGGGACCTCAAAAAAACACTTTCACCTAGAAACTCCATTCACAGTTCAAAAAATCCACCTTACTGTGGACATGCATGCTTGAGATTTTTTTTTTTTAAATCATTTGTAGTTTTGGAGATATTTAACTTTAAGCGCCCCATTCATTGTCGATGCGGCAATGGACATTTAAAGGCAGGCTTACAACTACATACTTATGCCTAGTAACCTCATTCATACTTTAAAATGTTCATCTTACTGTGGACATGTTTGCCTGAAAAGGAATCTTTGAAATGTTGCATAGTTTTAGAATTGTACTCCTTTAAAAGTTCAGAGATTTAGAATGGAGGCGGATGGAAGGTTAGGGTTAGGATTAAGGGACCTCAAAAAAACACTTTCACCTAGAAACTCCATTCACAGTTCAAAAAATCCACCTTACTGTGGACATGCATGCTTGAGGTTTTTTATTTTGAAATCATTTGTAGTTTTGGAGATATTTAACTTTAAGCGCCCCATTCATTGTCGATGCGGCAATGGACATTTAAAGGCAGGCTTACAACTACATACTTATGCCTAGTAACCTCATTCATACTTTAAAATGTTCGTCTTACTGTGGACATGTTTGCCTGAAAAGGAATCTTTGAAATGTTGCATAGTTTTAGAATTGTACTCCTTTAAAAGTTCAGAGATTTAGAATGGAGGCGGATGGAAGGTTTTGGGACCTCAAAAAAACACTTTCACCTAGAAACTCCATTCACAGTTCAAAAAATCCACCTTACTGTGAACATGCATGCTTGAGATTTTTTATTTTGAAATCATTTGTAGTTTTGGAGATATTTAACTTTAAGCGCCCCATTCATTGTCGATGCGGCAATGGACATTTAAAGGCAGGCTTACAACTACATACTTATGCCTAGTAACCTCATTCATACTTTAAAATGTTCGTCTTACTGTGGACATGTTTGCCTGAAAAGGAATCTTTGAAATGTTGCATAGTTTTAGAATTGTACTCCTTTAAAAGTTCAGAGATTTAGAATGGAGGCGGATGGAAGGTTTTGGGACCTCAAAAAAACACTTTCACCTAGAAACTCCATTCACAGTTCAAAAAATCCACCTTACTGTGGACATGCATGCTTGAGATTTTTTATTTTGAAATCATTTGTAGTTTTGGAGATATTTAACTTTAAGCGCCCCATTCATTGTCGATGCGGCAATGGACATTTAAAGGCAGGCTTACAACTACATACTTATGCCTAGTAACCTCATTCATACTTTAAAATGTTCGTCTTACTGTGGACATGTTTGCCTGAAAAGGAATCTTTGAAATGTTGCATAGTTTTAGAATTGTACTCCTTTAAAAGTTCAGAGATTTAGAATGGAGGCGGATGGAAGGTTTTGGGACCTCAAAAAAACACTTTCACCTAGAAACTCCATTCACAGTTCAAAAAATCCACCTTACTGTGGACATGCATGCTTGAGATTTTTTATTTTGAAATCATTTGTAGTTTTGGAGATATTTAACTTTAAGCGCCCCATTCATTGTCGATGCGGCAATGGACATTTAAAGGCAGGCTTACAACTACATACTTATGCCTAGTAACCTCATTCATACTTTAAAATGTTCGTCTTGCTGTGGACATGTTTGCCTGAAAAGGAATCTAGTTTTAGAATTGTACTCCTTTAAAAGTTCAGAGATTTAGAATGGAGGCGGATGGAAGGTTAGGGTTAGGATTAAGGTTCCAAACTCCTGGAGCACATTTTCACTGTCCATCTAAATTCTTAAAGGTGGTTTAAGTTTTACGTTTTCATTCATATTGTCCATATCTGTGTGGCTCAAGAGATAAGTACAGGGTCTGAAAGCAGAATGTTTGGGGTTCAAAGCTCCTGAAGAACATTTTCACTGTCCATCTAAATTCTAAAAGGTGGTCTAAGTATTAAGTTTTCATTCACATTGTCCATATCTGTGTGGATTAAGAGATAAGTACAGGGTCTGAAAGCAGAAGGTTTGGGGTTCAAAGCTCTTGAAGAACATTTTCACTGTCCATTTAAAAATACTATATGGTGGGTTAAGTAGGACGTTCCCAATTGTAGCTTCCATGCCAGCGTGGCTTAAAAGATAAATACGTGGTTCATAAACCCAGGGTTCCTGGTTCAAAGCTCACTCAAAACAACTCAAACAACTAAATAAAAACTGAAAGGGTAAAACAACTAAAATGAGACTGTGGTCAATACAAACTGGTGATGGAAAAAAAACACGAAACAATAAAAAAAAACTAAAAAACTAAAAATACCTCAATCAAATTGCTGTGAAAAAACAGGGCTCATAAAATCACAAAACTATATAAAAAAAAAAAACTTTGCATAATATGTAAATGTATTAAGCTCCTCCCCCTGGGGTTGGGTTCCCTCCATGCTCCTCCCTTTCCTCCCGGATTCTTAAGCTCCTCCCCCTGGAGGTGGGCTCCCTCCATGCTCCTCCCTCTCCTACCGGAGCTAAAAGAGGGCGTGAGGAGGGAGGCGGGCTACATCCATGCTTCTCGCCTTAAAAAGACAGAAAATTGAGATCTTCCCTGACCAAGATTCAAACCCACACCCATCCGCTTGCGAAGCCTATGCTTTTCACTTGCACCACTAGGCCTTTCACATTAATTAGGATTTTGACGTTATATTTAAAGTTAAAGCAAGAGGTGACGGGTCAAAAGATGAAAATCTACAGCAAACACCTCTACCCCTGACAGAATGACTGAATCTACTAGATACACCCTCTGATGATCAGGGAAAGGGTTCATTATGACACAAGTGAGATTTAGGTTGTTTAAAACCATCTGTTAGAAAACGTTTACTCTGACTGAGTCTGAACCCAGATTTACACTTTCATTGAAAGCAAACAGAGAGATGTTTTGTAATGTCAAACAAATTCATACCCTTTTTGTCATTTATAAATTCCTTAGTTTCAGATGATCAAAACTATAGCAGTTTTGGTGTTAAATCAAGTAGGCTACATTGTTCTCACTTTGGACTGCACATTAAAAAATATGTCTGTAAAGTGTTCAACTATAGTTCCTCAAACAGGGCTGTATTATGACCACAGATCCTCTTTGATTAGCTGAATTAAGTTTAAGAAAATACCACTTTTTACTCATTGCATGCAGCATATCAAATCAATGATCAATTATAGGCTGAGCTCCATACTTCGTTTTGAGGTATTCTAGTGACTCGGTGATAACAAATTACGTAAATTGAATACAACCACTTAAATTTAATGTATTTATTGCAACCACCAACCAAGAGTTTGTAACAAAATGAGGAAACTCACACAAACAATGAATGTTTAAATGATTTTATTAAAACTAACTTAACCCCATATGGGTAACTGGTGTCCCTCAGGGCTCAATACTAGTGTATTTTCTGTTTTGTGTTATTGTGAGGAAAGCTTTGGCTGAAAATAGCCGGTCGACAAGCTCACGTGTCGTAGTGAGCTTGTCGATCGGCTATTTTCTGCTAAAAGCTATCCCCACAATACGGATACTGGGGTGGTTAACAGTGCGTAAAGGGAAGGACCACTTGGTAGACGTTTGGGTTGTGTAGTTACCTTGCCATGATGCATCTCCAAAGGTGGGCAAGAAATCTAAAAGAATTGCTCCATTGATAATTCAAAATATGCTCATTGAATTACATTGTATGCTGAAACAGCTCTGAAGTCACTTTTAGCACAAACGAACGCAAATAAAGTTGATTCAGACAATATAAATCATCACCAAACCCAGTACCGTTTGTTTTTGAAATAAGGCTAACATCCTGTTGATTTTGCCATTTTTATTAAAAAGAAAACCCGGACTGTATCCGCAGACCAGGATTCGGATCTTCAAATAGTAAAATCAGCAGGAAGTTGACATTTTTATTTAAAAAAAAAACAGTACTGGGTTTGGTGATGTTCTATATTGACTGAATCGCTTTGTGTTCGTTTATGTGCTAAAAGCGTGACTTTGAGAGCTGTTTTACAGTACAATGTAGGCATATTTTGAATGATCAATTTCTATTCAATGGCGCAATTATTTTAGATTTCTTGTTCACCTTTGGAGTGACATCATGGCAAGGTAACTACTGTAACTACACAACCCAAACCTCTACCAAAGTGGTCTTGTCCTTTAACAACCAAAATCCAAAAGGCTGGAGTGCTTCCAGTGAGCTTCATGGTGAGAGAAAGAGCCAGAATGAAGTCCAGCCACCTATTTTATAGAGGACAATCCAGGCGGGCCAGATCTCCACTGATGACACACTCCGCCCTCCAATCATTCTGAAACACATGACACATGGTTAGTAACCATGACAACCCCCCCAGATACCCTGACAACCCCCAGGATTGTCACAATAATTAAATATAGAAATAGATAGCTGCGCTGTAAACAATTTAGGCTGACAAGAACAAAGTATTATGGCATTGAATAGCTTTCTTTTTTTTAACAACAGGACTGTATGTCATTTTGTTTTAACTAAAGTATTGTATGACTTGATTTTTTATGACACAGTTGATTTCTTATACCAGGGGTCTTCAACCTTTTCAGGCCAAGGACCCCTTAGCTGAGACAGAGATGAAGCAGGGACCCCCTCTACATATTGTATAAAATTGTGTTTCAGATTAAACTTTATTGTTTACTTGGTCTGCTCTTTTTTCCCTCTACACCTATCTCTTTGCCAAAAATAGCCGATCTACAAGTTCACAATGTCAGATTGTAGATCTGCTATTTTTGTATATAAATTATATAAATTAATTTGACTACAAAAGGCAAAAAGTCACGTGACTATCAAGTATTTTGGTCTCATGTTGTTGCCAGGACACCTGCTGGCTGAAAAAAAGTCAATGCAGAGATTATTCATAATTATTCATAGCATATTTTTATTGTGTATATACATTATGTAGATAAATTACTGATAGCATTCTTTCTATGATGGTGAAATGTATAGATATAGGAAGGGGGGAAACAATAATTGACAATTGTGAATTATGAATTCCACATAATAAACAATATCACTGGTGTTCACCGTTCACTTAGGCTACGGGGTTGGAAAAAGCCATCTAAAACTTAAAATGCAATCAAAAATCCATAATTCAACTCAAGTTGCAAGTGTCTTTTCAACAGACATCTCTACCCACTGGGCACACAACAACGCCCAAACGCCGTGCATACGCCGTCCATACGACGTCCGAGTCAGACGTGTGTCGACGTCGTTTCAACGTATTTTTTACAAAACTGCTTGCTGACTGAGGTCTGACTCGGACGTCGTATGGACGGCGTATGGGCGTTGTATTGTGTGTGGGGGTTAGTCGTACCGTAGTGCTTTCCGTCCTGCGAAGCCATTGGCCGAGCCCTGTCACGTGATCAAATCGGGGAGAGTCCCTCCTTTGCATGTCTCTTGCATATTTGCATGTGATTTGCATGTCTAGTAGCCATGTGTTTCTGTTATGCCATGTGATTTGCATGTCTAGTAGCCATTTGTTTCTGTTATGCCACGGGTCGCGGGTTCGATCCCGGGCTCCGTCAACCAACAATGAACAACTCTCAGACAACTGTAGCTGATCTGAAAACACCCCCTCTTTGCACATAGTTGTCAACCGTCCTTGTCAATTTGTTAACTGGACAGCATGACAATGAATTGAGTGATAACCGCCCCAAGTTCTCCCACACAACTATCCTTCTCAGTTCTCTACACTGGCTCCCGGTAGCGGCTGATGGGACTGATGTCAGGACAGCAGAGTCACTGCCTTGGATCTTGTTTATTCGATACACTTCTTTGTTTTAGCTCTTGCTCATTTGATTTTCCTATTTTGTCTCATCGGTTTATGAAAGTAGGTAGCTGATATATTGCACTTTTACCTTAGCACTAGGTATACTCTTGGTTGCTTGTTTTAGAAGAGAATGCACTTAATGCTTCTGGTGATTAGTAGTTTCGTTCCCTACCTATGTTGAATGCACTTATTGTAAGTCGCTTTGGATAAAAGCGTCTGCTAAATGACTGTAATGTATAACATTTCATGTAAACATACAACAGGACAAAGGTGAGATAGTCAGCAGGGCACAGCGCTGCAGGGAGTTGCACCCTGGATCCAGCATAAGCTAGAAGTACTTACTACCAGTGCTTGTTTGCTTTGTGACACCACCATGTCCTTACTTGCATGTGAATACAGAAAATATTAAAAAGGCCTGAATAACGTGTGTTGCAGTGGCTTGATAAAGAACCAATACAGCTCTCCTTCATACTGATATGATTGACCTGTAATCACAGTAGAAAATAGCACAGTGATTCTCAGATTGGGGTCAGGGGACCCCCAGGGGTCCTTAAGGGGGTCCCCAGGAAAATGTGTTAATATAGCATCTAAATCAGCAAGCCGCTATAAACCCTATACATCAATTATTTGAAATAGACGATCCATAAGCAATTAAGTGAACATTTTGCCGCAGCAAGACAGAATACATGTGTGTGAATGAGAGGAACCCAAGGGGAACTAGAAAAAGTGCTCCTCAGAGCACAGGTCTCCGCCAGGTCAGGTAGGTTATTTTGGCATCCTGGTGGCGCTATAATAGACCAATGTGAAAAGGGTGCCATTTCTTCCTAGGCCATGCACGGCAATCAGACGCTGCGTTCATGATTTGCGGAATTTTGTTCAAAACAAGCCACTACTGCAAACTTTATATGTTAATCTTAGCCAATCAGGATGGAATATGAAAAATTAAACAGATCTGTCTTGAACACATGACTATAGAGAGATGTCTACCGATTTGTGTGAAAGTTGGATAAAATGGGAAGGAGTAATATAAACAAATGTGTTTTATATAAGTCGGCCTCTTGGTGGCGCTATAAAAGGCAGATGTGAAAAATGCAGGGCAAAGGTTTTTCCTTGGCCTCTAGGGAGTGCGTATGCAAAGTTTTATACAGATCGGTGCAGTTATAGGTAAAAACACGAATCGGCCTGTTTTAGCGCCACCATGAGGCTGATTTTAAATGTTTTAAGTGGCATTTCTTCCTCGGCATAGTGGGAATGTGCGTGCATAGTTTCAGGGAAATTGCATGCTGTGATCATGATTCGAGGCATTTTGTTCAAAACTGAGCACTCCTGCAAACTTTGGAAGCCATTTTTAGCCAATCAGGAAAAAATCTGAAAGACCCGTTTTGTTTAATGACTATAGAGATACTGTGTACCGATTTACCTGACGTTTGGACAGAATCTGTAGGAGTACTGTCAAAAGAAATGTTTTGCATAAAGCGGCCTCCTGGTGGCGCTATAACAGGCCCATGTGAACAATTTGGGGCAGAGGTTCTGAATTGAATCTATACTTTAAAATCCTAACTCTAAGAGTGTTTAAATGGAACCAAATGGACCGGTGAGGGTTCATTTGGTTCCATTTGTACACCCTCTGTTTGAGAACCACTGCCCTATCATGTACACTAAACAAGAGCATAGGAGCCTAGACATAAATAAATATCTCAGATACAGTAATTTGGTTAGAATCAAGATGCATATTGTCTAAAACACTCATTTGATTTCTCACCATTTCCTCTGCTGTAGCATTTGGCCTATAATCCATGTTACACATTTTAGCCACTCCTTTCATCACCTGGTTGAAAATAGCCGATCTACAAGCTTGTAGATTGGCTATTTGCACACAGGATGAACATGTATTGAACAGCTTTCTGTCTCTGTCAGTCCAAAGCCAATAGGCCTGCACATAATTTAATATCTCAAATAATATGAACACACACCAGGGAAGTGGTTCTCTAAGAGATGGATTTCAACTGCAGCTTTAGCACCACACTGTCATGTTAAATAACTTTACTGATTAACTGTACAGGGTCCCCAGAAAAATGTGTTAATATCTATAGCATCAAAATCAGCAAGCCACATATACCCTATATACATCAGCCATTTGAAAACAGCCAATCTACAAGCTTGTAGATCGGCTATTTAAAAACATTAATGAAGTGAACGTTTTGGAATATTTGCATACATAACTGTCTCAAATAGGAACACATAGTATCCCCTGTCACAGTGGTTCTCAAACCTTTTAATTTCAAGGATCCCCAGTTTGATGTGCATTACACCACGGACCCCCATTTGATAACATTTTCTATCTCTGGGACCACAATCTATACTATAAAATCCTAAGAAAGTGTACAAATGGAACCAAATTTGTTAACTGGACAGTGTGACAACTAATTGAGTGATAACATTTCATGTAAACATAGATTAAAGCAAAATAAAAGCTCACGACTGAAAATGTGTATGGCCAAACCCTATTATTATGAGACTGTGAAACAGTGTTAAAATGAGTCAATACATACAATTATGATGTTTAGTAATATTGTTCCTGCCGTTTTACTTACTGCCAACCAGGCAAAGAAATCAGACTCTGGCTTTAAATACTCGACAATAGCCAATCTACAAGACACATTGAAAGCTTGTAGATCGGCTATTTTCGCTGACCAACATGCGTCCATAGAAGACATGCTGGCTGCTATGGAATCCAAATTACTGAAATTAGTGACTCACCGAGGAATGAGGGCTGGAAGAGGGCCCTGGGCAACGGAACCTCTCGTTGCCGATGGTGATGACCTGTCCGTCGGGCAGCTCGTAGCTCTTCTCCAGGGAGGAAGACGAGGACGCGGTGCCCATTTCCTGCTCAAAGTCCAGTGCACAGTTTCTCCTTGATGTCACGCACGATCTCACGCTCGGCTGTTGGGCAGAAGCCCCTCTCGGTGAGGATCTTCATGAGGTAGTCTGTGAGGTCGCGTCCAGCCAGGTTCAACCTGACGATGGCATGGGGCAGAGCGTAGCCCTCGTACATGGGCACAGTGTGGGTCACACCGTCACCGGAGTCCATGACGATACCAGTGGTACGACCAGAGGCGTACAGAGACAACACGGCCTGGATGGCCACGTACATGGCGGGGGTGTTGAAGGTCTCGAACATGATCTGAATGAAGAGAGGGTTGGGTGGGTTAGATGATGAGTCACTTCTGTTATCACAAAGAACGAATATTGCTCTAGTTCAGTGGTTCTCAAACCAGCCAGACTAAGTCGGTTATTGTTTTTTCTAAATGTCGGGTTTCGAAAAAAAAAATCTCGTTCACAACCCAGCCCCACATCTTCCTGCAAGTCCCCAGTTTTTGTTTTCTTACCTGGGTCATCTTCTCCCTGTTGGCCTTGGGGTTGAGGGGGGTTGAGCAGGACGGGGTGCTCCTCGGGGGCCACACGCAGCTCGTTGTAGAAGGTGTGATGCCAGATCTTCTCCATGTCGTCCCAGTTGGTGACGATGCCGTGCTCGATGGGGTACTTCAGGGTCAGGATGCCTCTCTTGCTCTGGGCCTCGTCGCCCACGTAGCTGTCCTTCTGGCCCATGCCCACCATCACACCCTGGAGAGGAAGAAGAAACACAAAGGTTAACAAACAGCAGGGGGGGGGGGGGAGAAACACCTAATCTCCATATTTTCACTTTTGTAAATTAATGCCCTACTTGAGCATGCTACAGTGTCACAAAAGTGGCATATCTGCAAGCTTTTTGCCATTTTTGAATCCTGAAAACCAATTTACTTAACATTAGGGGTGTGCCGATACACTAATTTCACCAAACGATACGATACGATATTTGGCTCACAACTTCGATACGATTTCGATACGATACGATACGCACTTTTTTTATTATGAAAATATATGGAGGAGAAAAAAAGAAAATGAAAACAAATAATTCTGTTTTTGCATTATTCAGACATGCAAACTTGTAGCTTTTCAGCTACAATAGCCGTTTTGAATCCAAATGGTATGACACCTGACCCGAAAAAAAAACATGTTGTCAAATTTTTTTTTTTTCAAAAACGATATTTTTTTTCCCCAAAACGATACATATCGTCGCGAAAACGTATCGCGATATATCGCGGGACGATATATCGGCACACCCCTACTTAACATGAAAGCTTGTAGATTGGCTAATTTAACATACAGGACAAAGGTGAGACAGTCAGCAGGGTACAGCACCCAGGGGTCCTTAAGGGGGTTCCCGGGGGTCTCCAGAAAAATGTGTTATTATAACATCAAAATCATCAATAAACCCTATAGTAAAATGCATATTAATTTGGGGGTCCTTCACATGAAAACGTTTGAGAACTACTGTAATAGCACACGTATTGGATGAACATTTTATTCACATAAACAGCTTTGAGTGTCTCTCTGTCCAAAGCCTCAACTCTATTACACTAGTTGGGAGCATAATGCACACACAACATCCACAATCATGTAGACTATACATAAAGGCCTACACATAACTAAATGTACATAATTAAAAATACATAATTGAACAGCTTTCTGTCTCTGTCAGTCCAAAGCCAATAGGCCTGCACATCATTTAATATCTCAAATAATGTGAACACACAGCAGGGGAGTGGTTCTCTAAGAGCTGGATTTCAACTTCAGCTTTAGCACTACACTGTCATGTTAAATAACTGTACTGATTAACTGTACAGGGTCCCCAGAAAAACGTGTTAATATCTATAACATCAAAATCAGCAAGCCACACCAGCCATTTGAAAATAGCCAATCTACAAGCTTGTAGATCGGCTATTTAAAAACATGAAGTGAACGTTTTGGAATATTTGCATACATAACTGTCTCAAATAGGAACACACAGTATCCCCTGTCAGTGGTTCTCAAACATTTTAATGTCAAGGACCCCCAGTTTGATATGCATTAGACCCCCATTTGATAACATTTTCTATCTCTGGGACCTCCATCAATATTATAAAATCCTATCTCTCAAGAGTGTACAAATGGAACCAAATGGACCCCTGAGGATCCATTTGTACACCCTCAGTGCTCTATAATGTACAATAAACAAGAGCATAGGGGCCTAGACATACATAAACAGATCAGATACAGTGATTAGAATCAACATCTACAATACATTACATTGTCTGAAACAGTCCATCACTAATTAGATTTCTCCTCATTTAGCAGTATAATATCATGCATGTTACACTGAGCAGTTTACAAAACCCACACACCCCAGATGTAGGTAAACATGTGTTGACCAACAACACACATTGACCCATGACCACAAAACATATTGTCATGTTAAATAACAGTACAAAAACGGAGCTAGAGCTCTTTCCCTCAAACTGCTATAATAACCAAGCTAAAAATATTTTAAATAATATGAAATGTAAAATCGAGGCTTCAATGGTGATCAGTGATGTTCTATGAATAATGATATGTGTCTAACATGGACTGTTATCTTTAAACTGCAGGTTACATACAGCCCAATACACACTTATAACATCCCAGATTGATCTCATAATGAATCCACTGTAAATCCACCAACTCACCAGGTTATCTGAGCACACAATCGTTTGCTTTAGCATGTTATAAACTGTCCCCTAGAGCCTTTAAGCCCCTCTTTAAGTAGACGCTAATGCTAACGCGCTAATCTCGCTAGCATCTCCTCCTTTCAACAAATAAGACCCTTAAACTACGCTAAATATATTTAAAATCATATTAAATATAAAATCGTCTGTTTACAACGTTAGCACAGCATTGTAAACAGTAGGTTTAAAAGGCCAGGCGCTCGTTTCTCTCCCAAACCTGGCAACGCTGATGTAAAAATCCACGGCTTGATGTCATCAAAAGCATATAAAACATCAAATCTGAACGTTATTGGGTCCCAACCAGCACAAAGAGACCATCCGTTGGGGCTCGTGTGGCCCATATAGTCCATATAGTAGCTTCTTTTGGGCTTTGTTTTCCCAGACCGGGTCGCTCGATTCTCTCCCATAGTCTGGCAACGCTGGCTGCCGCGGGCCGAGAGAAAGACGTCCAAATCCAGGCCTTAACGTCATCAAAAACACATAAAACATAGAACGGAACGTTATTGGGTCCCGACCGGCACCGAGGGACCGTCGGTGTTTGGTCGCGGGGGTCTGTAACGAATTAAAAAGCGCAGAGCCTCCCTGTCCATCTAAAAGTAAACAAAGATGGCGGCCGTCGAGAACCTGAGAGAGCCTCGGAGGGGGCGGGGATAGTCAAAGGAAGGGGGCGGGGACAGTCAAAGGAGGACGGGTAGGGTGGGGGCGACGGTAAGAACCTAAACGCATGGAAGTCAATGGGGAGCGACGGTAGAACGACGGTACAAAGTTTGCACGACGGTAAACTCGATCCCGTGTGCAGTGGGTAAAGACATATCTGTTGAAAAGACACGTCTTTTACAACTAATGTGGTTTTTATACTTCTTATATTATATTATATTATATTATATTATATTATATTATATTATATTATTATGAATGATATGACCTCATGTAAATGTATTATTTATTAATTAACGGGAGCAGTTAGGGGTTGGGTGTCTTGTAGTGATGCGCGGGTCGGGTTTTTTCATGACCCGCCCCGCCCCGCCCCGCGACGGAACCCAACCCGCCTCAACCCGCCCCGCGAACCCATATATAAATCTATGGATTAACCCGCCCCGCGACCCGCAATTTTTTTTTTATTCTGTAAAATCATGGTTAGAAAATAATCCCCAAGTGTATTCAAACTGTTTTATTGTTATTATTCTTATTCTTATTAGGAATAAAGACAAAACAAGAGCATGTGATTTTATTTATTTTTTTGCGTGTGAGAGCGGCTGACCCGCTCACCCGCAGCCCGCATAAAATTCTCCGAAATTCTGACTTGACCCACCCGCGCCGCGGGTTACGGGTCAACCCGCGCATCACTAGTGTCTTGGGACACCTTTAAATTACAATAACCCTGTGTGTCTGCTTTAATGACGTTGTACGTTGATTTTCGCATAAGAATTGAATAACCTCATTGGTTTGTGATCAGATTTACTGCTTAAAGGGCAAGACCACTTTGGTATAGGAGGTTTGGGTTGTGTACTTACCTTGCCATCATGATGTAACTCCACAGGTGGACAAGAAATCAAAAATAATTTCTCCATTGACTAGAAATTGATCATTTAAAATATGCTCCTTATTGACTTACATTGTACAGGGAAGAGGGTCTTTTATATATATATATTTGTGTGTGTGTGTGTGTGTGTGTATATATATATATATATATATATATATATATATATATGTATATATATATATATATATATATATATATATATATATATGTATTAGGGGTGTGCCGATATATCGTCCCGCGATATATCGCGATACGTTTTCGCGACGATATGTATCGTTTTGGAAGAAAAAAAAATATCGTTTTTGAATTTTTTTTTTTTTTTTTTTTTTTTACAATCATAATAATCAGGCATGCAAACAGCCCCGAAGTGAAAAGAGTGACAACATGTTTTTTTTTCGGGTCAGGTGTCATACTATTTGGATTCAAAACGGCTATTGTAGCTGAAAAGCTACAAGTTTGCATGTCTGAATAATGCAAAAACAGAATTATTTGTTTGCATTTTCTTTTTTTCTCCTCCATATATTTTCATAATAAAAAAAGTGCGTATCGTATCGAAATCGTATCGAAGTTGTGAGCCAAATATCGTATCGTATCGTTTCGTGAAATTAGTGTATCGGCACACCCCTAATATGTATATATGTATGTATGTATGTATGTATGTATGTATGTATATATATATATACGTATGTATATATATATATATGTATATATATATATATATATGTATATATATATATGTATATATATATATATATATGTATATATATATATATATATATATATATATATATATATATATATATATATATATATATATATATATATATATATATATATATACATATGTATGTATTACATATTCTTTTGATCTCTCATAAAGGAGACGATAACATGTATATTTGATGTTTTATTATATGCAAAGAGAGTATTCTTCATGAATGTTAGCGTTAGCAAACTGTACATACATAAATAACCATTTTCATATTTCATTATTTTTTTTACAGGGTACATTTGAACAACGCAGTGATTCTGATGTCTGTCCATCACGTCAGAATCAACATTATTACAAAGCACACTATTTCATGTCATGTCCAGCTAACTCAACACTACGAGTGATTGTTTGGTTTTCTCAAAAGCAAGGGACTTTCAAGTGCATGCTCAAACCGAGGTAAAAAAATAACTGCTTATATTCAAAGGCATTTCAAACATTAATATACAAATCAACTGAATCCGATAACAAGTGAGCATACATGATTTCTTTCTTTTGTAGATGCCCAAGATGTTTAAATACTGAAATAAAATAAAAAATACTAGCATTGGCTTTTGGGGAAAACAAGTGGGCCATCTCAGTCGGACGGCTTCAGTGCAGTACCTTCAACAGTGCTCAAGTCAGTGCTATAGGTTTCAGATTTTAGCTGTATTCACATATGAAGAGACCCAAAATGCTACAGACAACCCCATTTTGGAACAAAGAAAAAAGTCATAGCTTCATCATCCAATACCTCTAAAATATATTGTAGTTGATTGGCAACTCAGTCAATCACTCATTTTGCCAAACAAGGACTTTGGTTACTAACCTTCAAAGAACACAATCAAGGATTTTAATATTGTGCTATTCATTCATTTTATAACAGCTGATGTGATGATTTTTCAAATGGTGGTTATGTCATTTTGTAGCAAAAACTCTTCATATCTAGGGCTGTGATGATCACAGCCCCAGATATGAAGAGTTGTGATGGTATCATTTGCGTGGTCTACAGTCTAGGTATGATACGCCACTCCCTAGGTGGTGCCTTAGGTTCATCTATACTAACAATCTACCAACTGATTGAACACAAAATAAATAGTAGCAGCACTGAATTTGCGTGGACAAACAGCTCGGCTGACTTTGGCTCCCAACATACAGTATATAAATAGTGCTTTGTTTTTCATCAATGACACAAGTTTCATTTCAATAATAATGTACACATTTTTTTTTAAGTTAGAAAGGATAAAAACACATCAGATTATCACTGGGTGGGGTTGGGGGTTGTCCCAGGAAAAGGTCCATTGACCCTGGAGATAGAAACTGGTTTTAAAGACTCAGGGGAACTCTTCAGAACAGTGCATTTCTTGTTAGTAGGGAAATCTGACAGCATCAGACACAAGTCTCGCTATCACCACTAGAGTCACTTTATACAAGTGTCCTTCCACAACACGGAGTCTCTTGTTGTAGAGCCAGGTAGTGGGTTGGGGGCAAGAGAGGGAACATTCATACGACTCCGCGGAGTCCTTGGCAAAGCAGCGGGTAGCTCAGTAAACTGTCCCTCATATAGGCGGAGGTCCATTGGTGTAGCGCAGCATGGGATGGAAGGAGCGGGCAAAGTTGTTGGCATGGTGGCAGCTATAGTCCTCTTCCGTCATGGGCACCAGGCAGGCCAGGCCGATCAGGAGCAGGAGCAGCAGCTGGACGGGAAGTGCGGCCCTGAGGACACGCAGCAGGAAGGACTGGCCCTTCGATGGGGCGGAGGAGGAGGAGGACAGGCCGCCTGGGAGGTCAGAACGGGAGGAAGCGCAGCCAACGCCCCCTGACGATCTGCTCAGACTGCAGGGAGATGGAGACGGGAGTTAAATCAAGCACACACACACACGCAAAACAGACCTGGGTCATATATCATTGGCAAATACTTTGTTTTACCCAAGTTGGGTTCCAGATTAGTGGTGTTCACCATGTAGCGCACAACAATGACTGGCAGGATGTTTAGACAATGGCAGGAAAGTCAATTTAGTGTAGGTTTTCTTTGAAGGACAGCCCAAACCCACAATCTGAATTGTCCAGATTTAAAACCAGCTATCTGTTACTCTGTGTAGGTTAAAACAAAGAACATGAATCATTTGCCAATACCTTTTGACTCAGTCTGGTGGATAGAAACATTGGTATTCAAACACAGCAGGAAGGAGAGCTAGACATACGGAAATGCAACATGTACCCCTACTGTACATCCATCCTCAGGTAAAAGATAGTTACAATAAGAAACATGAGAAGTTAAAAGTAACAGAAACACCAGAATACTCCTGCACGCACATACACATGCATACACAGAGCTGGACACACATACATACATGTACAGAGACACACACATACACCAGAACAAACACCCACATACAGTACTAATGTGCATATTAGTATCGGAACATAATGAACAAAGTGCACCACTAGTTAGCTGTTTTCTTTCCTCACTGAGTATGAAGATGCTCTGGCTTCAGAGTGGAGTGTGTGAGAGTTCAATGTCACATCTCATTCCAAGCTAAAAGAGGCGTGCCAAATGCCTCCCCAGAGACTCCCAGAGACTCCCATGTGGGAGCCAAGAGGAGGCAGGAGAAGGAACACCATGTTCCTACTCTGACTCAACCTATCTGGGGCTGAGACAGTCCCACAGGCCTGCTCAGATAGACCCCTCCAAATGCACACACTGTAACCGGACAAATTGACTTAGTCCTTTTACATTCACAATGACTGATGTGTACAAGTACTCTACGATAAACATGACCACTGTGTGTGTGTGTGTGTGTGTGTGTGTGTGTGTGTGTGTGTGTGTGTGTGTGTGTGTGTGTGTGTGTGTGTGTGCGTGCGTGCGTGCGTGCGTGCGTGCGTGCGTGCGTGCGTGCGTGCGTGCGTGTGTGTACACACACACAGACACACCACACTCGCATATCTGCTTCTTCAGGTGGCCCACGCAAGAAAACATTTAATCTCCATGGCAACTCTGCCGTCTTTGGTACATTTCAATTTCCGCAGCCAATTAGTATCAACTAGGTTACTAGGGGGAATGCAATGCTCACTGCGTCACATACAAAAGGAAACCAACAACCTAATTGCTTGTGCCATACCACTGCTGGCATGATTGCCATCAACCAAGGTCACGACTCACCACATGTACGTACATGGTGTTATTAGATATCACAGACAGTGGCTTCAGAAATAATGGAGGGACAGAGGCAGGTGAGTTGGTGAAAGGAGAACAGTGCAGACGAAAATAAATGGACAGAAGGATATAACACCCAAGATCCCGCTTTTAAACTATATACATAGAATGAAACAGTGCAGAAAGATATGATACAAAAAACAGGACTAAAGGGGGACGAGAAAATAGGAGTATTAGGATTCACATAGTGTCATCTAGTGGCGAAGGAGAGAACTACAGGGTTAATCTGAGAAAAGTGGGAAGCAAAAAGGTGTATGATGACCTTATGATAACACTTGACAACGCCATTCAGAACAGCGAGGGAGAGCAGCAGTGCAATGGAAGCACAGAAATAAAACATTTCCACTTAAAGGAGACGGGGAGCTGCCCGATACAGGCGATTCCCCACTCTTTTAATAGCTGGTAACATGGCCTCTAGAGAAAGGAAGGATGATGGAACAGGGGTAAGACTTGATGTCAGGATGTTATCCAATTGCAAGAGAATAAAAATCAACACAGCTCTGTTATCAGAACTGCTATTATTCTTAGCATTAAGTCTCCTACTACAAGTGAAACATCACTTATTTGTGTTTAGTTTGTGTTTAGTTTGTTGATCAAACTATGTTGACTTATAGTTGTGATTGGGGTAAAAGCCACTATGGGAGAGGCAGATGCTGATGTTTCATGAGTAGAGGGAATACTGAAAGACCGGGTTCTGTTGTGACTTTTGTTCCATAATCCTCCCTGTTGTTCTAGAGTCCAGGAGAGAGGTACCTGTGGCGCGGGCCGCTCTCAGGGAGTCGCTCTGCGTGGGCCTGACTACTTTTGCCCCGGGGCTGTACCACGTAATGAGCAGGGAGGGGTAAAAGAAAGAAAGAATGTTTCAGTCCAGGGCAAATAAAGACAAAGCTTCAGATGAGAGGAAAACAAACAAACTAATAACATAAAGATAGCAGTAACTTCAGCTATAGAGACATTATCAACCAAAGGGGCAGCAACATAATCAATGACGGTGATATACTGTCAGAACCAAGAAATCTGGCTTCTCAAACCTAACTGCTAAAAACAGTGAAACAAATTTACACAATTAAAAGGACACTTAAAATAACATAAAAAAGATTCAAGCATCATTGTTCATGTAATGTAAACTATCAATTAATCTATCGATTAAATTGTCACAAAAATCATTTGGTCATCATTCTAGCAAACAGAAAAGCCAGTTTTTCTTGTAAAGTTTTGGCTATGCAGATCAACATGGTGTGGGCAGCAAAAAACATTTCCAAAAAGGTGGTTGGGATAGCAAAATATCAGCTGGCATGTTGGCAAGCAACTGACAAGGGAAACCAGGGGCAATCAACTTGCGTTGATCATAAAAACAAAAGGAGGGGGGGGGGGGGTTGGTCTAGGCACTACAGGGTCTATACATGCATTTGGGAAAGAGGGAGAATCATATATTGGTTGATAGGACATCTAACTAACTTGGTGGGAGTAATTTAAAGATGCTATATCGGAGACGTTAACTACATACATTAGCTGTACAGTACCCCTCCCATGACAGCACAATGGAATACATTACCGATCGTCTGCGACTTGGGTGTGCCCCTTCTCTCACTGGACCAGTTGATGCAGAGATGCCAGACTTGTTAACAGGAAGAGAAAGTAGGGACTCCTGCAACATAAACCCAGTAGAAAATGATACTACTGAACAGTAAAGTGTTAACCGAGGAGGAAATGATATGTAAAGGGAAAGTTTACATACAGACACCTCATCCATTTCATCAGACTTTGGGAGAAACCTATTTTTTAAACTAGTTTAACTGTTAGAAGCATTGCGACAAAACTTCACAATGAGTTTGGGGCTAGAAGAACCTTCAGGAAACTCAAAAAGTCTGTCTCTGACCTGTTGTGTGTCCGCATTCTCCAGCCTCCTCTCTAGACCCTCCAGGTCAGCGCTGACCTCTCTCAAGAGCAGCCTCAGCCTGTTCCAGATCACGTGCACCTTCTCCTGGGCCTCCAGACGCTCGCTGCCTTGGGCCTGCGTGTGTGCCAGGGCCTGCTGCTCTGAAGCTGGGGACTGAAGTAGGACTGCATTATGGGACTGAGTGTGAACCAGCAGCTGGGCTGACAGTTCCTGGAGGGAGGTCACCTTCTGCTGGGAGTCCAGCAGCTCACTCTTGATTTGCTGCGGATGAGGATAAATGAAAATGGAGCTTGAGATTAAAAGAGTTACCTGAATGTGTTTTTCAATCCAATGGTCTTGACGTAATATTAGTCACAAGACACTGACATTCATCAGTAACAGGAAAGAACTTAAAACAGTGTAGATTAGGACAGTACGTGCCGTTACACCACGACCCAGTATTGGACGGACAGACATACCATCAGTGTTCTGTGATGAGCTAGTAATGTTTTACGATCCAGTTTGGGAGGGATGGGCACCACCTCGTTTCTCCTGCGGTCGATGTTCTCCAGCCACAAGAGCAACCCGTGGCTCATCTCATGGAACTCCTTAAGGTGGGGATATGACAGTAGACATTGTTCAGATCTGACCGTGTTCACATCATGACGGCCATAGAGGGACATGTGGTCCCATAGGCTGCAACTACATCCTCTATGACTAGACATTAATTGCTTTTATAGTACATTATATCCATCTACAAGCGTTCACAATATTAATCTGAGAGCCTCTGTACATGCTTAAGTTCACAGGAACATACGCTAAGTGAATAAAACTGGATTAAAAATGGATTAGATTAGGTAATGAGTGAGTGAGTGAGTGAGTGAGTGAGTGAGTGAGTGAGTGAGTGAGTGAGTGAGTGAGTGAGTGAGTGAGTGAGTGAGTGAGTGAGTGAGTGAGTGAGTGAGTGAGTGTGTGTGTGTGTGTGTGTGTGTGTGTGCACGCGCGCGCGCGCGTGCGTGCGTGTGCGTGTGCGTGTGCGTGCATGATCTATGGTACCTGACACTGCATCAGTGCCCTCTGTAGCTCTTCCCTCCAGGCCTCTAGAGAGGCACCCAGCCTGTCCCAGCGAGAGTTCATCTCCTTCAGCGCATCCCTCAGCTCCCATGCCTCCTCAGAGTCAGGCTCTGATTGGAGGAAATCGGCACTGCTCAGGTTGATTGACAGCACCTCTGACTTGTGGCCATCCAGACTCTTCTGCAGCTCCTGGTCAGAAGAGACAGGAATAGATGAGTTAAAATCAATAATAACATAAATGTAATGTGTTTTTCCATTTCTAGTTGTGTGATTATGACTATCCATATGTATGTTTGTCAATAATCACTATATAGTGCATTATTACATTATTATTGCATTATTATTTTGTTGTGCTGTCCGAGTCCGAATGTATAATGATAATAATGATGTCTTGGACCCATTTTATCCCACAATGCATTGTGAAAAGAAGGGTACAACAAATCTTTCTAAAATAGTGAAAATAGCAGATCTGCAAGCTCACAATGCGGTGCAATGTGACGCGTTGTGAACTTAGCTATTTTGAGCTTTTTAGATGCTTTATTTGTTCTTTTTTATGACGTATCTTCCCCTTCAGGAGAGGTTCTGGTTATAATCGAAACGTAAACAAACAAACAAAAAACGTCACAGAACTTCATGGGTTCTGGAAAGTGACATTTACCGTATACCAGAGTCATTATTTGTCACAGTATATTTGCACATGAAATTTGTCCTCTGCATTTTATCCATCCTATAATCATTAGGAGCAGTGAGCAGCCACTGTGTGGCGCTCGGGGACACGTGCAACAAAACTGTGTACCTAGGTACTGTCAAGTTTACAGCACTGTTTACAGCCGTAACACAACATTGCTGCTTGTCAACAGTACTAGATAACACACCGGGTGCAGACAGGGACAGTACACTTAGCTGAGATGTGTGTACACAGTACAGGCTGGATGTTGTTTAGTACTGTAGGCTTCTGAAATATGTATTTATAGCATGTTGACATCCTGTCTGATGCTTTACAGGCCAAAGCTGCGTGTGTGTGTGCGTGTCTGCGCGCGCGTGTGTGTGTGTGTGTATGGCAGTGTGTGTGCATGGCAGAGCTCATGAATGCAATGTACATGGCAGCTGCGAGACTAGTGGCATCAAACTACTGTTGATAAACTGCATGTACAGTGGAGGAAATTAGATATTGTACTATACAATTAAGCCGGGTTTGTACTTAGTTGCCGATGTTTCACACCGAAAATAGTCTACAAGCTCCCACGCTTTGCAGCACAAGGCGTTGATATTGAAATAATTGGTGTTTGAAACTATGCAGCGCGCGCGCGCGCACGCACGCACGCACGCACGCACGCACGCACGCACACACACACACACACACACACACACACACACACACACACACACACACACACACACACACACACACACACACACACACACACACACACACACACACACACACACACACACACACACACACACACACACACACACACACACACACACACACACACACACACACACACACACACACACACCTTGAGCTTCTTGATTCTCTCCTGGATGGTGTGTATATCCGTGCTGAGGTCCAGTCCTCTGAGCTGGCTGAGTTCAGCCTCAGACTGGCCCAGCCAGGCCCTCATTGTCTGCAGGTCTGAGATCAGCTGCTGCCACTGCTGCAGGTTCTGCTTGTGCCTGTGCTTCTCACTCAGAGACTGAGCCTGGATCAGCTCCCAGCGCTCAATTACACCTGAATGGAGAGAAAGGTGTTGACAGCAAGATTTTAAAAAGGGTCATCTTATAGCAGCCTGCTTGCAATGTGACAATTCCATGAGTCTTTATTAATTGCATGTATTGTGTGCGTGCGTGCGTGCGTTCGTGCGTGCGTAACTGACCTGCACTCTGTGAGTCTGTACTGGTGGGGTTGGTGAGTCCAGGCATGTCATCCTCAGTGAGTTCACCTTCTACTCTCTTCACTGCATCAATACTGCCACGACACTCACCCATCAGACGCATCTATAATAACAATAATAACGTATTATTGGTCATAGAAAGCTTTTTAGACAGATATTCTTTTTCAAAGAAAACCTAATAGAAGGGGAATGTGCTGTGCATGCAGGGTAAACCAGACTCACATAGCCCATGTATGTGGAGTCCAGTTCAGGGCTGGTGCTGTGGAGCATGGCCTCTCTCTGCTGGAGCTGGTAGCGTCCTGCATCCAGAGCCTGGTCCAGCTGTCTCAGATGGGCCTCCAACTGGCCTGGCTCACCTGCACAGGGGTCATAAGGTGGTCTCACATTTAGGAGGGAGGACTTTTAGAAATACGTGACAGCAAGTAAAATCCTTGAGTGCTCCTGAGTTGTAACTCTCTGATTTAGTTACAAATGGACGAACACTGAGGATTTTAACCATGTACATGTACTTTGGCATGCTGTTGAAATAGACTGATGCAAATACTGAAGGTACAGAAGCATGCGTTCATATGACAGCTATGAGAATGAGGTATCATGGTAGAGGAACAAGTCATGTTTTAAGATGATTAAACATAAATATTAGCAGTGAATGGGGAAAAAAGCAAATAAACTGCAGCCAAACAAAAGAAAATGAATAATGTGATGGCTGAGATTAAGCATTCGGTGAATCAGACCTTTGCATGCAATGATGCATGCTTTACACACTTTTGCCCAACTTCATTTGCCAGAGGAACATGCAACTTTAGTGATGCTTGCCTATGGTATGGTATGATAATCTTTTCAATATACTGGGGCTCGTTAGTTGTTTGTTTAGGCACACCATGTCAGCTTGTCTAACAGCATTCCTTGTTAGCATGCTATGGTCAGAGGTATTGGAGCCTTTTGAATGCATTTGCATGTGAAACCACAAGGGGGCGTTGACGTTGCCTACCAGAGGAAGATCTCAGTGTGTTTTCAGTCAGTTTTATATAGGCCTCTGGGCTCTCTGGGATAACTACATCTGGGAAAAAGAGACATACAACACACCACTTAATAATGTGTCTCATGTTTATCCGTCCCAATCTGTTGTTTGCTTTAGTCTTCAGTCTTCTTTTGCTACCAATGGAACTTTAATTATGGTTTACAGATTCTCCATGATTGAAACGGTAAATAAAAAGAGAACATCAACAGGAAAATCGTAATAAAACTGATTACTTCTGCATGTGTGTGTGTGTGTGTGTGTGTGTGTGTGTGTGTGTGTGTGTGTGTGTGTGTGTGTGTGCGCGCGTGTGCAATATCTAAATCTGTTTAACCTATTCACATCTGGCTATTTTGCTCTTATGTCATACATAAATGTCATACATCCTCCCTCCCCCCAGTTTCGGTTCCAAAATTTCCACCACGTGAATATGATGTATCTTTTGCGGGTTTACAGTTGCAAGTTCTCGGTTGATGTTTGAAAAAGGGGGCTAAAGATTCTTAGCCTGGAAACCAGACGGATCTGCCAGTGCAAAAAAATCGCCCCTGAAATTGTGGGGCACCAATCAGGGCCCAGTATGCAAATATGGGGCAGGTTTATCACCAGAGGCATTTTTTTTTATCCGCCCCTTGTTAATGCAGGTTCCACACAGAGATTCCAGACTAATGTCTACGCAGTGATATTTATTAGTCTGGCCATGCCAGGCTAAAAGATTCTCCATTTTGAGAGGGAATCTTCAGCAAATCAAAACAAGCAATATATATTGTGGCTTGTGCAGCATCCGCTTCATGTAATGTTGTCCTCGCACAGACACACCTGACAACACAGCAGCAGTCGTCCTGAGATACTCATCCTCCTGCTCCTGACCCCGACCCTGACCTCTGCCCTCGGTGCTCTCCAGGTCTCTGCTCAGGTCGTAGTCGTGGTCCCACTCCAAGGGGATGGAGTCCACGCTGGCCGGGGTGCCCCGTCCCGAGCGGTCGGCCCGGGCAAGGACAGTCGCGCCTGAGGCTTGTCGGCTGGATGGCCGGGGGAGGGAGGGGTCGCCCCACTGGAGCTCGGAGAGATCGCCTCCTTCCTCCATGTCCAGCTCCCTGTCTGAACCATCCAGGTCATCGTCAGCCAGCTGGGAGGGGAGGAAAGGAAAGGAAAGGAAGAACAAAGTTAAGAAACTTAAAAGAAGCATTGCTAATATTTACCAGTATCTGTAAGAATACTGTATTCACTGATGATAGACTGTACTGTACTGTATATTTATACATATATAATTATTTATAGACTGTACATTATATTAACGTTCAGAGACCCAGTGCAGATATCTTTTGTCTTAACTATAACCTTTTATTGTATCTTATTTTATATTGGCTATTGACTTTTTTTTTTGGCTGTTCCTGTGTTTCACTATTACTGCTGTTACTACCATGACACATGAATTTGTCCGGGGATCAATAAAGGTTTATCTGATGTTATCTTTTCTTATAAGAGATGTGGCTTCACAAAGATGTTGTGAAATCAGGCAGGGTGACGGACGCTACAACAACTGTGACAATGAGGTACTGTGAGGTGAGTGAGTGAACGTTTGCGTGTGCATGCCTGCATGTGTGTGTGTGGATGCGTGCACAGTAATGTATAGGCAGTTATAGTGTGTGTGCACAGTGTGGTCAGTGTAGTCAGCTGTTTGTGTTAAGGTATGCTAGACATGTGTAACAGCAACCTCATGATTCACGTCACAGGTGGAGAGAGAGGCCATAGTCTGGGTGTTACTATCTGTTTAAAGAGTGTGTTTTGACGGTAATGTCTGCTTGTTCTGCTTTTTACAGCTGGAGTAATTACGAACGCTTGGTATGTTTGTTTAATGTATTTAACAACGTAAGTCCCAGCATTTGTGTTATTAACATTCACACAAACAAAAATTCAGACACAGTATCAGTAGTTTTTGTGTGTTTGGATATTTTAACATGAATGCAAAGCACAAGCACTGCATGTGTCTTTTACAAATTCTTTAGGTGTGTTTGTGTGTATCTGTGCAAGGCTGTACACTTCTTCACCAGTGTACATGGTTAGAGCCACACCCAGCAGAGGGTGGGTCTGTCTGTCTGTCTGTCTGTCTGTCTGTCTGTCTGTCATAGTGACAACTCGGACAGTTTTAATCAGATTTGGAAACATGGAAGATGAGATGGCCCTGGGATAGGCAGGATCTGTGCAATTGGTTTTAATTGAATTTCTTTCCAAAGATTAAGGTCACAGCACAAGGTCGATGTTTAGCCCTATGCTTATAACTAGCATATGGGTGTAGTATTTCCCTGAGTATGTCTTCTTAAATGTCATCATGATTTGAGTGCACAGGGATCTCATTTTAAATAAGCCAAGGGCTTTTATGAGCGATCCGGTTTAGCAGACCTTGTATTGTGAATTGTACTTCCATGTACTTTTACCATGTCTTTCTAAATAAAGTATTCAATCAATCATCAATACACTTACCGGCAGCCGTGTGAGTTTCTTGTAGTATCTTTCGACGCGTCCGAAGACCTCCTGGCAGTACCTCTGCAGTTCCTCTAGCTCTTCTTCTATGACGGCCGCATCCAGAGGTTCACTCTTGTCTATCAGGGTCTCGCCCTGCCTGAACACCAGCTCTATCTTCCCTGTGTTAAGACAGATCTCCTGCTGGAAAGCCTGAGGAAAAAACACACACACACACACACACACACACACACACACACACACACACACACACACACACACACACACACACACACACACACACACACACACACACACACACACACACACACACACACACACACACACACACACACACACAGTGTTTAGAATGTAGAGGTGTAATTAGAGAGAAAGAAGAGAAGAGAAGAGAAGAGAAGAGAAGAGAAGAGAAGAGAAGAGAAGAGAAGAGAAGAGAAGAGAAGAGAAGAGAAGAGAAGAGAAGAGAAGAGAAGAGAAGAGAAGAGAAGAGAAGAGAAGAGAAGAGATTTGCAACAGCTAAAATAAACACCAGATAATACAAACATCACTATGCTTCAGACTAAGTAGTTGTGTCTTTTATATGTTGTTCAGAGTATGTTATGTCTACTGTTCAATGTCACTCTTACCCTGAGCTGTTTGATCTTAGCCTGAACGTCGCACTCAGAGAAGTGTTCAATGTTGGTGAGCTGCAGGTCCATCTCAGTCAGCCACACCAGGATGCTGTCTCTGGCCGTTTCAAACTCTTCTCTCTGGCTGATAAAGTGCTGCACACACAGAGGGAGTGAAACAATTTATTGATTGCAAACCTTACCCAACTAAAACACCAAGAATTAATAACTAAGTAAATACGGGGTAGAGTGGTTTGTTAACACCGCCTATGGTAAGAGGGAAAACTGCTCAAACATTATGATCTCATGGTCACCTCCTTCAACTGTCCAGGATGTTAATCCATACAGTATGTACTGTATATGCCCCCCAGGCAGTGTAAAACAGTACCTTGAGCCTGCGTAGGATGGAGGCCACTCTCTTCTGGAGGTTGTCCCATCTCCTGTTCCCGTCGTGCACCATCTCTCGAAGGCGGCACGACGAGTCTGTGCGGTTCTCCCGGGCCAGGCGGCGGTACTGCTTATTGATCAGCTCCAGCTGGGTCAGGCACTCCTGCACCTGTCGCTGGAATGCCTACACACACACATACACACAAAGTTATTGCTAGGAATATAGAAGCCATACTGACACAGATAGGCATACTGCACACTAAATGTGCTATGATCCTTTCAATCCTAAACATGTACTCAATCGTGAAAACAAGCAACATTGATAACTTACTGTTTAACCTAATAAATGGTGCACACACGCGCACACACGCACACACACACACACACACACACACACACACACACACACACACACACACACACACACACACACACACACACACACACACACACAATGTGTCAATGTCATGTCAATGTATTGGTGTTATGGCAGCTAGTTATAAGCTGTAATCTCTCTCTTTTTGAGTGTTAGGGCATATGCAGGGCCCAGACCACACACACAATCAGCTACCAGGAATGTGCGCGTGCCTGATGATGGATTGTAGCATCTGCAGCTGAGCAGACCAGACCAGACCAGACGGGTTTCAGTAACATGACACTCCTGTCTCTGTCCCCCCCGCCTCTCTCTCCGATTCTCTCTCTATTAACGCAGAGAGGCTGTGTCTGTCTCAAATATAGTCAATCCAAGAGTTTTTTGGAAATGTAAATGGTCAAAGACATGCATATAGGGCATAGCAGTGGCGGCCATTTTCTGGTTCCACTCCAAAATAGTCAACGCATTCTTCCCATTGACATTGACATTGACAATTATTTTAAGCCTAGAATCAAGCCATCCAGGGTCCTGATGAATCATGACCCTAAAACGTTTGATTCTGTGAAAAAACGTTTTTGAAAACGGCAGAACAAAGGGTATTTATTAAATATAGTACTGCATATCAGATAATTAAATATAAAATAAAATAAATGACAAGAAAAGATATAAAAGAAAAAAATGTTTTATGGTCATGATTCACCTTGATTACTATTTTGGAGTGGAACCAGAAAATGGCCCCCACTGCTATGCCCTATATCACATCATGTTAAAAAACACGTATTTTTCTCTAACATGCTTGCCTCACACACTCTCTCTCACTAATCATAAACACTTGAACCCTAACCTCGTTCTCAGACTTTTCTCATCTCACAAGGAGAAAAGCCTGGTAAAGAACTGCAGCAGAAAGTGACAATAAGGTGGGACTGTTGAGTGTACACAACAACCAAAAATTGGGGAGAAAAGGGGGGGGGGGGGGAATATTGGCTACTCAACCAAAAAATACAGCCCTGGGGGACTCCGGTCAACAAAGTACTGTATATACAGTCGGTTTTAAGTGGTTAATGAAACTATAGTGAACACACCTCAAACTTCTTAAGCTCCTCTTTGGCGACAGTGTAAAGCACTCCAGAGGAGTTGGGCAGAGCTGCCGTCCTCTCTGATGTCTTCAGCCACTCCTCAAACCTGGAGAAATCGTCAAGAAACTTCTGCCACAGTCGCCACGTTTCCTCAATCCTGCACAGAAACATATGTAGAATATGAGAGAAAGAATTTGTAATCTACTGTATTGTGTATGTACTGTGTATAGTTAGTGTTTTCCCTCTGTTTTAGTTATATCTGCACCAGGCCAGGGCTTTACGCCACCTGGATGCCACCTTTATATATATTTTCATTAATTACATTTTATATCATTTTAGATACCTGTACACACTGTCAATAAAGTGGTTGAGTTCAGGAGACCCATGTACAGTATGCATATGTTCACAATACAGTATGTGTATGCTGTAGAGACATTATTGCGTTATTCATCCAAAGAAGAAAGACTGACTTGAGCCTCCTCTCCATGGACATGGCGCAGATGTTCCTCCAGCGTCTGTCCAGACCCCTGGTGGCCTGCTGGATGGAGTCACACTCCGTCTCTGTGGAACAGGCGTCACAGTCGTGCAGCAGCACCTCACACAGGTTCAACACGGACGCCACCCCCGTACTGTGCTTCTCTATGTCCCTCTGCAAGTCCTGGAGATGAGTAATCATTTAAATAAACGTTCAGGCATTTTAAAGTAAAGACTTGCACAGTGCCAATAAATCGCACTTAGTGAAACTAAGAATAATAGTGAAACAAATGTAACATAATAACATGGATGACTGCTAAAGATTCTCGTGTTTGTAGGTTCCAGTTCACAGTTTTTTCTTTAAAAGAAATTATCCAACAGGTTGGTTGATGCCATTAAAGCTAGCATCTGATTAAACTAAAATAGGACACATAAAAGTGCAGACAACAAAACAAAACAAAGGATGAAAACAAACTAAAAGGCTAATGATTTGTTTAGTCTGGAACAAAAAGAAACATCAGCCTTTTGCAATGTCATCAGTTGCGTTTGTTTATCACATCCTTGGGTAACAGACCCACAATGAACTGATTATGTGATTTGGTATGTCTGAAGAGAAAGCTGTATAACACTGTAGCAAGTGCATGGAGGGACTGCTGCAAAGCCAAATGCACGTGTGGCGAACTCCAGCTACAGTATGGAGAGAAAATAGGTCACTAGGTTCTCAGACTGCGGTCCTGATTTAGACCTGCGTCTTGGCAGAAGGATACGGGCAGAGCCATTCAATCTACCTCAAGTCAAACAGCCAGAGACACAGTATGTACATGAGTCATACTGTACTCTCCCAGTGTAGCCACCTCATTTGTTCTGCTCAAGTGTTTACGTTTGTTTTCCAACCAGCTTGTGAGTTGTGAGTCACATTCTCTCACATTTTTCTGTTTACATATCTTGCGTAACATTATGTAATAACAAATGTGTTTGTCTGCATGTCCATCCAAGTTGTGTGCATAGGGTGAGTAAAATAATATCATTAATGTTGGTTGTTAAACAGCTCTATATTCAGTAATCATTGCTACTATAGAAGGTAGGTTCAGTAACAGTGATGAACATGATTACTATCAGAATATGGAGGTTTATACTTTTAACAAAACATGTTTAATCACTTTTAGTGGTGCCTTCATTCTTTATTCATTGAAGGTTCTTTCTTTTAATTGTAAACCCAAATTTGTAAAAACGTGAGATCAGCCGATGAATATTGAAATCCACCAGCCACTGTGGCTAGTTAGCCAAAACCCTGCGCTATCATGCCTCCATGATCATTATTGTTTTGATCTGCTGGTCCCTCAGTATTGTACCTGCTGCTGGTTGAGTTTTCTCTGGATCTCCTGGTCGTCGCAGGTGTCATAGACGATGGGCCTGGATAGATCGGTCTCGATGTGAGCCAGCCAGGAGCGCAGGCTGCTCATGTTCTTGTCCAACTGCTGCACAGCCACCAGGGTTTCCCTCAACTTCTTGACCCTGAGAGAGTGAGAGAGTGAGAGAGAGACGGACAGAGTAACATATTCATTACATGTAATACCACCAGTTCACACTACAGCAGAGAGATGTCTTTCCAGTTCTGTTACACCATCCTACAAGAACAAAACAAACCAAATATTTCACTACCCAAACATAGACAATCACCTCTGGCAAGAGATCAATCTTGTTCACTAAAACCATGATCCTGAGGAGGAAATTACACACAGATTGCTCAGTCAGCATAACAACATGCAATGCAATACACTGACTGTACTTTAGGTAGGACTGGATATCAGATAATGGTGATAATAATGAATCATAAAGCTTGATAAACCTATGTGCTTTCATTCAACATAGAACGGTATTACGGTATTAAAATGAGTACTGAAGGATAATAACATCTCCATTCAGCTGTAAAGGACACTGTTAAATTCCATAAAATTGTGTTTATGGAAAATGGACACAATAATATGGAGACACAAATGTTGAAAAATGCAATGCAGTAATTTGACACTTCACTTTATTATTTTAGAGCTGAGTGGATAAATGGAGGTTTGAGGTGCCATGGATTTATTTAGACATTGGGGTTGGAGGGAGATATTTAAATCTTGTCTCCAACACACACAACAACTGGGAACCATTTTGGACCTGTAAAGCTCTAATACTTCTTTAGCAAAGCATCTACTGTGTTACAACAACTGCCAGTGTCAAAGCAGCCAAATGTTAACGCCCAACCCCAAAAGAGCAACACAACCCTCAGTCTCACCAGAGGTATTTGTCAAGAATGTAGGCAAGCAATGAAAGCCATTCTTTCATTGCACAGACTAATTAAGATGACTTCAGTGTGCTACTGCGGGACACATTTAACAGGTCAGTATGACTTTAACCCCCAGTGTTGCTGCAGCTTGTGTGCAAACAGCAGCACGCCACTGCTCTGATGTTGCACAATTCATTGGCGCCATACTGTATCTGTATGAGTTACACCACATTGGAGTGTCCATGGGGCTGTCATCATCAGAATATCTTGCCTGGAAATATGTCAGCCTGCTTTATGTGTCTCACATGTACTGTACATCTACAGTATGTGTACTGTAGGACAATGGATCCCAAACTTTTCAGGCCGCGACCCCCCAAAATAATCACATTTAAACTGAGGACCCCCCACCCGACAAGCACTTGGAATTGTAGACATTGCATTTAGTTTGACTTGGTTCCACAGACAAATATTGTGAAAATAACCAAACTACAAGCTCACAATGTGAGCTTCTAGATCGGCTACTTTCTTACGCAATATTTGACAATTTGGCCAATTTGGTTTTAAAAAGGTCTAACTTTAGAAATGTGCAGATATCCTGTATACACTTATACTGTATGTTGGTTTGTTTACTGTTGAGGGTCCCCAAAATAATTTGGGGACCCCCCTGGTGGTCCCGACCCCCAGTTTGGGAACCACTACTGAAAAACATGGCAAAAACATTCCAGGCTGGCTAAACTTTCTGCCATTCATTGTGTGGCAAATCCCCTAATATTATTTAACCAAAGTCAGGTACAGTACACACCATTTCTCAAAGGCAAAATACATTTCAGCACAACCTTAATACTGAGGATCTAAATACAGCCACAAAGCTAAAATAATTATCTGACAGGCAGCAACATAAAAGCCTACTACAGTGTGCCGCTGGATAAAAACATCAGCTTTCATTCTCGGTGTCCATACGGTAGGAATTGGACTAACTTCATACAACATACTGATTCTGATGCCATCCAAGTAAATGCAATTGCTTTTACGTTACTTCACTAAGCAAACCTATTTGGCAAACACAACAGCTCAGCTACTATGTTCAAAAACAACAATTCAGAAGCATGAAATTCCAAGAATGTCCTGCCTGTTGAAATCGCAATCACATTCCGGCAGATCTGAGTCGTCGATTGGACATCCTGCCATATTATCCATCTCTAAGTCCAAAACCATGGGGGTGATCCCAAGTTCCCAAAGTCAAAGCTAACAGCTAACAACAGAGGAGCTATATCCAAGCTCCCTTCTCTTTTGCCCAAGCCCTGCAAATGGGACTTTCTCTGCCACTCGGCTGGCGGGGGGTTCACAAGTGTGCACAAGTGTGACTTATCAACAGCTGCCCTCTGAGTAAAAAAAAAGAACAGAGAAACAGTCGTGTGTGTGTGTGTGTGTGTGTGTGTGTGTGTGTGTGTGTGTGTGTGTGTGTGTGTGTGTATATGTGTATGTGTATGTGTGTGTATATGTGTGTATATATGTGTGTGTGTGTGTGTGTGTGTGTGTGTGTGTGTATATGTGTGTGTGTGTGTGTGTGTGTGTGTGTGTGTGTGTGTGTGTGTGTGTGTGTGTGTGTGTGTGTGTGTGTGTGTGTGTGTGTGTGTGTGTGTGTGTGTGTGTGTGTGTGTGTGTGTGTGTGTGTGTGTGTGTGTATGTGGGGGGGTGAGTGCCCGAGAGTGACAAGTGCTGCTGTTTCTAAAATAGGACTTACAGTCAGAGGCATGTGCCACAGAGGTGGCCCACGGCTGGAATGTCATACAGCAAATGTGCGCATGTACATAGCGAGTTTCAACTGCAGCCAGGACTCCCAAGTTCCATGCATGCAAATCACAGCAGCGGAGTGCACAGTAAGCAGGATCGCATTCCAATAAAATGTTCTTCTAACGGAATAAAAGAGCCCCGCTTATTCATCAAATAAGGAGAAAAGAAAACAAACATCCACAGAGATTAGAAGGGTGTCTCCGAATTGAAAAGGTTTGAAGCGCTGTTCGTTTGAAGCGCTGTTCGTTTGACGAAGCGACAAGCTGACTTGTCTCGTTGTTTTTGTTGAAGTCAAAGACTGATATGAGAGGCATTATGCAGCTGTCTCCATGAGGTCACTGACTGTCCCCCTCCCTCTTCCTCTCCCTAACAATCCCTCTCCTTCTCCAAGTCTCCTTCTCTACGCCTCCTCCATACTGAGGTCAACAGAAATGTATGGAAAAAATTCTATCCAAACAAAATAATGGATAATTAATAATGTATAATTAACCACTGATTATCACTCACTTTACTATACTTCAAATAAATCGAAAGTCAATGATGAGTAACAGAGTAGCATGTACAAAGGCATGGGGCTGGTGCTCTCCAACTTTTTTTCTTCTTTTACTACTGGCTGGACGCCCCACTGATGCTATAACTGCGACCTCAGGAAATGCATCAGCGGCATTGTGGGAATAATTAATTTGCCATGTGTGTTGGAATATCAGATGGGAAACTATGGCAACAAATGCAGTCATGGCTCTGCATGCTAACAATTCAGAAACCTCCACTAGGAGGAGTGATGCACTGCTCCATGTGTGAGATGAGCACAGCGCAGTTAGGAAATCTGACTTTGTAAAGGATCGCACATTCCATTTGACATTATTTTCTCTGCACATTCTCACACATTCACACTGACCGAACGAGGTCACACAGTTTACAATGGTTCGTTTCTCACCTTTCAAAAGTCAACAACGGACGTGGGGTTTAACTAGGGGGGCATGGGAAGGGGTAAAACCACTCAACAGGGAGGGAAATAAAGAGGATGAATATGAATGTAAAACAGGTAAATTGATGAATTTGAGCTCAAGTATTCCATTAGCATTCACATTGTAATCAACAAAAAACTAAGTAAATAAGCAGTCCTCGTTGACAATGATCTCAGACACCCAAAAGAGATCTCTTCTAACTGCTACCTTAAAAAAAAGAAAACTCTGATGTTTCACCGTCAAACAACAACAGTCCTTCAGCAATACAACCATTTGGCCACTGATGAATCCTATATAAGTCCTATATACGGTACTTCCTTGTACGACAAATAGTTAAAAGTAGCTGATCTAAAAGCTTACAACACATTGTATCGCGATGCGTTGTGAGCTCGTAGATCTGCTATTTTTGTCATTTTCAGACCATTTCTGAACATTTCTGATATTTTCACCCATGGTAACCTTGCGTTAGCGTACTGTCCCTCCAGAAGGGAGAAGGGAAGCCGGGGCCTGCATGGTCCACAACCCACCTGGCAGCAATGAGGTCCAGGAGATGTTGCCAGCGCTCGCCGACCTTGCTGAGTTTGTGTTGGATCTCGGCAGCCTTGCTGTCGTGGCTGGCCCTGGCCAGGCGCTCCCCCATCACCTGCAGCTGCTGCTTGTTCTCCTGGGCTACGCTGATCTCCTCCTGGTAGTCCTGGGATGCACGCACACATCAATATAAAATACAAATACATTAACACAGCGGATTTTACTGTGTACATCGATTAAGGGTTACATTAACCCATTCAATCTGTGTCATTTTAGAATTGAGCTTTAACCATTATTTTAAACATTGGCTAAAAAAACTTGTGAACATTTTTGAAAATCTTTGAGTATTGTATTTTTTAAAGCGAACATTTTGAACTAAAATCTTTGCTTCTGGAGGTCCCTGGAACAAAATACTTTACAAATGTTCGCTTTAAATATATATATTCAAATATTTGCACACATTTTCCACACATTTTCCACAAAAATAGCAGATCAATAGCAGAGTGCCTCGCTATGAGCTTGTATATCTGCTATTTTTTAATAGCCAAAGAAATCTCTTAATGGGTTAAGGCTGAAATTACCTTGCGCAGCTTCTCGATCATCTCCTCGATGCTGATGTCTCCATTCTGGGACACCCTGCTCTCCATCTGGGTGAGCCACTCACACAGTTCCTTGTTCTTCTCGTTGAACACCGCCCACTCGTTCAGCTTCTCACTCACCTGCTGCCTGCGCAGGGAGAGCTGGCAGGAACAGAGCAGTGTTCATTTCGTTGACTAAAACTATAACGCGAAATATTCGTCGACTACCTTTTTCACTGACAAAAACAACATAAAAACTGATAAAAGAAAAAAAAAGACTGAAAAAAGTACTAGCTATGATGACTAAAACTATGACTAAATATATTGACAATTTCATCAACAAATAAAAACTAGACTAAAATGTTAGGGAGAGCCTAGTGGAGAAGAGATCCAGTAGAACATCATTTTATGCTTGGTTGTGTGTGGGTTTCGTGCTCCGAAAATAGCCGGTCTACAGTACAAGCTCACAACGCGTTGCAGCGTGACACGTTGTGAGCTTGTAGATCTGCAATTTTTGGCACGCAGCCAAGAATAAATCAGGCATTATGACGCCACCCCGGCCCGCATAAATACATTTTAGTCGACTAAAATCTTATGATATTTAGTCAACTAAAACTAGACTCAAACATTTCAGATGAATAAAATGTGACTAAAGACTAAATGGAATTTTATTCAAAAGACTATGAATAAATACTTGGTGTCAAAATGAACACTGGAACAGAGAAACCATCCCAAACAATAGAATTATTAACTGATATTGTGTAATCAATTCCAAATAAAAGAAAGGAATGAATAAATAAAGGAAGAACAGGGTTCATGGTAAGAGAGAGGAGTATTAGGCTGAGAGAGACACATGCGATCAAGTGATAGAATACAGCAGTTTAGTACCAGGTGGAAATATATTACCTTAATATATTATTAATATATTATCATCATTATTATTATAAAAAAATATAAAGCAATTATAAAACTGCACGTATGGACTGTTCTTAAACCAAATAATCCTTTTTTATCGCTTGTGGTGTGCAACATATATGCCAAGATAAGATGCCAGATACATGATCTCTCTTATCCTATCAAAATACACCACAGCTGTGGCCACTGTCTGTCCCCAATAAGGACAAGCACTGTCTGTTACCCAGACACCGCTGTTTAACACTGATAAATAGCATCTGTGTTTATTTTATCGCACACTGTCGCTGCCTCAGCGGAATGTCTTATTATGCCCAAGGTGCAGGGTAGTAGCTACATGCACTTAGTATCAGAGATAATACAGAGACACTCTCCAGGCATATGTGGGTAATAAAACAAGAACTGAATCAGAGATATGCACCCTGCAAAAGTACTATCCATACATAGTTATCCAAAAGCTGTATGTTCTCATAAGGGACAAATATGAAGCCTGCAAAAGCTTTGTCCGTGTGTGTGTGTGTGTGTGTGTGTGTGTGTGTGTGTGTGTGTGTGTGTGTGTGTGTGTGTGTGTGTGTGTGTGTGTGTGTGTGTGTGTGTGTGTGTGTGCATGTGCGTGTGCGTGCGTGCGTGCGTGCGTGCGTGCGCGTGCGTGCGTGCGTGCATGTGTCTTATCTACCTGGTGGCAGATCTCTTCCCACTGACGCTGTAGGAGGTGGAGTCGCTCCTGGAGGACGATGAGGTCATCTGCACTGACCACGCCCCCCAAAGAGTCCCTCAGAAGGAACAAGGAAGTGATGTCAGAAGTCCAGCCCTCCACACTGCTCTCTAACTCCTGTAACGCATGACAGTAAACAAATACCATTATGTTGTTGGGTGCACAAAATAATCCATGTCCTTACACATGCGCACATGAAAACACACTCACACACACACACACACACACTCACACACACACACACACAGGCGCGCACACACACACACACTAATCCCACCAACTCCAGGAGCAATTTTCTTTTCTTTCCCTAAACATTATTTCCCTAAACATTACAAGCCAAGAAGACCTATCAAATATTCGGAAATCCTACAAATGAACAGCCACAGAGAGACAAATAAGTAGAATGTGCAATGCCACAATACTAGAATAAATAATAAATAATAATGAACAAAAAGCCTGTATTAGGCCATTAAATATTACATTCCAGCAAGACATGCTACTATAGATGCATTGTAAACACCACAGTCAAGCTGCATGTATTCCTTACACTGTATAGAAATCTGTTACAAATGCCGTATTCAAGGTTAAAATCAGAATAAGGGAACAGAAAGAAAACCTAACCTCACATCTCCTCCTGCATTGTGAGGGGTGTGCTGTAGCCGAATGACTTGACGTCTGCCCGCCATCCCTTATTTACACAATACGCACCAACACATAAATGCAGGCACACACACATGCTCCCTAGTGCAATACAATGATAATACAGAGCCTCCCCTCTCTCGCCCTCTCCCTCTCTCTCCTTCTCTCTAACTCTCCCCACCCCCTCTCTCATCAGCTGATGCTGTGCAACGGGCAGAGGCTAACTATTATATTCAGCAATTCTCCCAGCTCTTCTCCCCAAGGAGCTGACGACATGTCATGCATGAAACATGACTACACAGAACACACTGCCTGACGTGTACAGAGGAGGGGCCAAACAGAGCTTGATCACAGCGTGGTCCCCACATCACAGACACACAAATAACTGATGATTAGACGTAAATACACACACACACACACACACACACACACACACACACACACACACACACACACACACACACACACACATACACACACACACACACACACACACACACACACACACACACACACACACACACACACACACACACACACACACACACACACACACACACATTATGCGTGGCTTAATGGGAAATAATTTTGCACTGAAGCTGAATATCAGAATGGATAGGCCTGTACACAGAACAAATGTCTTATGAATGTTACACAGCACCAATGACCTGAAAATCCAGCAAACAAGGTCATTGAGTGCAGACAGATGAACAGGATGTTGACCGGCTGGTACGTGTAAGCGCCACACTGTATCCAGATTAAGAGTGTGCATTCTGTGTGTGCGTGTGTGTGTGTGTGTGTGTGTGTGTGTGTGTGTGTGTGTGTGTGTGTGTGTGTGTGTGTGTGTGTGTGTGTGTGTGTGTGTGTGTGTGTGTGTGTGTGTGTGTGTGTGCGTGCGCTCTCTGGTGTGTTGAGAGACAGACAAAAGTAGAAAGAGTGAGGATTTGTCTGTGTACGTTTATAGGACAGACACAGTCAGTGAGTCAGATGAAAATATAATTGAGTTTGTTTGTGTGTGCGCGCTTGCTCGTGCGTGCGAGAGTGAGCGTGAGTGTGAAAAGGCCATGGCATTCTCTTCTCACCTTGCAGCGGACTTGCTCAGAGTGCAGCTCTTCATGATGGTCAGGCAGCGGTGCGGACAGCTTCTTCTTAAAGGCCCTCAGCTTCTCTAATGATGCGTCGATGCCCTTCTCACAGCGCTCCCAATCCTAGACACACACACACACACACACACACACACACACACACACACACACACACACACACACACACACACACACACACACACACACACACACACACACACACACACACACACACACACACACACACACACAATTAGAGCACACATACTGACAGCATCTCTAGCTGTGCCTCTCTGATCTTTCTCTATCTCATACACACTCATATACACTGTACACACACCTGCTGTGTGTACAGTGCATCTATTTATCGCTGAGGCAACTATAAATTATCTGCTGCTGTTCCAGCAACAGCAAGCTTCAAAATACACAACTGCACACATACGCACACAAACATGCACAATACATACTGTACAGTATGCACACGCTACACATATACAGTACATGTGAAGAGAAGCTAGGAAAACAGTAGAATAATCCAGGCTGCTGAGCCACAACTCTATTCCCTAAGCCTGATTTATACTTATCTGGACGCCTGTGTCTCAAATCAAAAATGCGTTCCACACTGGGAGATTGTGGATCTGCTATTTTCAGTGTGTGACACCCGCGGTCCTGCGTGCAATCTACAGTACTATAAGGCTTTAAACCTCCTTAGTAACAGCATGAGACACAGTGACACAGCACAAATCCACCAGCCAAAGAAGAGAATTAATGCAACCTCAACAACTGAGCTTTCAGCTCCAGAGAGAGGTCATAGATTACAGCTATTTTGAGAGTGTAGCATAAGAAGTACAATTCAAGGCAAAGCGAGGTCTTTTGTTTGTGAAAAAATGCAGCATACCGCAGCAATGCAGCATACCATAGCGTAGCATACCTAAAACAACAGTAAAAGCATACCCAGTGCAGGAACAGAATATATAGTCAGCAGTCTAAGAACTCAGTAAGGAGGACATAAAGATAAAGGGAAAAAAGAAAGCGAAAAAGGATGGAGCAAGAGAGAAGAGCGAGTGGACAGAGGGAAAGAAAGAGATCCTCTCCTAAAAATCGTTAAGCCATGGGTGATAATTTTAAACTGCGTCACACAGTGCTTTTCAAAATGACTCTCAGCCTTCACAATCCACCTCACTGTGCCCTTGTCATTATGCTTCGCTGCACAGCGCCTGCAGCTGGTAATGTGCACATTAATGTATTATGTGTATGCCAGTCACCAAAACTGTCACGGGCACACAAACAGACACACATACAATACACACACACTCTCGCTCTTCTGTCGTGTGCACGAACATGTGTTAAAGTGTTCAAGAGCATTTTCATCTGAGCATGTGAGTGAAGAGTGTGCACTTATCGCGCACTCCATCTTTCTCCACTCCAACCATTCATAATTCATAGGATAACTTGGTTTTACAGTCCTATATGCGGAACAAGGAGGGCTCATTAGGGTTCACATTGGCAGATGCCCTTTAGCTCCCTTCACATAACTTTTATAGTGCTGCAGCACATCACAGTGCAGACAGCCACACACTGTGATGTGCTGCAGACAATTAGATTCTGATCAGACGAGGTTCCAAAGATGTCCATAGGAATGTATGTATGGCCTGATGATTGATACCTTCTTGTAAATGTAAACCACTAGCATACCAAAGCACACAGGTAGTTCCACTGCATGTGGAACTGCAAAGTGGATCTAGTTCCACAACTATGTACAAAGTGGATGAATATAATACCATCTATCGAGGAAGATTTTTGATTTTATAAAATTCTTGTCTTTTATCTTCATTTCTTTTTTTCCACGTAAAGCTCCTTGATTACTTATTTCAGCCGTTTTAACTTGCTTTAGCAGCTAACCTTAAGCAGGCCGTGTAGCTCTCTCCTCTGCTGGTCCAGGCGGTGGTGTGCATGTCTCCACCTCTCTTGCATGTCCATCAGCTCAGTCTGCAGCGCAGACTCTGCCCTGGAGTCGGCTGTCAACAGCAGGCTCCGGCCGGCCTCCACCGCCAGGATGTAGCCTCCCTGTTGCCTCTGGAGCACGCGCTCCCTCAGCTGGATGAGAAGAGACAAGGAGTTGGGGCATAGCAGGGGAAACAGCGTACCTAAAGGAGTCTAAGGTTGGGGATGGGATGAGGGTTTGTGTAGCAGGGGAGTGGATTAGCATTTTGGTAAGGTATTTCAACGGCGGCCACGTAGGGGTTGAAATTTACTAGAGAGGAGCGTTCTTTATGGTAGGATTTTAGCGATTGTGAAACGTATAATGTGTTAATGGGTTTAAAGTCTCTTAGAAATTACATAAAAAAAGTAGCCATTGTAAGCAAATCATTGGTTATGAAGCAAAGTCTTCTGCCGTAATCTGAAGACTTCTTCAGACTCCATCTCAGCCCGTACCACTTGCCCTAGCCTTGATGACCTTGCAGCATGTTATGTAGACAGATGCCAGTTCATTGTTGGCCTGGCATCCTATAGTGTGTATAGTTTCATGTAGGCTGATGATAGGTTCTTGGTTTACGTATGTATTAGTTAATTATTAGATTATTGGTTTACTTATGTATTACTTTATTATTAGATTACTATTTTTATACATTTGATGTATTATGTGTATTATCTTGTGTTCTTGCTTACTGTAAATCGCTCTGGATTAAGAGCGTCTGCTAAATGCCTAGACTGTAACTGTAAAGTCGGATTAGTAATGTAGCTGATTCCTGCTGAATGAAAACAGCACAGTGCAACTGCACGTCCCTGCCGCACACACCTGAACCCCATTCGGAATGTGAGAAAAACTGTTATCAGAGGAGAGTTTGTTTGAGACAAATGTGTGGGAGTATGACATCATCAAGAGAGAGGGCCTTCACAACGCTGCCCTGTGGAGATTTCTTTATCTGTACCTGTATCTGATCCAACATGGTCCTGGCCTGCTGTAGGGCCACCGGCTCTCCCGGCTGATGCACATCCGGGTCACGCGTCACTTCCTGCAGCCACCGCCGCAGCTTGTCTGCCATCTCCTTGTATTTCTGCCACTGGCGGACCAGGCTGTCGATGATGCCCCTGCGCTGCTGAGCCCTCCTCACCACGCATTGCCACTGGTTGCTCAGCAAGGCCAGCTTCAGGCTGAAGTCGTCTCTGGCAATGTGAAATATGGTAACAGTACAGTAAAGTCAGGTTTGGAGATTCATTCATTCATTCATTCATCTATCGCTATACCAACAATCGAAAAGCAGTTTGGGAAGTAACAGTATAAACACTGAAACATCAGCAACAAATCAGATTAAGACATTCACACTCTCAATGTCTCAATGTATTCTGTTAAACACACACACACAAACACACACACACACACACACACACACACACACACACACACACACACACACACACACACACACACACACACACACACACACACACACACACACACACACACACACACACACACACACACACACACACACACACACAAACGTGCTAGTGAATCGTGCTTTCTCAGCTAACCTTACTAAGGTTAGCTGAGAAAGCCCTCATAATGCAGTTAACCTAAGTGTCTGATAGCTTTTTGGAGAAGCGCTTTTCTGATGGGAAGTTTAGAAAGCGGCCTACACTGTTTGCCAATAACTTTGAACGATGCACATGAATGATGACCCTCATCAGTGGTGTGGAGTCATTGAGTCAATACTGAGAGACATTCTACTACTGTGAGAGCAGCAGTGTGAGCGTTCATACCTGTCGTCCACTTGTCCCTGGTCCAGCATGTGGTGTCCATCGCTGATGATGGAGTAAAGAATCTGCTGCCTGCTGAACATCTCTGCTTGGAACAACTGCACACACACAGATTCATGGATGCTCTATCAACAAATATACATATGTATTACGTGCATACAAATATGTATGCATCCTCTCTCACACACACACACACACACTGCAAACCTAGACCAAACCTCCTTCTACTTCTCATCGCAACACTCACACACACTCAAAAACGCTGACACCAACATAGATAAGCACACACACACACACACACACACACACAGACACACACACACACACACACACACACACACACACACACACACACACACACACACACACACACACACACACACACACACACACACACACACACACACACACACACACAGACAGACCCCTACCTCGTGGTCTCTCTGTTGTTCTAGAAGACTGTGATAGTTGCCAGAGATCTCGGCAGCCAGCTTCTGCTCTGTCTGGGACAGGAAGTCCATCCAGGCCTCGCACTTCTGCAGGAAGCTCTGCTGTTGGAGCAGCACTGCCTGCAGCTTACTAGAGATGGACAGATGGAGATAACACATAGGAACATAAAACAATATCTGGTCAGACCTGCCTGTAATAACGTTTACCATTTCCTGACATTGTTAATTGGGCTAAGATTATCTATAGTAGTGCATGTGGTCCTCCACTGATAGAACATTATTCATTATTGTTATTCTATAACAAAGTTGAAAACAAGTCTTTAATATATACAGTCAGGCACACAACGGATCATAATCCCACCAAAACTCACTTCAATCACCCCTTCATTTGTGAAGTATCGTTTCGGTTGTAAGTTATGCACATGATGTGACTTTCATTATTTGAAATACAACCTAAACTCATTTTAGCCACGTACTTATTCAGTATGGTACCACAGCACACAGCAGAGTATGAGTAGTTCATGTACCTGAACCTCTCTGTGAGGTGAGCAGAATGTGCGGCCCAGGACCTGTTGAGACCCTGCAGGCTCTTAATGTCTCTGTCGCTGAGAGGCAGTCTGTACGCCAGCTCATTGAGCCGCTCCAAGTCCGGGGACAGACTACTCAGCTTCAACAGGTGAACCTGACAACACCGTGTCACACATTTCAATGTGGATTAGTACTGTACATTCTAAACAAAGACTGCAGTTGTGACACACACATTTCAAATGGATTAGGACATTCTAAAGAAAGACCACTGTTGTGGGGGAGGTAAAATTACGAAAGTGCACTCCTGCATCGGATTTACTCAGACGTTCTGCATGTTTAGACACATTTAGAAACTTTCATTCTCTTGACGAAAACTTTTATAGGCTAAATGAGCATTAACCACATGAATAGCGTCCCTATTCTGGGCATTTCATAATAGACAAACACTCGGCGAAAATAGGCAAACAAAATAGCAGATCTACAATGGTGCAACGCAGTGTGAGCTTGTAGATCGGCTATTTACTGCAACGAGAGTTGGTGTAGTGGGGAAAAAGGATAGACTCCTGCGGGACCCCAGTCAATGAAATATACATGTATAGGGTTTAAGTGGTTTAAGTGTTCTTTAAATGAAAGAAAATGAAAAGTCCAACACACAGAGAGAACTGTGGGACACGGGTCAAGACAGCGGCGTTAATGTACCTTGAGTTTCTCCATGCGGTTCTGAACATTGATGAGCTCTGGTGAGCCGACAGAGTCAGACTCCTTCAACGCCGCTTCTGCCTCCTCTGCATAGCGGCGCAGTTTATCCAACTGCTCTGTGAATCCCCCACAGTCCTGAGCTCCAGACTAGACAAAACAAGGGGAAAAAACAGAATTTCATAAGACAGTGGATCACATCTCAATCTTTGTTATTTGAGATCTTGGAACTAGCCCAAACGATGGCAATTTTCATGGGTCTGACGCTGATCGCAATTTTGGAGAGTCCTAGACCAGCAATGATTTGACTGATATTTTGTAAAAAATAAATGAATAAATAATTAAATAAATATAATAATAATAATAATTATTATTATTATTAAAACATTATTTGTATGTAATAGTTTGTGCATCTGTACGTGTTTGTGCGTGTGTGGATGTTGGTGTGTGAAAGCCCTGCTCTGTGTACCTACAGTATGCCATCCAATGCCTACCTGCAGTCCTTCCCGCTGCCTGTGCAGGGAGTGCTCCAGTGCTACTAGGCGATGTGTGAGTGACAGGTGGTCTGACTGGAGGGCGGCCATAGAGGAGGCGTCGACCTGGCTCTTCAGCTGTTCTCCCAGCGCCTGCAACCGCTGCAGGGACTGCTGCGCTGATGCCTGGCCTCCAAGACACTCCTGCAATCAGCACAATCAGCAGATTATCAAACATGTTTTCAATGGAAGACTATTGTTCAAATACAGCCTTATGTATGTGTCGCATTACTGTATCTATTTGTTTGATAGTTCCATGTAGCATCAATCGATCGAAATCAATCAATCAATTTAGATAGGATAGAAGAACGGTGGATTGGATAATATAGTAGAAAAGTGGATAGGATAGGACATGCAACACACAGAATAGAACTGGGGAGGTTACGATTACATGGACGCACTATCCTATCATCTACCGGCGTACCCTACTTTAATTTATCTTCACTCTGGTTCAAAGATATAGATACAGAGTTTAATAGTACAAAATGCTGTGCAAGCATATTGTGGTCTGTCAACAAGGGACAAAGGGACAGTACAAGACTACAAGTGTGTAGTCTCTAGTCTCTAGGCTACCCTCATTTCCCACTGCAAGACCAGCTTCATTTTGGGGTATAAACTGGGCCCTGACGTTCAGGCGTCTCATTCTGAAAAGCCTTTTGTTACGTTCAGCTTGATTTGCATTCAAGCAGCCCAAGCTGACAGTATGCAATTTGCAGAGGGGATAGAGGCTTTGTAAGAATCCTTAAAATGGGTTGACAAGCTGTTTCCGAGCTTATTCAAATGTCCTTAGAGACCACATGAGAGAGAGGCGATGCATTTTTCAAGAAATTCCTTGGTTTCTTAACTGCTACTACTGTACACTAAGTAACAAATACAGAGATTAACTCACACAAATTCTAGTCCCATTAATAGACTAACTGTAGATTTGGTCACTAAAAAGTTGAAATAACTTTAGCAAGCAAGTGGCCTTTTACAAGTGCATAGGGAAAAAACACTGTTGTAGTACTAAACAATGAAACAACTCTATGACTTAGCCATTCAACTCCACTGCTCCATTGCCTGAGCTGTACTCACATCGCAGTCTTTTATCCAGGTGTAGCTTTCCTCTTCCGTGATGTCCCTGTTGGTGGCGCTCTTGAGCAGGCGGTCGGCCCACTCGTCCTGCTTCAGGACTGCCGTCACACACTGGCTGTGCAGCGCTCTGTAGCGCTGCCACAGCCCCAGCACAGTCTTGCTGCTCCTGAGCTGCTCTGAGATCTGCTCCAGTAGTTCATTCCATCTGAGACAGCACAGGTGAGGAGGAGCGGGACAAGATGGTTGGAAAACTGCTCAGTGATTGAGTAATATAAAACATGTTTTTTTACATTTACTACAACTAACAAACAGATGGCATTTTTGTCCTGTTGTGCCTACCTGACGTTGACATCCTGGAGGGCGCTGTTGAGTGTTTCTGCCACTGAAGGATGGCACTCGGTGAGCAGCTGGTGCGTTACGGAGCCAAACTTCTTCAGACTGCTCTCCTGTTTATCCATTTCTTCCTGCAGGTTCTGATCCACATAAAGTATGCGCATTCTCAGGTTAGCCGTTATACCATTATACAGTTATAACACCTTTCTACAGTATGTTGGCATCTTGACATAAGAGATTCATTATTTACAACCGAAACTATTATGCATTGCATACATGGGGCATGTCCATAGCATTTATCAGACTGACTACTCTCTCTCCCCCCTTGCCCCCCCCCTCTTCTTCTTCCCTTTTTTTTCTATGGAAATAACAAAAGATAGAACTTGCCCAAAAACGAATTTCACCCACTTTTTTACTTCTGTAAACCTGTGATGTGACAATAAAGCTAATGCTGATTCTGATTCGGACTTTGACTACCATCAAAGTCTTAACCTACCTTTTTTCTTGAACATATTTTTTACATTTCATACCAATAACCTGTAAGCTGATTGTATGACGTTCTGTATAGTAGTGTGTATATCTGTCAGTCTCTTATATGTCATCACGATTTGTGTGCGTGGGTATCTCATTTTAAACAAGCTTAGTGCTTTATGAGCTATCCAGTTTAGTAGACCTTGTATTGTGAATTTGCACTTCCATGTACTGTTGTTCTCATGTCTTACTAAATAAAGTACATCAATCAATCAATCAATCAATCAATCAATCAATCAATCATTCAATCAATCACCAGCAGGTCTGAGAAGAAAATGATGCAGCTACAAACAATGAGTGAAAGGATAAAAACAATGACAGTGAGTTTTACTGGTGTGCTATTTCCCCATACTGTATGCAGAAGAGAGAGTACTGTAACTCCTGTGCTCCTCACCTCCAGGCTCTCCACCTGCTGCTGGACAGCTTCCAGAGACCCGTTGAGGAGGTGCAGTCGGGACACAGAGTACCTCCCCTCCATCAGGTAACCGTTGATTTCCTCGGCTGCTCGCCTGTACAAGGTCCATTGTTCCAACACCGACCGCAGACTCACCTTCATCTGACTGATCTGAAGGGGAGGAAAGGGATACAGGTAGACAAAAGATATCAACGTACATAACTATAAGTAGTATGAAATGTACTATATTATTATTATTATTTAATTATTTATGATTATTTCATCTCGTTAGTTGCAATGTGATCAGCAGCATCAATGACACATGTACTGTAAAAATATGAATTGCATGTAAACAATCAAACCTTGTGTATTTCAGACAATTCTGATGCAATATTATATAGATTCTTAGGTGCCAATTCAAAAATATGTATTGCAAATCTTTAAGTATTGGGATTCTGAAAATGCTCCATATGGAATATTTACATTTCCAATTAATCCTTCTTTTATGATACTGGTCTAAGAAAAACACATCCTTCATACTTTCAATGATATTCTATGTCATAAGATATTTAATTATAGAAGCAGCATGTTTTCAACAAAACATCAAACGAAACAATGTTTCAACAATTTGAAACATAGTCATTTCATAACTGAATAAATGTTTTACACCATACCAATTGTGTATTGTGCATGAAATACATTGAGTGTGTTACAGTTCATTTGTAGAATTCTAGAGCCTCACCATGTGATCCAGGTTGGCCCAGGCCTGGTTCAGTCCTTTGAGGGTCTGTCTGACGACAGAGCAGGCCTCTCCTTTCTTGTCCTGGATGAGCTTACTTCCACGTTCCTCAGCTTTCTCTAGATCCTTCTCCTTCTCCTTCACCAGCTCCTCTAACTCCTGTCAAAAGTCAGTAGAAGTTATATCAGAGCAACAAACAGAGTTATGTATATAAAGTGTAAGACACACATCGATGGGGATGCTGTGCTTTACTACCTGACAGTCTTTGAGTGCATTCTGCACAGATGCCACATCCTCTATCCTATGTCTCTTCTTCAGTTTCTCCTCCTGCAGGCTGAGCCAGGCTTTCAGGGCCTGGACTCCGTTCTCATGCTCCAACCAACCTTCCAGTACTCTTTCTAAAAGTTGAATCTGCATAAATCACAAAACAAAACCACAAAGATTCACCACACCATTACGCATTTCTAACTTCTAAATCCCCACATGGAAAAGCTGTGTTGGTCACCCATGCATAAAAGACAGATCACATAATCCATAAAAGAAAACAAGATGTGTGTATCTGACTTGGATTTCTCCAAAATGATGGACGCTAACTCAAGACCATTACCTTTTCGGTGATGAGTCCTTGCAGTATCTGCCACCGCCTGTTCATCGCTCCCAGCTTCTCGGCGAAGTCTGTCTTACTGCTACGTTTCCCCTCCACGTCCTGACTGCTGATCTGCAGCACCGACTGGTTGACAAAGTCCACAGTCAACTGCTTGCATGTTAGGTCGATACGGAAGCCCTGGGGGAACGCAGAGAATTTGATGTGAGTCAGACGAGGGATTGAAAACAAAACATTGAGGTACTGTATGATGAAGAGTTGGACGTAATCTGGGCTTTAAAGGTTGTCCAGAAAGTAGCAGGAATTCCTGGAAGCTACAGTGTGTTGCTTAGGAGAACAGACTCTTTTGTATGTACCTTATATTTCTGTAGGAAGTCTTGGACCGCCTCGGAGCCTACTGCTCCCATGATCTTGTTCTGGTCTTCTTCTATGATGTTTTCCATGAGAGAGATCCAGCTCATCAGCTCTGTGATGGCATGACGTGACGCCAGCTTCTCCATCTGCAACTGAGGGAGGAAAGGAGAAGAGGAGTCAACATGAGAACAGTCAAATATACCCCATAAACTATGGGATGGTAACACTCTATTTAAGTGCTTTGAATCAATATTAAGTGTACATGAATTATTAAAAAGCCAAGTCATGAGCCAGGCGCTGTTCCCAGACCTGGTGTAGTTTCTCCTGCACCACAGGGATGCGAGTGAGCAGCTCTGCCCACTGTGTGTCCACCTGGGCCAGGGCTGACCTCAGACCAGCTGTATCCACTCTTTTGAGCCGCATAAGCTGGTTGCCTGTGCTAAGAACCGAGGAGCGCAGGGAAGACTTGGCGTCCACCTCCTTGGAAAACTCCTGTCAGAGAAACAACAAGAAGATGCACATGTTGGTTTATTTGTGTAGCAGCCTATGTTGAGATATTTTAGTGTTTTGTGTTACGACGCTTTAGCAAAGTGAGACGCTTATATCTGATTTATGCTGCAACAAAGTGTGTGATGTGTCATCATTCTAGTCGAGTGACACGTTGCACGACTTTGAAGATACTATAATAAAATAATTTAATTGATGTATTCATCATATTCTGATCTGATGATATATGACAGGGGGAAAATGATAATCTGTACATGCTAGCTAATAACTGACCAGGAAGGCGTAGAGGTGGTCTCTGACGGTCTCCAGTTCCTGGGGTACCGTTACAGACTGGGTAGTCCAGAACTCGAGCCGGTCCAGAGCCGACCGTAACCACTGGCTTAGCTCTGCTGACTCCCTCTGGTACCTGCGGTTGAGAACAGAAAAACGATTGGCTTTTACAGACAGAAAAGTACTGTGACTGACGGGCAGATAAACAAAGGATTTAAAAGTGCCACTGACTGACATTCAGACTGAGGGACATAAACAGACAGACAAAAAGTGAGACTAGCGGCCACACGTCCTTCATCCCTGGCCCATGCCACTGACCTGGTCCAGTGTTTGAGGGTGGAGTCCAGGCGGTGCAGCTCCTTGTTGACCTTGGTGGTGGAGGATAGCCAGTGCTCTCCCAGCTGGGTCAGCTGGTTCTCCAGGTCTGAACAGCACACCGACAGCAGCAGCCTCTTCCCTTCCTCCAGCACCTGGTACAGCTGGGGCTGATGCTCCGTCAGGCTGGCCTTCAGACGCTGGGGAGATGGAAGGCAGGAATGACAGAATAGAAAATACATTTGTGAATTGAATTAATATATTATAATGAACATGCAACATTATACTGTATCAAGGCCAAGGGCTATGGCCCCATTATGAAAAACAATCATTTTCATGATTTTCATTTCATTTTTCAAATGTATAGAACAAGTAAAAGCTGAGAGCAGTTAGAAGAACCGATTAGAACCGTTAGAGGAAGAACCGATGCTGAGGTGTTTTATAAGACATATATGTTCAAAACATTTCACCATTTGTGTAATCCACCGCATCGGCTTACTTATTTGTATACTATGCATTCATGAATTAATGTATGTGTGCATGTGTATAGTACCTGGTAGAGGTGCATCCTGTCATTGAGTCGCTCCTCCGTCTCCTCCACCAGGCCTACAGTAGGGATGCAGCACTCCACAGCCTCCAACTGCCTACACAAAGCCTGGTAGTCCTCCATCAGCCTGCTCCACGACTGGAAGCCAGAGGGAAGGGGAATGACTGGGTTAGTCATTAACTGGACACTGCTTCACTCATGTCATTGTGATATCCATTATGCTATCCATGAGTGTGATGCTAGCAAGCAACAACCAACTCTGCCCTTTGAGGTTAAAAACTCAAGATTTAACAACACACGTTTGTGCCCTCTGTCCATCCCAGCATTTAAACACTCCCGCCTACCTCCAGAATGCCCTCCAGCTCTACTCCTCTCCTGTGGGCCTGTTTGAGGATGTTGTGGGCCAACACCATTGTCTCCTCCAGCGCCTGGCTCTCTCTCTGCACCACCAGCCCAGACACCTTTCTGTAGAACGTCTGGGTTAGGATCATATGGCACTCCAGACCCTGGAAGAACTCCTAGGAAAGAGGGCGAGGAGGAGTTGAATTGAGTGACCAATTCTGGTACTGCTAAACAATTACAAATAATAACAACAATGTAAGCTACAATCCATACGTTACACACCGCTGTCTTGCTCTCTCGATGGAGAGACCATCGAGAGAAAAAGACCATCGCCAACCACTGCATATTATGTGCTAGTTATATTGCATTAACATACTCCACCATACAGATTGGGTAAAATAAGGGTTTATTCCTTTAAATAAGGTACAGATTGTAGCTTTAACTGTAGAACACCGCAAATCTTATGATTTCAATCAAATATTTTGTATTAATTCCCCACTTACTTTGTGCTTGTCCAGCAACAACTGGACTTCAATGACAGAAGCCACGGTCATCTTCTGGTCAGCGGCCATCTTGTCCTGGGCGGTGTCCACCAGGTCAGTGAGGTCATGAAGGGCAGCTTCGTACTGGGCCTTTAGAGTCAGGCTATGGTTCAAACTGCTACGTCTGGAACCCACCATCAACACCAGCTCCTCATACGCATCCTTCACACGCACGCGCACGCACACGCACACGCACACACACACACACACACAAATTATTGAATTAACCAATTATCCACGAGTCACTTAAACAACAAACATATTCTGAATTTTGTTTAGTTTTTGTTTAGTCTATTCTAAAATTGGGACTCCAAAGTTTAAGTGGTTAAAGGGATAGTTTTGTCTCATTCCTAAGCCAATAATTTGATGACCAGCGGACCGGTAGACAGCGGTTCCGGTAAGAGACACAAAGGAGAGTCTTTGTGTCTCCTACCAGAACCGCTGCCGGTCATCAAATTATTGGCGTAGGAATGCGACAAAAACAAAAGAATATCCATGAATTCAAGTCTCCATGGGGTGACTAATCGATAGAAAAAAAGTCATTTTGGGGGTGAACTATCCCTTTATAAACTTTACAATCCATTTGTTAGTCCTGGACTGGAACAGTCTCACAAATGAAAAAGACATAAAAGAAAGGTGTGGTGCATTACACTTGACAGGTGATGCATTTATTGATCAATAAACATTATAGTTAATGAGGAGTATGTTTTTCCAGGTTTCCAGCAGTATCGTCAAAAAACGTTTGGTTCAATGCATCAGTACAGTGACATATTTCAGGTATATTATTGAGGCCATGTTTGCATTGCATGGAACTTTAATTACCTGTAGTTTGAGGAGGTCCTGGTTGGACACCTGGTCAGACTTTAAACCCTCAGATCTGGTCTTCAGCTCAGTCACTCTCTGTTCAAACTCCCTCAGACTGTCCTCCACCTCTGATAATGTCTACAAAATAAGAAACAGTAAGAGGTTTTCTCTGAATTCACTGATGCTTTGCTATAAATCTTAATACATATTGTGAATACTATATTGCTATTCATAAAACGGGTAGCTCAAATCACATCACACAATCTGATTGGTTGATAGCCATGGTATAATGAAGTCATGCTATCAGTGTGTATCTTACTTCTATCTGTTTGGTGGCAGGTCTGTCCACAGTTCCAGCCATCCTCTGTAGCAGCTGGTGTTTACTATCACTCAGAGCTGTGAACAGCATCCTCAACTCATTCTAGGAGAGACAACAGAAGCAGGGTTATAAACACATTCATATGAAGAGGTCTTTACAGATGGTTTCAAAGAACATCAGTGAACATTCTATCCCAGTGGTTCTCTTTTTCATTTCAAGGACCAACACTCTGAGAGTGTACAAATGGAACCTTTTGGTTCAGAGTTACAGAACTTTAAGGGTCATTTGGAGCCCCCTCAAGGAACCCTGAGGGTCCCTGGACCCCACTTTGTGAACCACTGTTCTATCGCATGTGAACTTTCGTTCTATTTCGTGCATACTACAGTATATCAAATCAGAAATCCCTGGAACCACACACACACACACACACACACACACACACACACACACACACACACGCACACACACACGCACACACACGCACACACACACGCACACACACACGCACACACACACACACACACACACACACACACACACACACACACACACACACACACACACACACACACACACACGCACACACACGCACACACACGCACACACACACGCACACACACACACACACACACACACACACACACACACACACACACACACATATACCTGGATGGTAGAATGCTCTTGCAGCCGGTCCCTCATGTTGTCACAGTGCTGGTCCAAGGTGGAATCCAGCAGGCCTAGCCGCTCCTGCAGGCCGTCCACGGTGTCCTCCATCAGGGCTTGCTCCTCTCCTCCACACAGCCGGCCCGCGCTTCCACCCAGCAGGTCTCTGCACTGACTCACCTCCTCGGTCACCTCCTTCAGCTCTTTACTCAGGCCCTTCAACAGAAGAGGTGACGTTGTTGTTTGAGTTTAGTTTAATCCCAGTACACTCTGTACTGTACTATACTGTACTATAAGATATACGTCATCTAAGTTATACACTTCTGTATGATGAAACAACATTGTCCAGTCTCTCACCTCAAGGTGATAAAGTTGTGTCTCTGTGTCCTCAGACAGCAGAATCGGCCCAGAGAGAAGCTGGTTCTCAGCGCAGTCCAGCCATGAGGAGGCAGCTGACACTGCTGCATACAGGTCCTCCTGCATTGCCACCACCTCCAGTGATCCCCCTGCCTTGAAGTCCCCACCGCCTGTCTTTGAAGACAAGCAACAGTAACAGTGTTACTAGGGTTTTTTTTTTTTTTTTTTACTACATTTTTATTGGAACAAAAGATTTTCAAAAGACAGATACACATACATGAAATACAAGACAGAACATAAAAGTGGGGGGGGGGGGGAGGGGAAAAAAAAGGACAGTACAAAAACACAAGAAAGAAAAAAAGAAAAAAGAAAATACACAAAAAGGCTGCATTCTACAATTGTTAGTTATTTTTCTATTACATATTGGTTATACATTGTTACTAGGGTTCTTTTAATTCAATTATATTCAGAGCTCATCAATTTTTGCTCATCAATCCGATGTGTTTTTTCAGATCCCAAAGCTACCTTTGAAAATAGGTTACATATAATGACAAATACTGGGAAAATAAAGTTAGATTCAGAAAAAGGTTGGGGGGGATTTGTGGTGTACCTCTTGAGCTATTCTCTCTAGAGTCTGGGTGCACGACTCAAACAGGACCCTAGGAGAGCGGGGATCCTGGCTCGCTGACTCGCCCCTCAGAACCACACCGGGACTGGATAAACGAGACCTATGGAGCACCTGGATTCACATTTGACAAAATAAACACGAGACCGTCAAACAGGCAGCAAGGACGGTTATAATCTTGCAAATGACACAAAAGAAAAAGAAATGAAGTGTACTAAAAATGCTTTTCAAAATTAAGAAAACTTTCAGAAATGACTAAATCTTGACACACAAACTAGTAGCACCACTTAAGCACTATTTTATACCTAGTCGTACGATGGTGTTACGTGGCGAAAATAGACGATCTACAAGCTCACAATGCGTTGCGATGCGTTGTGAGCTTGTAGATCAGCTATTTTCATTATTTTGAAACATTTTCAACGATTTTCGCCTTAAAATGAAGAGAGAGACTGTGCATCGGTACCGGGCTGAGCTGGTCTTGCTCCAGGGAGTTGAGTGACAGCTGCAACTTGGTGCTCTGGTCTTTATTAAGGTTCTCCCACCTCTGTCTCAGCTGGTCCAGGGGGGTCAGGCTGTCCACCTCCAGCAACAGTCCTCCAGGGACTGACATCTCACTGTGGAAACATACGTTTGAAGTGAGGACAATGAGGGAAGAACATAATGCGCTATCACACTGGGGACAACTGTCATGCCCCCTGGTCCTGGAGGTTTTCCTCCTTCAATTTCCAGTTAATATTATGCTTATAATAATATACTTATAAAATAATAATGTCATCTTGCAAAGATTATTTAAAACCAAACCCAAGGGCTTCATTACAAATTGAAATTTAACAGAAAGGAAAAGGAAAATGCACCACATGTACCTGTAAATGAATAATGCATTTTTGTCAAGAAGTGAGAAAGACAAACTGCAGTACCTGTCTCCGTTAGGTGTGGTCTGTTGGCTTAGTAACTCCTCTCCAACGCTGGCTACAGACTGTAACAACCTCCTCTGTTCCGCTACCTGCTCCTCTAGCTCCTACAGCAACAGAAAGAACAGCAGCACATTGTATCAGAAAAAGTACTCCAAAAAGGGCTAGGACTTGCTATTTGAAAAAGTTACCTTTCATTTAAATCAATATAGTTTTGCACCATGGTACTGATTTCATCATCTGAGAACGCAGGCCATCAAAAGGAAACTAATGGTTTATAACGGATCTGGCTCAAGGTTCCAGGTTGTGTTTTATTCTTACATCTTGTGTACAGGTACATAAGAGTAAAACGTATTTTTGGTGGGGTCTAACATGTAAAAAGACTACTGTCTCTCACCCTCTGTCGAAGCAGGTTGTCATGGTGCTGCTGTGTGCGTGTGGAGCGAGCCTGAGACAGCCAGTCCTGGACATTGGGACTCTGGGACAGAATGGAGTCCGGCTCACTGTCCTCCTGCTCCTGTAACGATCCCTGGATGAAGATGGATGGAGAGACATCATGGGTGGCAGAAATGTGATGACAGATTTATAGTAGGGTAATGTGCCATTTGATATCATCAAGCTAATTGGCATTTATACAATTCCAGCCACGACAATTTCTCTAGGGATTTTTTTTTTCTAGACATAAAAATATATGTACAATACATAATATTTGCTAACATCTGATCATGTGGTAATGTTGTTACCTTGGCGAGAACAAAAACACAAAACACAAATCATTACTACAGTAACTGAAAATGCTGTGTCATCAGAAAGAACACCTGTTCCAATGTGTTTAGTGTCAGTGTGATGCGACGAGGTAGCATCCTTTTGTCTGCGTCTGAGGCCCATTGTGAGAAATACAGGCCCCTGTTGTTCTGCGGTTAGTGGTGGGAAACAGGGGACCTTTATGAAGGAGGCCGACGTGACCTTTGGCATTTCCACAATACTACCATTGATGAAGATACAGCAAAACAACATACTGCAATGCAGCACAACAGAACAGAACTGCATTCGACAGAGACAAGAGGGAGAAAGGAACATGAGCTAAATGGAAGTGGAGGATGAAAATAGGATGAACTGAAGAGAGTACGGGACAGGGGAAGAACATAGACCGGAGTGAAGGGGAGAGAGAGAGAGAGAGACTGAAGATGAACCCCAATCCTTGGATGTCACAACATCCATACAGTGCCTCTCACCTGTATGTCCACCTGTTTGTCCTGCAGCATGCGCTGCAGCTCCACCAGGCTGTCTTTGAGGGACTGGAGCTTCAGGGTGAGCTGCTCCGCCTCCTCCTTGGTGCCGGCGCGGCCCTCCAACAGCAGGCTCTCGCTGTGAATGGAGAGCTCTGACAGCGATGCCACCTTCCGCTCGATCTCAAACAGCATGTTCTGAAACGGCAGGAAGAGGCAGGCAAGCTCAGGTACAGTCATCATCATCATCATCGTTCAAAAGGTTAAAGTTGACCTGAACTTAGAATGTCAACCGGCCCTGGAATCATATCAGACTACTAAATCATATTGCCACACAGTGACCTGCCCACAGATCGTCTCATAACTAAGCTAAAACCCTGCATGGGTGACTCGTTTAAAACAGCCTGGCATTGTTGGAATATCTACTGTAACGTCACCAAACTGTCGCTCCCCGTAGTTCAACAGTGTGACTCATTAAAGGGAAGCTCTCCAGCAGAACTGGATCTGCTATCTCTGCTACATGATGGGCGATGACAGCCTGCTCTATTGCACAGGAGCTATACCACCCAATGGGAACAGTCTTTTCTTCTACTCAAAGAGCTCGTATTGGCTGTGCGTGACAGTGAATGACAGGCACTGTCCCGGTGGTTGGTAGGCATCTACTCAGCATAATGCACCAGGCTTTCATTTAGCTGTTTCTAGAATGTACTTCACACATGCACGTCCTCTTTTACCGCCACATTCAGTGTATCCCCCCTCTTTTCTCTTTCACTCACTTTCGTTGATTTGCATATATCCTTTTTCCCCCTCTCTCTCCAAATCCTCATCGGCACATTCAAACTGATTCAGTTGAGAAGCAACAAATCATTGCTTCCTAACAAAAGCGACCCTCCTATTCCATGTGAGAACAATTGCGTGGAAGGTGGAAAAAGCGAGGATTAGGGTTTTGTAGCTCCGTGATTCAAAAGGGCATACGAGGCCCAGAAAGAAAGAAGTGGTCGTCATTCTCCCACCACAATGTAGAGTGTCTTCATACACCTCCTTCTCCTTCCATTCAGTGCCATTCAGGCGGCTGGAGGGTGGGGGACTCATTTACTACCTACACAGTAAAATCTCTCTCTCTCTCGCGACTGGAAGATCCTGCCTGCCATGTATTTCTATGGTAAAGACTGGCGTGTTTTTTTGGCGCAGCGCCTTGCAGACAAGCAGACAAAAGTTCAACTTTTGGAGAGGAGCGCGGGTCATATGATCCTCCTGCTTGTGTCTGTCATTCAGGTCATTTACGACCTGATGTTGAATCGTTACCACAACCATGAGAAGGCCATGTTTATAGTTGTTTCAGATAAGCTATATGACACGACGTTGGAGCAACAGTGGATTGGTTGCGGGCATCAATAAACGCTGTGTGAGAGTGCCTGGACATTATATTGAAAGCACTCCTGCACTCAAAAAAACCTTTCTGTGGACACGGCCCCTATAAGGAAAAACCTGAATTAATGGGTGGAGAAACATAATGAATGTAGATGCTCCCATACAGGTTTGCTGCATGATACAATTAAGCAACTAACTTCCTATCACACTCTGTGGCATGCAGTTGACCTCAATATTGGATTAAGACAGCAAGAGAAAGATCTACTGTATGTAACTAATGAAAGAGGGTTCATTACTGGGGCACGGATGGCAGGGGCTTCAGTCACAAAGACTACTCAACTAGTGTTTCACTAGTGACTAAAGTGACATTTGCATTTAATCTATGGAATGACATCAGTCTGAAGTTGTGGCTCAGAAGCACACATTCAATGACCATAATGCCTGTGCATTAGTGCGATATACTGAACAAGAGGAAAAACAGAGTAGGAGCTCTTCCACAGTTGACTGAGAATGTCAGTGCAGGATGTGATCAGACTGTCAGCAACAACAATCATATAACTACAAAGAGAGGGAAGTTATAGTAGGGTAGCAGTGCATAAACCAAATACATAATTTGACACTTCAGTGGTGCAAAATGCATCGCTACATACAGTGCATGTGTGGTGTACACCAAGAGAACAGGCCGGAATGCTTGACAGTGAGGCTGTCTGGGGGCTCCGTTATGCTTTGGGGACATTTTCCTAGCATGATGCAGGTCCACTTGTATCCTAGAGGGAAGGGTCACTGCAAATCAATACAAAGAGTAATCACCTTTATCCCATGATGAAACATATGTTGATGGGAGTTAGTCTTATGTAACCAGACAATCAGATATCTCTGCCTACTGTCCATCATAATAAGTATGCTCTTTGCTCTTTACAGTAGCTCTATACTGAACACAGTCAATTAATCTGTGGAGTGTATGCAGACAGCATCAATCCTTTGAAGACTAGGCTCTAGTGTACATGGTCTGGGACTTTTAGACCCGAGCTCCACAGGAGCCATATGTGAGCTATAATCAGCTTACTGTCTCCCAGCTGCTTCAGTACAAACAAACCCACCTACTGTAAAAGACCTCTTCTGTCTGAGCCATCGAGCTAACAACATCATTATAAGAAGACACTTATGTTACATGATAGGGGGTCGACGTGTTAACCCTTTAAGTTCAAGGTTTTTATTAATAGAGTAAGTTAGATTACTAACTACTTAAACTTAAACAAACTGTCCTTTGTATTATTCTCTCCTTTCCCAGGAGGTGCTGTGTGCCATGTGATACAAATTAGCCACCCTGGAATACGTTTCCCTTTTACAGACCAAAGTGAACTTAATCCATAACAATTACACAAAACCTAGCCTAGACCAATCACCACTTCCACTTCCCCAAAGATACCAGTCAAATCAATCAGTTTGAAGGTGAGATCAACATGGTAACAGGGTGAGTAGACGACGGAGCTTGGCTTCCTGGAGGAATGTTGGAGACCCAGTAGGACACCATAAAGCTGAGTAGAGAGGGGGCAGACAATGATAATCCTAATCCTAATACCCAATCCAAAACACAATGCTCAGTTTAGCTCATTCATTGATAGAAACTGAATACTACTGGATGGCGAGGGTCCTCTGACTATGATACATTTTGTTCATGTCTGGGTGGAAACCAACAAGCATAAAGGGGTCTATTCATGCAACAGACATCAACAGAGAGTAAAAGGCTTTGTTCAGACTGCAGGAAAAACCCATTTGTTTATCAAATACGATCTATAAGCATAACTGTCCACACTTTTATTTGCAAGTGATCCGATTAGATTTGTGTATTCAGAGACATTGTCAACCTATATCTGCATCGGTTGCTGTGGCAACATTGTAACAACATAACGAGAGATGCTTAATGTATTCTCTCGTCGGAAATAGCAGATCTACAGTGAGCGACACAGTTGTATGATGAAGCATAAATCTGGCCTCAGTGTCTTTAGAAATCAGATTTGAACCACATTTCAAACCACTATAGGAATGTGATTAAAATCTGAAAAAATCTGTTTCCATGTGTTTTGTTTTGCTGTTCAGATAAATACCAATCTGATTAAATCTGGATAGGCCAAAAATCTGATTTGAGCAACCAGTTTGAGCATACAGTATATAGCCTAAGAGTAAGAGCTTGTCTGACATTGAAAAAACATGCAGAGAGAACAGCCAGGCACTATTTCTGGAACCCTGATACAAATCGGACACTACTGTATGTCACAGATTTTACATGCCACAATTATTTTTGACATGTGACACACTGACAGAGGCTCTAGCAGAACAGGATCTGCTATCTTAGCCACAGGACAAGAGATGACAACAGAGATATACTGTTACACTTTTGTCTACCGTGGAAACAGTAACTCGTATTGGGTAATGTCAAGGACTCGCAAAATGATATGTATTTGGCTGCGGACCCCCATCTCAAAAATATTTTGTGCCAGGGATTAAAAAAAAATAGCAAATCTACAAGCTCATAGCGCGGCACTTGGTGCCGCGCTATGAGCTTGTAAATCTGCTATTTCTGAACTAGATTAACTCACTTTGTACCCCCCTCAAGGACCCCTGGGGGTCCCTGGACCCCACTTTGAGAACCAATGGGATACACCACAACAGTTTCCCCATAACAAACCAAACCGTAAAACTGTCGACCCCCTCGGCCCGCTATAAACGGCACAGTCGGTCTCACCTGGCAGTCTATGAGTTGATCTTCCATATCCATGTCATCATTTTGCGGCTGGAGGGCGGAGCATAGCGTGGCACGGGCGCTCAGCAACCAATGGTCCAGTTCCTCGGCTTCGCTATGGTAACGCTGCAGCGCCTGTTCCTGACGCAGCTCCTCTAGCTGTTCGCTCAGTCTCTCCTAAACACGAGAACATGACAAACAAGAGATATTAGATGGATAACAGGCACAAAACCTCCGTATTTGTCATACACAATACAATCCGGACTGTTGATAGACTGTTAATGTCCAAAGTCATCAAAATTCTACAAAACATAAATGAACTAGAAAATGTGCTCCTCGGAGCACAGGTCTCCGCCAGTACTGTTCCTGATCAATCCTGTCTTACCTATTTATATTACATATTGTCACGTGTCACACCAATGTTAGCTTGGCTGAGACGGACACACACACGGACGGACGGAGATGAAAACATACTCTCCACCATACTGGCGGAGACAATTATTGAGTCACAGCTAGCTTAACAAAACTGGATGGAACACTGACCAGCAAGTAGTCAAATAATGTCATATCATAGTTATTGGGTGGAATGCCCCAATGAAATATGGAGTGTTCATTTAACTGCATCTAGTGTCCCAGTACCTCCAGCAGCTGCCGTTTCCCGGAGGCCTTCATGCGAATGGTGGCCATTCTCTCTCCCAGCACGGTGAGCGTGGACTGTAGAGCCAACTGGTCCCCAGGGTCTCCCTCGCCGTCGCTGTCTCCCAGGCCGTCGCCCAGTAGCTCCTCTGAGAAACACATCTGGAGCTCAGTGATCTCGTCCTGCAGCATCAGGATCTCATCCATCAGAGCCTGGATTGCGGGAAAACGAGGGGAGGGAAGAATAGAAGATTGAAATATATGGAAGACAGGAAGGGAAGAACATTTGTGAGATGAGGAAGAATGGGGCTTCAGAGACAAAACCAAAGTGACCAAAATGGCTCGTCTCACTGTTGTCAAAAGGGGACCGTACAACTGGGACTGCCAGTCACTGTGAAGTTGGCATAGCAACAGCGAACAGTGCTGCGGTGTCTTTGAGCCCTGCACACAGCCTAGTAGAATTAAACCCCTTCATCATTCTCTGTGTTTTCACTGAGCACAGAGAGTCGGGGCTACTTGTCATCTTTGTCTTTAACGCATGGCTCAACTCCATTTCTGTTCTCTACCATTCAGTCCATTAGTCTATTGTTTCCCCTGTCCTCATCTGAACTCACCTCCCTCACTCCCTCCCTCCCTCAAACACACCCCCACCCCCACCCCCCCCCCACACCCACCCACCCACCCACACACACACACACACACACACACACACACACACACACACACACACACACACACACACACACACACACACACACACACACACACACACACACACACACACACACACACTCCCCTTTTCTCTCAAACACACACATACAAACACTGACTTCCCAAATACCTCCTGGCCTGTCTGCCCCCCTCTCCCTCACCTGGTGTGCAGCCATCTGGCTCTCGGGGCTCTTGCTGGGTTCTAGACCCTCGTTCAGCGCTCCCTCGATGGACTCCATCTTGGTAGAGACGGACTGGAGGGACTCCTGGTAGTGCTGCTGTCGCTCCAAAGCTTCATACAGACTCTTCTGCTTCTCACTGATCTGAGGTGGGAGTGCAGCAGACAAAGTGTGAGAGAGTGCTGATGAAAAGGTAGGCGGTGGGAGTAAAAACCGATGTGTACAATACTGGTCTAAACACAACGTCATTGTCTACTGACATCTTCATCAATCGATTGTACATAAACATAAGACCATTTTGCCATTTTAATTATAATATGTTGCGGTTGTCGTATATTTCTTAACATTTTTTCAAATGAATCTGCAATTTGAAATGCCTACCTCAAGCAAGTGTATTATTAGAACTTCCCTGGAAGTTGTAATAATAGGCCTACTGCACTGAAATGAATGGAAAATATTGTCATCCTTAAATACCTACAGTAACAAACCACAGTCTGCTTTGGAGAATGGTTGGCAGCATTGTTAAGTATAGAGTTGTACGCAATAAGTTACACATGCCAGACCACCAGTATGATCTTGGAAATGAATCCTTAGGGGATCTCAGAGCTGTTCTTATACAGTTATGTTCTTACTACAGTATATATATTTCCATCCTGGTGTATGCTTTGTTATTTCTGTTTCTGGTGCACTGGTGCAGTATTTCTATATAAAGCAAACACTGAATGCAGTGTAGCAGTTAGATATTCAGCTTCACTTCGGCAGGTTAATCTGTGACCAGGTGACGTACCACATTCTTTAGTGTTTCCCAGGACCTCTGCAGGTCATCCAGGTTAGCAGCGCTGCTTTCCATAGACGGGTCATACAGCTCCTGGAGGGGTGCACGACTCAGGTTGGCTCGACCCTGCAATTATTTGAGAAGACGGCTTGTGAAAGTCTTGCTGTGTCTGTTTGTCTGCATGTACGGATGTTCTTGCACGATTATTGCACATAATACTGACTTTATACTGACTTACTGCCATTGAAAGCTATGATGATATCATTTTCACATTGTTGTTTGTCTAAATTGTTACAGAATGATCCTGTGTCTTGATGTTGTCCTATGTTACATGTTGCACCTTAACCAGAACCAATTCCTTCATGTCCTATGTACTGGCAATAAACACCCGCTTGTTTCTGAGTTCTGTGTGGAAGCACAGTTGGCTAGGGGAGAGTGGTCTGTTTACAATTACCCACTGAATGACCATGTAATTGCTATAAAGTGTCCTGTATCATGTCATGTTCTCAGCTTGAAGCAATTCATTATAACCCCTAAATGTCCACATTCTTACAAAGAAAATGCATACTGTATGTTCAATTTAAGAGCGGTGAGTAGGACTGTTAGCTATGTGCTGAGTTTGTCTTGATCCTCTGTGGGATGTTACCACTATAGCAGTCTGGCTAAATGCGTCCTTATTTTACCCCCCCGCCCCCCCCATCTCTCCCTCTCTCTCTCCCTCCCTCCCTCTCTCTCTTCTCTCCCTCTGTCACCCTATCTCAAATGTTCATAATAATGTCCTTCTGTCTGTCTCCAACTCCTATTAACTTAGCTTCTAACCATACTGCGTTGGTCTTCTCTCTCTACAGTACATCAGCACTGAATCATTGACACATCACATGATGCAGAAGAACAGACATTTCACCGTGAAATCCTCATCATGACTCAGTTCCCAAAACTGCAGTGCTGACCCCCTACTCAGTTCTACTAATAATATCCATCTGTCAAGGCTGTCTAGATCACAGACCAATACCAAAGAAAATATATTTCGATCTAACTTGCCATGCTAACAGCATCGCACAGAAAGAAATCAAGGGAGTAAAACGAATGAAGGTACAGCTACACAGATGACCTGATAAGGCGGCAGGCAGATGCAACACAGTAACCGTCCAGCTGCTCATCCAACGTGGGTGTGGTAGAGGAATGTTATAGCAGCAGTGCATATGGGTGAGGGCTGTAGTGGTGATACTAGCAGACGGGTGGGGAGCAGGTGGTGCTGGGCGTAGTAGTGCATACTGCAGAGGCATCTAGATGTGGTGGTTTGCTCATAATGTTGCCGATTGAGGAATTTTAAAGTTTAATGCGTTACTGTAAGCTCATGCAGCCATCATACACAATCACTCTGAAGGACGACGGCTGAATTTGTAAAATGCAACATGTAAAATGTAAAATGTAAAATGTAAACTCTTTGGAGATGGTTTGTTGTGGTCGGTGGTTTAGAGATGGAAGGGTACCGAGGTGTCGAGGGGTGGGTGGGTGGGTTGCAATACCTGGTTAAGAGTATCAGGGTTAGCCCCAGGAGAGGGGGAGCGACAGGCAGGGGGAGAGGAGACCTCACTGTTGGTGCCCTCCTCCCCTGACTCCTCCGTCACAGGGGAGAGCAGCGTGTGGCAGCGGCCCGCGGTCATCTGACCCACCACACACGAACACATACACCACAAACGTACACCAGAAGAAGCAGGAAGGGGGAAATAAAATGAGGAGAAGAGAAGAGAAGAGAAGAGAAGAGAAGAGAAGAGAAGAGAAGAGAAGAGAAGAGAAGAGAAGAGAAGAGAAGAGAAGAGAAGAGAAGAGAAGAGAAGAGAAGAGAAGAGAAGAGAAGAGAAGAGAAGAGAAGATGCAAAAAGAGGAGGAGAGAGGAATACAAGATATGACAGAAAGTGATAGGAGAGTGAAGAGGTAGAGAGAGTGACAACAGATAGAGAGAAAGAGGTATAATCATTAGTAAGGGGGGCGTAGCTTCAGGAGGCTGCAGAGTTAGCACTTTTTCTGATTAATTAGAGAGTAATAAAATAACAGAGACCCAAAGGATCACATTACTGGCATAAAACACCACCGGGCTAGTACAGTACATAGCATTCAAAACAGCATCCTAATGTATTGCATTGATCTGCACTAGCTAACGGGGAGCCCTGGAATCCATTGGCAATGAGTGATCCCTTTTACAGCATGCATCAGAGGAAAGAAACGGTCATTGGCAGGAAGTTATAATGCACACGCAAGCACGCATCGTGTACAACTGAGTGTCTTGTAAATGGAATAGTTCAAAATACACAACTGCCTCGTCAAGCAGACAGCAACTAGTTTTGAATCTACATCACACTATGTGTGTCACTTTGGGACAAATGGCATGACATCAAAGCAAAACTGTTTAAAGGCAGTCCTGGAAGATCAAGGGCCAAGCCAAACCAGATCAGAGACAACAACATAACACAGTTAAGACAGACCCAGACTGAGAGGACGGTGATTACGGTGCAGAAGCAGCTGAAGCAGCACAGTTGACTGCATGCCTCAGTACAGAGGCAGAACTGGAATGCGAGCCAACGTCTAACGGGCTGCTTTTTGGTTGTAGTGGAACTTGGCGGACTGACTTGGGACGTTGTTAGCTGCAGTCTGGAATCTTTTTATTCCCGCGCTTCATGATGCAACGCAAGGCAACGGGCTATGTGGGCAGACCAGTGTGTGTGAGAATCTTAATAGGTCTGTGCAGGCAGTGAAATCAGACCCAAACCAAACAGCACCGTTGCAGTTATGTGGTTAAGAACGGGACAATGCTACTAACTATGTGCAACGATAATGAGTGAAGGATGGCAGCAGTCCGGAGCCAATTCATACCCAAACACAAACTGTTCTTGCTGTAACTTACGCACGCGCGCGCGCTCACACACACACACACACACACACACACACACACACACACACACACACACACACACACACACACACACACACACACACACACACACACACACACACACACACACACACACACACACACACACACACACACACACACACACACACACAGAGCAGTATCCTGTTTCCTGGCCCATTGAGACCAAACACACCATAAACGGCAGCAACAAGAGCATAAAAACAACAGCAAAGGAAATCAGAATTAGAGGAGAGAGAGCGAGAGGGAGAGATAGGGAGATAGAGAGAGAGAGAAAGAGAGAGAGAGGGCATGATGAGAGACATCTGTAGAAACTCTTGAGAACCGGAAGATGATCAAGCAAAGGATGACAGAGCAGCAGGCAGACAGATTCAGGTTAATATGAAACAAACACAGTGACACACAGCACACATAAATAGAAAACACTGTCGGCAGCTATCAGTGTAGAGCTACACAGCAAGAGGCAGCCAGCAGAGAACAGTAATGTAAGACAGGGAACGAAACAGAAGCCTGCTTGGGTTTCTCTAGCAGTACTATACATAAGACACAGTGCAGGCCCACAGTGGATATCGGTGATATGTGGATAATGCTGGGTGCTGAATTAACACACACACACACAGTAGTATAGACACACAGTATTGTGGGTGTTTAAGGGAAGCCGGTCAGCACTCACCATGACCACAGAGGGGTGCGCAGGCAGCTGCTTGGCAGAGGCTCCGGCCAGGACACCGGGCAGCTCGTCGTCGCTCAGCTCATCCATGCCGTCCGACAGACCCTCCACCTCGCTGACCGTCAGCAGCATGGTGGCGTGCTTGGCCTTCACCGTCAGCATCTTGCACTTGGAGTGCAGCGAGGCGATCTGATCCTGGTAGCCGCGGATCTTCTGGGCCAGCTCCTGTCAAAACATATCCGGCAACACCACCCCACCACCCCCCACGCAGATAATAATGACTAGATGTCCACCGAACACCAAACTCCAACACAGCCCCCACCTCTCTCTCCAGGGTCAATCTCAGTGAGTCAGTCCACAATGGAAAAAACCAATAGCTTCACCGGCTGAATAAGATCCCCCTGAAAAAAGGGCTGGGGATGAGGAGGAGGGGGAGGTTGTTGTTTAGTTGAGGTGGTTCAGCGTTGAATGCAGTGGACGGCCTGAGTGGAAAAGAGCCGGCACTGGAGGAGTAAAGTGGAAAGGAAGCATTTTCTTCTTCTCTTCTCTGCCTCTCGCTCTCAGTCTCATAGTGTATGTGTGTGGTGAGAGAGAGTGAGAGAGAAAAGCAGTGCCTCAGCTCTGTGACACACACACATACACATATACACACACACACAGACTCTCTCTGGGATCTCTAAGCCAATCAGAGCAGCCCAGAGGCGGGTGACTCAAAGCGGTGGCGGAGAGCTCCACCGACAGGATGTTTGGTTGAGAGACACAGAGACCCCTGAAATAGTTCAAATCTACAGTCTCACACACACACACACACACACACACACACAAAGGGAAAAGAAAACAGGATGTGATCTCACTGCCTTCCCCCCTCCTTCCACTTCCTTGCTCCACCAATCCCTGAGGCAGATTCCTCTCAACAAAAGAGAGAGAGCGCTGCAAGGAGAGAGGGTGCGTTTGAGAGAGAGAGAGAATGACAGAGGGAGGCTCAAATAACAGCCTTGTTATGGGCAGGCTCCTCCCCTGCCTCTTTTCCCCTCCTCCCTCCCCCTGTCCCGCAGATGGTCGATGCGCTGATAATCAGGTCATGTGACTAACTGGCGAGTGGACCTGCAGCTATCTCGCTCAGCTTGGAGACCAAACTCAAATACATGTATGAACTCACTGACATGGCCAACCAATCTGTGATCTACACGGATTGCAACAACAAGCAAGCACAGACTATAACTATAATGACAATGTAATAAGAATATAATGTAAAAAAAAAATGTTCTGCAGTTTCTATTCTTACATATTTCTATTTTTCTCTTGGATGCTCTCTCTCTGCACAGTCTGCAGGGGGCTTTAAACACACACTCAGCAAAGTGAAAATGCTGCACCAAGTATGGGGCTTGAGATCTGCATTGGTACTGCAGTCCACTGTATCTAACTGCTGTACCATTATCCAACTGAAATCGTATCCCTGTGCAGAATGTATCAGCATGCACCATCAGATAAGGGGAGAATGTTTGAATGTTTGTATGTATGCGGGCCGGGGCCAGTAGAGAACTTAAAGTCATTTATGATGGTTGTTGTACTGTATGACACTGTGTCTCACAGTACACTATTAGAGAGGGGTAAAATAAACATTGTTTGCTTTGCAAAATATCAGTAGTAATAATAATAATAATAATAATTTTGCAATGGAAATACTGATGTGTCTTATTAACTTCATATGGAAAACAGCCACATTATGGAATAAAATCAAACGCATAATGCTTAAATAAATGCAACGAATAAATGATTGTTCAAAGAATAGTTTTATGAAACGCTATCTGTATTACATCTCTGTTTTATGGTATTACACAATTACATGGTATTACACATTTTTCATGCACCCCACCCCTCTCCCCCACCCTCTCTCTCTCTCTCAGGGCTCTTTGATGTTGAAGTAGGTGACCCCATTATAAAATCCATTTAAAACATTAATTGCATAATAATCTTCTGGGATATTAAATGAGCAATTGAAAATACAGAACATGATTGTCTGTTAGATGGTCATTGAAATTCTATGTACTGATCATTTGGGTGATGAATCTATGAATCTACTAATAAAGCAGGTATGTGAATGTGACTAAACTGTGCAGAATGGTTGGGAACAACTCATCATTACACACTGGCATCAGTTTCAATTTGCTTTCCATATGTTGACACCATGTTGTCCCACAGTAGAGACACAGTTGTCAGGGATACTTAGAACTCAGTGAATGAAACCATCCTTTTTCTTTAAATAATTATTTTCCCCGAAGGCCTATTACTATGTTTTTGCTCGTGTCCGTCTGTCCGTCCGTCTGTGTGTGGGGGTGTGTGTGCGCGCGCGTGTGTGTGTGCGTGCGTGCGTGCGTGCATGCGTGCTTGCGTGTCCATCCTTGTGCGTGTGTCTGTGAGAAGCTAATCTGTCTAGACCTGTTTGATCCTTGACTCTTACCTCTCCAGTGCTTCATCTCTTGTGTGCAAGTATGTGCATGTGTACGTACGCACGTGCTTGTGTGTGTGTGTGTGTGTGTGTGTGTGTGTGTGTGTGTGTGTGTGTGTGTGTGTGTGTGTGTGTGTGTGTGTGTGTGTGTGTGTGTGTGTGTGTGTGTGTGTGTGTGTGTGTGTGTGTGTGTGTGGTCTCACCTCATGGTGGTGTATCTGGGCCTGGAGTTCCTGTATGTTGCTGGTGGAGACCGGGCGATCCTGAATGATGCGGTGGGCTTCCTCTATCAACCTCTGAAGGTTCCTCACTTCCTGTTCGTACTGCTCATACTGCACCACTGCCTCCTGGGAAACGCAACATGGAAATATATATTGAGGCTACATCCAAAAGCCTTCATGACAATAAGCTTGTTGCACATCTTCCTCATATTCAAAAGCGAGGAAAATACAGTATAATACTCTATGTACAGGCATTTATTTCAGTGTAAGCATTAATGAAGTTAAATACCATAGTGTCGTTGTCAGGCAGAAACCTTACATATCCAAAATGGTTACATGTCAGGAAACATGGGGGAAAAAACTGTGTTCCAATGGATCCAATGTAGTTATTATTTAGTCAGTCTCTGTTGTGGGCATGTCATTAGACGCTGAGCTACAAGCTCAGACGTGTCACATTGTGACTATTTATTACCTTTGTGTGAAACTGTCACACGACTAAGTATAAAATTAGGCATTCATTTATAAAAAAATCACACCTGTGTGAAGGTAGCGGCGCCTTTGATATATTTTGTCATAGATATACGTTTCTACTAGAGAAACAATATTAAATCTCTGTAAATTTATTTCAAGGCTTCCAGTGGCACTAAATAGTGCCATTGGAAGCGAATCACCAAATGCATTCCAAGGTAAGTGGCAAAAACTGATCTGTCATAGCTGATAGAGTGGGTACCTAAAAAATAAACTTTGTGTGTGCGTGTGTATACATGTGGTACCAGAAAGATATGTATGTGTTATGAAATAATCTATACAATTTATAAGCCGTACCCAGAGTGTTTATGTTCCGGACTTTTACAGTTTATATAAACCATCTAATTTTGTATTCATGATATAATATTGATGTCATGAATAGTTCCCTTGCCTGACCAATCAGAACGTTGACGGACCTGACCAATCAGAACCTCGACGGGCCTGACCAATCAGAACGTTGACGGACCTGACCAATCAGAACCTCGACGGGCCTGACCAATCAGAACGTTGACGGACCTGACCAATCAGAACCTTGGCGAGCCTGACCAATCAGAACGTTGACGGACCTGACCAATCAGAACCTTGGCGAGCCTGACCAATCAGAACGTTGACGCAAAAGCCAGGTATAGAGGGCTAATATGCCAGGTATAGAGGGCTAATATCCGCTCTATAGAGCGGCTAGCGCCGCTAAAAATCACACCCTGTGTGAAGTCATCATCATCATTTTGTCATCGATATGTGTTTATAATGTGTTTATAGCCATGTGTCACGTGAAGCTTGACCAATCACTTTGTTGACGGGTCTGACCAATCAGAACGTTGACGGTGAACACAGACAAAGTCAGGCATAGAGCAGGATCCGCTCTATACCTAAAGGTATAGAGCGGCTAGCGCCGCTAAAAATCACACCCTGTGTGAAGGTAGCGGCGCCTTTGATACATTTTGTCATCGATATGTGTTTATAATGTGTTTATAGCCACGTGTCACGTGAAGCTTGACCAATCACTTTGTTGACGCACCTGACCAATCAGAACGTTGACGTACGCACACGGACAAAGTCAGGTATAGAGCAGGATCCTATACCTTTAGGTATAGAGCGGCTAGCGCCGCTAAAAATATTCAAAAGATGAAATGGAGATAAAAGGTTTCTGCCCAACAGCGATGACATGATGTTTAAAATAAAACAGGATAAGCACATATCCCAAAGTTTAAAGACCCAAACGTTGTTGCTAGTACAGGCCAATGTTAACAAGGATAGATGCTTTATTATACTGTTGTTTTTTGCTATTTGCATCAGACTATTCAGCATTTCCAGGATACATATACAGTTATAGGAACACAACATGGAGATGTAACATGAACAGGAAATTAGCTGGAATATTGAACCAGTATCTGATATGCTGTATACAGTACATGTAAACAGTAACACATCCATTGATTCAAACCTCCACAACAGTGGCATGGATAAGATGCATAAGATGCTTAAGGTGAATGTCTGCTGCTCCCAGTTAAAAACGAACTAATCTTCACCAAAATGAGCTTAGTAGAACAATCAGCCCTGGCCTGGACTATAAGATAAGAGGATATTTCTCTGCTGTGACAGGGAACAGTAAACATCCCTGACATTCCTGGAAGGGCCTGTTGTGAATGCAACATTCATCACATAGCAGAGCATCAAGTATCTGTTCCAGGAGACAGTAAAAATGTAATCATCAAATGACTTTATATCTGTGTGGAGCAACTGTCAGCTATTGAATGACACCACACTTAATGGTATAGCCATATAGATGACTAAATACTGTATAGCACAGCGCAACTGTTTGAGCATTTGTTGGCCAACTATGTGTAAATGGTGCACATATGCTATAGAGATCAATTTGTAGGTCATATGTTCCTTGCGCTCTTATGTCTCCACACACATTGGAGCCTGCGCAAATGCACACACACACACACACACACACACACACACACACACACACACACACACACACACACACACACACACACACACACACACACACACACATGTATCATTATTATTAGTCTCTGATCTACCCTGTTTTTCTTCTTGTTTTTAAATAATTACAGGAAACGAATAAGTAATACTTCTGTAGGCCTACTGCACATTATGCTAAATATTTTTTTTAATTAACTTGCCACTTGCCATGTGGCACCTTATGAGCTACTATGAATATGAGGCTCCCCCCCCCCCCCCCCCCCCCCCCCCCCCCTACCTGTAAAATGTTGCACTGCTGAATGGTGGTATGCTGTAGTTGGCTGGCCTCCTGCTGCAAGGCCTGGGCTGTGCGACAGATATGCAGGCTGGCCACTACCTCCTCTGGCAGCCGGAGGGCGCTCTGACACTGTTGAACTGCTGCCACCTGCTGTTTGAAACCCTCCATCTCCACCAACAGACGCTTCAGGAGACATGATGGGAGATGTAAAGAATTAGTTATAGTGACTCTGCAGTGTGTAAGAAGATACTGTAGTGTTAAAGGTGTGTGTGTGTGTGTGTGTGTGTGTGTGTGTGTGTGTGTGTGTGTGTGTGTGTGTGTGTGTGTGTGTGTGTGTGTGTGTGTGTGTGTGTGTGTGTGTGTGTGTGTGTGTGTGTGTGTGTGTGTGTGCATGCGCACGTGCATCTTGTCTACCTGTCTGTGTGTGAGCTGTTCCCTGAGGCTCAGTCTGTTCAGGTCAGGAGATGCCAGAGTGACCTGCACCTGGTCTAGAGAAGCATGAAGACTCTTCACCTCAGCCTCCAAACGCAGCATGTCCTGTACAGGCACATGGGACAGAACTTATAAAAGCATGTAAGTGTTGGAGGGGTCGAGCAACAGCAATGCTAACATAATACTATGCAGACATGTACAAGGACATGTGATTTACAACACAGTTGAATTCTGCCTGAAGATGACTACTGTAGTAAATAAAAACGCTTTGCATGTGCCAGTGCCCTATAGACATTTTTGTTCACTTTTGTTTGTGTGGCCTTGCAACATATACTGTGTGTGCACACTCCAATACATGTTTTTATGTGCATTTCAGACATTACTCTATATTATGTTTAAGCAATCCGGCATCAAATACTATTAAAATAAATATTGAAATCATGTGTCTTGCCCTGTGTGGTGTACCAGGCAAATCATTTTTTACCACACAAAAGAGCAAATGAAAACGTGTCAAGTAAGTGGTCAGTTAAAGAAAAGCATACAGGGTTGAAATAATGGTTTCAAGTTCTAGGCTCAAGGTTGTTCTTATCTAAACATTCTGGCATGAACTGTATTAATCAGATATGTGGTAACCACAAAACCTAATTTGTGATATAGAAGACCCACACAATGTTAAGAATGTGCATAGATAGACCCAGGGGCAAAATAAGAAAATGTGTTTTAATGGCACATTTTATGTGTGGGAGTGTGTGATTACCTCATTATCAACACCTCTAAAAAATATACCACTACAACAAACTAAAGTACTGCAGTTCATACTATAATAAAGGAATTACATGTAATACTAGGTGAGCTACCATAAGAGGGCACTGTGGCATTACATCTCTGCTACATGTGACCCACTCCAAGGCAATAGGTACCTCCCGCTGTGCACTGCAATTAATGGGACTGTTAGCCAGACTTCATAAGAGCAGTCATGTTAACGAGGTTGGTTTGTTCTCACTAACCTAAACAGAACAGATGGCTCTTATAGCATTGGTGGTGAATAGAGAGATCATTGATGTTAGCAAAGGGATCACTGATGGAGACAGTTAAAGACTATTATAAATTTCCCAGTGTGCATTCCCCTGTAATGCTTGCCTGCACACACCACAGGATTTATCAGTTACCTTAGCTGCGTCCTGCAGACTCTGGAGGCGTGTCTTTGCATTTTGCTGCAGCTCCTCCGTGCGCCTGCTCAGGTGCTTCACCTGTTGGCTCCACCCCTCTGTCTGGAGCACCTCCCCCAGTTGCCCCTCCCTCTCACCCATGGCCTCCAGGTCACCATGGAGACCCCGACACTCCCGCAGCAATGCCTGTTGCCATGGGAACACGAATGACAGGCCAAGAGGAACAGAGTTTGTATTATACGGCAATTACTGGTGTATAGAATTATTTTCAACAATAGCTGAAACTGAAATCTAAAAATAAATCATTTTTTTAAAGTGTGCATGATTCGGGTCATTGCCTGTAGAATGCCTGGTTGTAGAATAAATATCACACTGGAAAACCATGTTTTAACCACTTGAACCCCACCATCCATATTTTGGGGGAACAACAAAATTTGTACTAGTTTACTAAGTCCAGAAGGTTTAAGTGGATCGTATAGGGACAGGCACATGCCTTGGTAAAGAGACTCATTATATTCCCACCTGGTGTGTTCTGATTTGCTCCTGCAGTTGGGAGGCAGAACTCCAAATGATGTTGCCAGTGACCAGGGCCTCTGCCTTCTCTGTCCAGCCCAGGATGAATGCCCTCATCCCCTTATATTCTTCTAGTTGCCTCTCTGCCTGCTCGAACAGGAAGAGGTAAAGACACATTTGTGGATAGATGAGCTTCTGAATGGATTCACTAACACTATATCATACAATGCAAAACATTAATTGCGAATAATGCAATTAAAATATATGTATTTAGCAGACACGCTTATCCAGAGTAATGTACAAGGTGCAAGATAGGAGTATGCAGCATTTGGCTTCATAAAAACCTACTGTACATGTAATAATAATTAACACTATAAATACTTCTGAATCATGTTGTTAAGCTAAGATGCACTATGCATTTTGTTATTCCACAACTCCTAGACATACTTCAGATTGCTGTTAATTTAAATAATCCACAGGCAGTTCTTTTTGAACTACAGTACATAGCACATTTGTAGAAATATGCAATATAGTTTATTTTTGGTTCCAGGTTATGGATAGTAGATTTTCTGTCTCACCTTCTTCAGTCTGTTGGCCCTGTCCTGGGCCAGCTGTGTGGTATGGCGCTGCACCTCGGCCAGTTTGGCTAGAGCATCGCCCAGCTGCTTACACAGCAGAGGGTTCTGCTCCCCAAACTCCTGCACCGCCACACCTAACTCTGCCAGGGAACGACCGCACCCATCACACTCCTCACAAAGACACTGGAGAGTAGAGGAGAGTAGAGTAGAGTAGCGTAGCGTAGAGTAGAGTAGAGTAGAGTAGAGTAGAGGAGAGGAGAGGAGAGGAGAGGAGAGGAGAGGAGAGGAGAGAGGTTGAAACATAATGTCAGTAAAACCCCACAGCCCAGGTGGTCATTTCCATCTGTTTGAATTGCAGATGTGTTTTTTTCCTAACATGCTGTTTAGGCTTAGGGGGCCTCTCGTCAGAAGAGGAGAGATAAGAGAAGGAAGAAAAGAGACGTTTTGAGTTTGGGATTAAAGGAGGGAGGAGGTGTGGAGGAATGGAGGGGATAAAGGGTCAGAATCCCATCTGGAATATTTCTTAAAGTGGGTCACTGTTGCAAGGTGGATTCCGCACAGGCCATTACGCACACACGCACGCGCGCATGTGCACACACACACACACACACACACACACACACACACACACACACACACACACACACACACACACACACACACACACACACACACACACACACACACACGCACGCACACACACACACACACACACAAATCTCAACCCACCATTCATTAACCCCAACATCTGCAAAGTAAATTGGCGGTTTAATTAGGGCTAATTGCTTGTTAATTAGTCAATCTGTCTGCTTGATTACTTTGGTCTCCTCTCTGGCCTGCTCCAGGTCGGAAGCCTTGTCTCCAAGTTTCAGAGAGATGCTCTTCAGCTTGCCCTCGATGTCTTGAAGCCTGGAGCTGAAGTCTTCCTTCACATCTCTGGTCTGCTGAACCTCCCGTTCTCTCGCCTGGACCTAAAGCAGATGGAGGAAACACTTGGTGTACTGTCATAGAGCAATATAGTAATATCATGCATAGTCTGCAAGCTAGTTCAGGCAGATGCACTCGAGAGGTTTGCACGCATGCGCAGCACTATGTGAGCGATGTACAGTATGTGACGTGTTAAAGGGTCTACACCATGAATTTTAACTTTTTCTTCATTTTTGTGTGTTTTTGGTCTCCCCCACCTCTCTTCTGTTCCAACAAATACCCGACTTCGAGCATGCAGGCTTTCATAGGCTATCTGTGGTTTTCATGTAAATTGGTCTGAAAACAGTCCGTCAGATTTGTTCCCCCACCCTACGTCACGTCTGGGAACAATTCCTCCCGTTTTTCAGTTCTAACCAAAAAAAAAAATCAAAATTTTTTTTTTTTTTTTTTTTTTCATTTTTAATTTTTTTTAAATTTTCTCTTATTTTTTTTTTTTACTTTTTCCACACAGAACCAGGACATGACATGCATACAAACTGCCTCACTAGCGCCCCGTGCCAAACAGGACAATGTGGTATTGCAGGTGAAAGTGCTTTATAAGCCAGAGAGAAGTTAGTTGGAATGAGTATATCTGAGGCTTGATTTAGGCTCAAACCTTTTGAAAAACGTTTGAGGGACATAAACAATATGATATCAAATATTATTATTATTTTTTAAATTCATGGTGTAGCTCCTTTAAGCAGCTGACCAAATTGACCAAAAACCTCATTCATTGTATTTCCTCTTGCTGTCAGTTAGTCTGACACTCAGCTTGAAGTTTCATTTCGTTTCACTCCATTATTCAGTCTGAAAGCCCTAGCAATTCAGGGGCTGGAGCCAGGCTACTGTAGCTGTCAGTGCCACTGAACGTTGCATGCACTTTGTTTACTCCCACCACCACCCCAGCACCACCAGTAGGCTGTGCTTTCCCTAAGTGTTCTGTTTTCCCCTGGGGGGGGTTTGTTACAGATGTATATCTCCCTGCTCTTCTAATATGCTAATATGATAAACTCAAATGACAATAGTAGTGAGGAGGGCTTACCTGGTCCTCAGCAGACCCCAGCGCAAGGGCCACCTCTGCCAGCTGCATGCTGAGTTCAGAGGGCAGGCCAGCCTGGAGGTCCTGGTACTTGGATTGCTGGAGCTCCGTCATACGCTCCACACTCTGACGCCTACTGATGACCTCACCGTGTGCAGTCTACAAGGTCACCACAGCAAACAAAGCGATTATTATTATTTGCAGTCCCAGAGGAGTGTTTGTGTGTGTGTGTGTGTGTGTGTGTGTGTGTGTGTGTGTGTGTGTGTGTGTGTGTGTGTGTGTGTGTGTGTGTGTGTGTGTGTGTGTGTGTGTGTGTGTGTGTGTGTGTGTGCCATGTCCGTGTGCGTGTGCATGAACCTCTAGCTCTTGCAGCAGTGAATCCAGGTCAGCAGTAGGACTCAGCAGGAGTCCGCGGGTGTCTTGGATCCAGCCTTTGACGAGGCCCAGCTCCTTCTCCACCTCCTCTCTCTCCCTCAGCTCCTGCTGCACCTGGGCCCTGCTAGATCGCACCTGCAACACCAAGCTGGAACACACATGAAGCCAGGTTTCTTTCAAAACACAATAGCTGCTGGCACTGCACCGTTGTGAAGAATTGACCACCCTCAGATCAGACCTTGAGGCATGAAGCAGCAATTTTTTTGAGGATATAATCATGTTTGTGTATTGACTAATTAGAAAAGGGCAAGGGTTAAATTGATCATATATTAAAAGTAACAATGTATCATTATACTGGAAAAGGCAAAATGAAAATCAAAATGTTAAACTGTAGCCATCAGATTAAGAGACATTTCACAGGCATTAATAATAATAATAATAACAAATGTTCTCAAGAGCTTTTCATAGTTTCCCTTCATTTCCCTTTTCCACTTTCCCCGCTGCACTCACTTCTCACACTCCTCCTGCATGCTCCTGATCTCGTGCAGGCATGGCGTCTCCTCCTGACGATTCTCTGTCTTTCGGTCCTTCTCTTCCTCCACCTCCTCCTCCTCCTCCTCCTCCTCAGCCTCCACTTGCTCCTCCTCTCCTCTGAGACAGAGCGAGTGTCGCGCCAGCAGGGCCAGAGCGGACAGCTCTCTCTCCACCTCTTGGCTGAAGGAGTCATGGTACTCCAAAAGGCTCTGTAGCGCCGCCCTGGTGGCCGCTTTCTCCACCGTGCTGTCGGGAACGCGCCCGTGGAGGTCAATGGACACCGAGCGTACCTTCTCCATCTGGAAGACAGGCGAGGCTGAGTTATTGGTCTATTAAGGTTCCTGGAATGCACTACGCAATGGACCAAGATTCATGTTCCAATTAAGGTCTCAGAAGAGTGACATTTTATTGCCATGGCTTATGGTAATACAATAAACAAGTGATAAGTGGATGATTACTGTACATAACATATGAAGTTATTAAAAATATCGAACCTGCACAGGGGCAATTAGGATATCATTATGATAACGTATCTGGCTAGTTCATTGTTAATTGTTGTAAGAGTTATCTCTATTCATTGGCAGAAACCGGTGTCAAGAGACCCTGTGTACAGAATGACAACATATCCAGTTGAACAATGGGGCCATAGAAAGTCAGTGGACAACAGGAATGTGCCACATAAAAGGAAGTGAGAACTTCCTACGCTATGATCTCATTTCCTCCGTCTCCGGAGCAATGCTTTGTGGGAATTCTGGTGAGCTGGAGGCTGGTAACAGTCAGACTAGAAATGGGTCGGGGGGCGGGAGGCTGCTTTCACGACAACGTGCTTTGGCGGGAGCGTGCGACTGGCCTGAAGCCTAGAATTGCATCACACTACACCCACAGTTATTCAGCTGTTGCTGTGTGTGTGGTTGACCTCAATTTACACAAGTAAAAGCCCTTTCACTGCTGTAATAAGCTGCATTAACCCCTTTCAACCTGGCATCCCTATTTTGGGCATGTCATTATAGGCACAAATGTTCAAAGATTAAAGAAAAAAAGCTATTTCTTTTACAAAGTAGCTGATCTACCATATCCCAATGCATCGTGATTGTGGGCTAATTACGCTATGTGTTGTACGACAAAGTATATAGGGCTTAAGTGGTTAAGGCTCACTATAGCAGTGATTCTCAATTGGTGTGCCAAGGCACACTGGTGTGGCACGAGACAAGTGCCAGGTGTGCCTTGGGATTTTGTGACAACCACACATTATTATTGCAATTACAAAAAAACTATACAAAGAGTTGTGAATTATTAAAAAATGTACTATATCAGAAATTATTATTATTATTACTGTACATCCCACACAGATGTGCATACATGTGCTCACTCATAGAAACATGTAATAGATAGATACCTTTATTTCAAGCAATCAAGTACACATACTGTACACACATTTACAGAAATCATTCCAGCTATCATCGTTCCAGCCATCCATCCACATACACATCAGAAGAACATATATATGTAAAATATTGTTCCATCTACTCTTACCTTGTCAGCGAAGTTCCTCCACTCCCTGGCTGTGTCCTCCAGCGCCCTCTCCTGGGCACGGGCAACACTGTGGAGCCGACTCCAGCGTTGCCATAGAGATGACACAGAGTGGCTGGTGACAGCTTTGCTGGACTCAGAGCTGATCTGATCTAGTTCTGTTGTCTTCTCTCTCAGGGATGTCAGGGGTTGCTCCAATGCATCAATCTGAGTCACCAGGGACTACAGCAGGAGAAAGAGAGGAAAAACTAAATGTAGACACTTTCCAAAATGAAATATGATCTACATTTGATGCAAAAATGGGGAATAACTCATTTATAGATTTCATCTGGTGGGCTGTCTACTGTCAAGACACTTAAAATAGTTGAATTAATAATACTTCAATAACAATGACAAGTCATTTCTAATGCCGACAGATAAAACAAACTGATAACTAATGGCATCATAACAAAGCTATGTCCTACATGTACTGTGCCTTTCCAGAGCGTAGCTATTGTACATTTAATGAAAGATCTATAAGCATTGACACATGCAATGTCCTACAGTACCTTGTATCTCTGACGCTTGTCCTCTGCCTCCAGGCTATTGGCTGCTTTGGCTGTGTCGAAAATGGCCATCCCTCTTTCTGCTTTGTTCATTTGTTCAATCAGGGTCTCTCTCTCATTTTGGAAGCAGCGCCATTGAGAACTACAGCTAGAAAGAAAGTCATGCAAATTGCAGTTTACCGTACTGTTACTAAAAAACTGGAGAAAAAAAAGCATTAAAAAGGTATACACACACACACACACACACACACACACACACACACACACACACACACACACACACACACACACACACACACACACACACACACACACACACACACACACACACACACACACACACACACACACACACACACACACACACCTCTGCAGTGCCTCTCTGTGCTCATGTAGTTGCTGTTTGAGCTCTGAAGTTTTCAGCTGCATTGCCTCAATTCTTTGTGTTAGTTCATTCTTCACGCCTGGTTCCACAAAGTTCTCCAGCTGAGTAGCCAAGGACCCAAGCTCCTCTAAAGCAGTTTTGAAGATTTGTTCCTGGGATAAGATCTCCTCCAGCTCTGTGAGGCTCTCTGTCAGGTTCTCCAGCTCTACTCCCTGGCTGGCCATCTGGAGGAAAGCCCCAGCACAGTCCAGCCATTTCTGGGCAGACTGCTGGGATGTATGGTGCCTCTCGACCAAGGAAAGGGCTTGAATCACAGCCAGCTGGGAAATGGAAAGATCATCGTCAAATAAAGACGTATTCATATCACATTGTGTTCTGAATATTTACTTAAATCCATTTCTTAAAGAACACAACTGATCCCATCCACAAACATGTTATAACTGCTAATAATACGAGTCTTAAAATTGCCAGCCAATAATATTCACACTGAGCAGGTGACCTTTATTTCAAATTATGTAAATGACTTGTTGGAAGGACATTCTTAATTGTATGCTCTCTAGTTTACAAAATATCAAAAGTCCCCTCAAGGAAGAGAATGAAACGAATGAATAGTAACCTCTCTGTCTCTCTATAAAAGCATGGCAATATGCTATAATGTGAGCGGCATACTTGAATTCTACTTCCCCTTTTATTCAACATGAATCTTCTGGGATCTACTCAACTGCTTTAAATTGTAACACTTCTTTTTTAAATTAAGCATCACTTATCGCTTACTTATTTAAACTTTGTAGCATATCTAATATGGGCAAATGTTTCGGTTTGGTTGCCCTTAGCCTATAAATATTGATACAAGAGGGAATAGGGAATGGGGAAATTATTCAGCAGGTTAAAGTCATGAATAATGGATTAAATTCATGAGCTTTAATAACTTTCCCATCACTTTGGATGTTTTATATCATCTACGTGTTTAATAAAAAGTACAATTAATGAACATTTAATCTATTAAGAGCATAGGACACACTCTCACCTGTTTAGTGTTAATTGATTGCTGAACGTCAGTTCCCAGCTGGGTTAGCTCCTGCAGTTTCTCCTCTACATGGGTTGGCACTGCCACTTTTCTACTGCTATATCTCTGCTTCTCTCTACAACCCAAAGCATCTGCCACCCTCAGTATGCACTGCACTTCCTCATATACAATCTTCATTCTCCTCACTTCCTCTTGCACCTTCTCAAGTTTGACCTCTGACAGGGCCAAAGGCTCCCCCAAGTTGTCCTTCATATTCCCCCACCACTGAAACATTTTCTCAACCTCAGTCTTGAAATCCTCATTCTTTCTGACATGCCGTTCACTTTCTCTGATACAGCTTCCCACTTCCGACCGCAAAGATTGCAATGCTTCCTGCCGCGTGGTCAGTTCCTGGATGGCAGCTGGGTCAATGTTCAGACCGAGGCCTTCAGTTTTTTGTTTACATTCATCTACTTGTGAGCTTATACTCTCCAGACATTTAAGTAGTAAATAAAGACCCGTTACTTTATCTGTGACACTCAAGCTAGGCTTTGACTTGAGTCCTACTAGCTTCTCTTTCACAGTCTTTAACTCTGACCCCAGCTTGGTTGTCACTTCGCCATACTCAACCAACGTTTTCAAGGAATTGTCAAAGCATTCAATTTTTCCATCAATTTTCCTTTTAAGGCTGTTGTGGAGGCAGACCAACTGTAAAGTCTCTTCAGCTCTGCATTGTTGGCCCCTACTAAGAAACCCCTCATTTTTCCCCTTGAGTTCTCTCACAGCAGGGCTAAGGTGGGACAGGCTTCCATTTAAATTTCTGTATTCATTATTTAGATGAACAGCCTCCTCTTCACTAACACCGATAGTCTTCAGCTCCAGATTGTCATACTGCTCCTGTAGCTCCTCCAGTGCATTACGGGTGATTTCAAAGAAAGTGCTGAACTCTTTTCTCTCCAGGATTACCTGCTGGACTCTGTCTCTCTTCTCTTTGGCTAGAGCCAATATGGTGTTGTACTGCTGAGGCAGGGCATTGAGCCTCTCATCCAGGTAGCAGTGGTCGATCTCGTTCAGAGTCGGGAGGATCTCCTGACCAATTCTTTGGACGATGAGTAGGAGGTTCTCGTATTCTGAAGCTTGCTCCAGAACATTTTGGTACTTGGACAACTGTGTTTGTAATTCTGAATCATCCTCAGTGTTGGTTAAATCGATTTCAGAGAAGGTAACAGCGTCTGCCCGTCTCAGCCAATGGCACGTCTTGTCCAGGTCGACTTGGAAGTACTTCCTGGAGGTCAAGGCTTTGTCTAAGTCAGTCAGACGCCGGGTGGTTCTCTGAAGAGCCATCTCAAAGGCTGCCTGCAGCTCTTCCAGTCTAGCCAGGGTCTCTGCTCTCTCTTTGTCAGAGGCATCTCTCTCCAGCTCTCGTCCCTGTGCCCACAGAGATGCCAGCTCCCCTTGGTATGCCCGTAGGCCACTCTGGACACCGCGACAAGAAGCAACCTGCTTAGTCAGGTCTTCAGGGAGAAGTGCTATGTGGTCGTCTACTAGAGCCTTCCTCTCCTGCTCCTGAACCCAGGTCAGCGCCCTCCCCAGGCCGTGCAGGAACTGTGTTCTCTCTGTGAAGGCCTAGAGAACAATAAAAGTATCACACATGTTACCTACCTATAACAGATAACAATAGATGCGTCGATGCGTGCAACATAAACCTTCATCGTGTATAAAGATACAGTGTATTATTTTTCATTTGTTTCCAAGCATGAAAACAGTGAAAGTTCCGAGCATGCATCAAAGTCTTTCTACCTTACTGAGGTACTTCCTCCTTTGAGTCACTCTGGACCCCAGGGCCTCCACCTCAGTCTGGGCTTGTTCAACCAGCTCCTGCAGGCACCTCTTCTCGCTCAGCCCAAGCCTAGAGGCCACCGCCTGGGCTTCGCTCACCGCCTGGCCCAGCAGATGCTGCCTCGCCTCCAGCTCCACGCACACACTCAAGTGGTCGAACAGGAAGCTCTGGGCCAGGTCTGGAGGAGGGCTTGTTTTCAGGGCAGAGGTAAAGGCAGGACGCTGCTCCTCCACCCACTCCCGGGCGTCCCTCAGCTGGTTCTCCACCCGCGCCAGGTCCTCCAGGGTCTGAGCGGAGTCCTGGATCTTCTGCTGAATCAAGCCGTCCAACTGCGCCCATCGCTGCTCCAAGTGCCCCACCTGGGAGACAGACAGAAAGGCAAACACAAATCTGTCTTTGTACTGTGTGACTGACTACTATCACGTCAAAGAACAAAAAAAAACAGGTGCTCAGCGGAGATCCTCGGATAGTACTATCCTTCCTATTATATTAAAATTGGCTAATGGGAGGACCAAAGGCGAACCACTACATCACGCTCATGTCACTATGACTGAAGCCAATTCTATAAACGCCTTCTAAATCCTGACCTAAGTTTTCTGAAAAACGAATTAAAGATTTTAATTCTAAATAAATACAAAATAACAATGTTGCTATATATACTGTATATAGCAACTGCTAATGTTACAAAAAGGTGTTCCTGGATTGAAAGGTACAACAACGAATACAGTAGGTGTTTCAGGTCTAAATGGGTTAAAACATGGCTAGTTCAAGCTATAAATTGTCAACATGTTTCAACTAAACATGGGTTTTCATCAGGACAGAGTGCTATATAGTTATATAGAGCGGAGTCTCACCTGTTGCTTGACCAGCTCTTTGTCCAGCAGGCTGAGTCGGGGCAGGACAGCCTGTCGCTGGTCCCTTAGCTCCTCTAGGGTTCCTCTCTGCTCCTCAAGGTCACTGGATAGCTTCCTCAGAGCCTCTAGATGCTCACTGGTACTCTCTGTGTCTGCCCTGGTTACACATACATACAGGATATTAGGCTTACTGCATCCACTTTATTTGCCAAATAAATAACATTTTATTTTCGAACAATTTTGACAAATTGACAAATAATTAGTACTATTACTTTTACTTATAAGTAAGTATACTTTGATGCCAATACTCTTGTACTTCTACTCAAATAACATTTTGAATACCGAGTACTTCTTCCACTACTATAGATAGATCTGTACCTGGCTAGGTAGTCCCACTCCCTGGACACTTGGTGGAAGAGCTCCTCCACTGCAGCCACGCTCTCCTGGTACTCCCCACTCCTCTGCATGTCCTCCCCCCGCTGAGCCTCCAGCTCCTCAGCCCTCTGGCCTAGCTCCATCCAGCTCCTCCTCAGACCTCTTATGTCCTCCAGGGCAGTGGAGTCCTGGCCCTCTGTCAGCCCTGCAACAGCATTGTTCAGCTGGGCTATCTCAGACTGCCGGTCCCTGACCTGCTGAAGGAACTCCTGTAGGACAGAGAGCACAGAATGATGAGAGAAGTATGTATGTTATTCAGAGTACAGTATATGTTAGCTTCTAAGAATATATACAGTTTATATATTATAGAATAAGAATTACATATCTTAAGAATACTAATATACTCTGGAACGCACACAATTCATGTAAAATACAACTCATAGGACTCATAGTACCTGTGCCTTGTCCAGCTGGTTCTGAGCGATCTTGGGCTCCAGTTCTGCAGGTCTCCTGGTGAGGTTCTGGAGCTGCTGTTCTGTCTCTCTCAGCTGGGCTTCCAGATCAGCCTTCTGTTCCTCCACGTCCCTCCAGCTGTCCGCCACCTCCTCACACACCAACATGCGCTCCTCAATCTATGCAGGAAAAAAAATAAGACAAATATACAATTGGATAGGTTAATATTATGCAATAAAAACTCTTAACCATGACTTATTTTAAATGATTTAGTACTTGTGTTGTGCATTTTGTTTGACATGGGTTTACATAAAAATTCGAAATAGTTTTGTCAATGATGTGGAATTACTGAATAAGACCCAATAGATGATTAATTAATTAAAAGGTAACAGCACTAATTTCACAGTAAATCTTTGGAAGGTCTGCATTTATCAGGTATTCCACCTGATAAATGTATTCCACACAGCATGTGTAGCGACAATCACCTTGGTCATTACGTACAATTTTGACAGATGAACATGGACGACAAACCATATTGTTATCCATTATTTGTAATTTTATACATGTTCCACTGTTTTGGACAAAACACTGAGTAAGCATAGCCAATAAGCCTATCACTGAAATGTGGACAGACTTATTGGCGTTGACGTTTGTGTTATTTCAGGGGCTTTAGGAGTCGTTGTATTGAACTAACCTGTAATTTGACCTGCTGTATAGCGGCTGCGGTCTCTCTCACCCTGGCCTCCGACAGGTCACAGGCTGAACACACAAGCTGGAGGTAGGTACTGGCCTGCTCCTGTAGAGCTCTTTCATGCTTCACCTTACAACACACAACAGATGCACAGTACACAGGGTTTGATTTGCTGGGGGGGATGGGGGGATCCATGTCTCTGCTTTTGATATCCCCCCTCCGGTCATTCATTTTTATCACCAGTAGGTGTCTTATTACTGCTTCTGCTCATACTGAATTAAATACATGCATTTCCTTTTGGTAGACTGTCTGATATGTTTGATATTCATGTTTGCTAATGTCACAATTTTGCAATTGAATTAAAATATATATATATGTTAACCACATTAACCCTATATTTCTTTTTATTAATTCAAAAACAGCCAAAGTAGCCAATCTACAAGCTCACAGTGTGTTGCATTGTGACGCGTTGTAAGCTATTTACTGCATAAAGAAGTATGTAGAGCACGAGCACAGCTCATGCATTCATTCACATACATGGGGTAATTCATTATAAATAGTTCTTTGTCTGATAATATCCTCCTCATCAACAGTTCGGTTATTTATATTACATGTGCGATGTCTGGTCATCAACTGCACATACTGTGTACCACTGTACCCAAATTGTACCAGTCCAAAGAGACAAAACTGCTGCTCCTACTGTTGCCTAATTACACCTTTCAAACACATACAGTACAATCATGCAGATGCACCCTTAGAAGTAGTAGTTATCAAAGTACAGATGATGCATATTTTTTATATTGTTCAGATGCTACTATCAGGCATATATTTTCCATAAGAAACAAGATAATTCAAATAATTGTCTAAGATACCTGCTGTAGCGCCCCCTCCAGGCTGAGAGGTAGATGTGCAGGAGGCTCAGGATCATCTGAGACCGAAGTCAGCCAGGTCTGACACTGCTGCAGAGTGTCCTGTAGACTCACATGTCTCTGTAACTCCCGGTCTAGACTCTGGTACACCTACCAGGGACAGATGGGAGGAAAAAAGAGCACCGATTGCGCAAATTAATCACTAATCACTCACAGGTTATGTTTTCACACCATACATGTTTTGTCTGCCTATTAGCAAAATAACGTGGATTTTCATGAAAATTGGATGGAATGAACAGTAGGCTGCTGAGGTTTAATGTGTTGGACTCCTTGTGCAAAATTTGATCAAGTTTACTCCTATGCCTTCTGTGACATCACAGGTTGTTCAGTTTGCATAAGAAAGCTAAATCAGCAATACAGTTTTTCTTTTCTTTTTTGGGGCCTTTAATGATAGTATTACAGTGAAGATAGGACAGGAAACAGGGTGAGAGTGATTGGGGAGTGACACGCAGCAAAATTCGTCGGGAACTGGATTCGAAAATGCGACACGCTGTCAGGCTTAGAGCCTGGCATTAGAGCCTACAGTATATGGTATGCAACTGGACCGCTAGGCCAGCAGGCACCCTCCAATTTTTCTATTAACAGCAGTATATCATAGCAGTATATCATAGAACGGCGCCCTGTCCAGTGTAAAAAAAGAAAAAAGAAGAATAAATAATTGTATTATGAACAAAACGAGGAGACAGAAATGGCACGGCAGGAACAGCAAATAAGAATAGAACTAAGGCAAAAAAGCAGGTGCGCTTTCTGGATGCCTTTTTTGTTTAGGCAGAGGGTGCTCAGCTATAAATATAACTTGAATCAAGCCACCAAAGTAGAAAAAGCGGCACTCCAAAATAAAGGCTGCAAGACTGGCTCAGATACACAGCCTTCTTCAGAGCAGATTTAAAAATAAGTAATCTAATAAGAATAGAACTGTCAGGGTGAGTGCAAAACAGAACCCAAAAGCAGGCAGCAGTAGACTGAACAGTTCAACTGAAAAAAGTTATCCTTAAACAGGGCAGTAAATATCACAGCGCTGATGCAGAAATTATATATGCTTTTTTGAAAGCCAATTACAGAAAAACAGCATGGAATATCCTGTTGAAATCATGTTTCTGCAACAAACAGTGACATTTGTTGCATTTGTGGCACCTCTTTGGGTCTAAGTGAAATAGCTTTTGGCTCTGCGTGGCAACTCAATGTGTGATTCAAATTATTTTGACATTCTTTGTAAAATAGGCCCCTACCGGCAAATTATGAAGGCAATAACATATATCGGAATGGACAATACATGAATGATACATGTTTGATACATGTTTATCACTGTTTTTTGAAGAACATTCAAAATGGTAGGTAAAAATGGGAGTGGCCTATATGGGGAGTTGGGTTATTATCCAAGGACCAAAATACATTTTGTACAACCTATGGTTCAAGAGTTTTAGGCCAAACAATTAAATAACCTGGTATAGTGCCACAATGAGGCCGATTTGAAAGATGTGGGGTGTTTTCCTTGGCCTACTGGCAATGTGCACAACATGTTTGACACTGATCAGTCCAGCAGTTTCCAGGAAAATGGGGGTACACACAGACAGACAGACACAAAAAACAGGGCCGAAAATATAATCTCCTTCTGGCCTGGCGGAGATAATTATAAGATGTGCACAATCAAAATCAAATGAAAAGTATTCATTACAACATTCCAGTGAATAAAGAAATCCCCCTTTGATGTCATTAGACAATACAACCCTGACAAGTAAACCGTTATGCAAAGCTGTATTTGACAGGTGTTGAATGTGGGGGCGTCAATGCCCACCAGGGGAGAGAGAAACAGCAGGGTCTGATTGACAGTGTTAATATGAGAGCCCAAGGGGGGGTGCACGGTCAGTAACAGATATGTGTTGGCAAACAGCCCGACGAAGTTGGCAGAGGGTAGGAGGTTGGCAGGGTGGCCAGGAGACCGCAGGATATTAGAGCTGGGCTTAGCTGGGACTGATTTGGCAGTCAGTGCAGGACTGGAAGCGGAGTTGTAGATCTGGCAGCATTGTATTGATACTGTAAGTATGGCTGGATCACACGCCAGTTGCCAGATTGGCTGCGAGTGGTTTTGGTGATGGTGGCGGTGGAGGAAGTGGTGTGTTTATAGGTGAGCTACAATGACAGAGGAGAGGAGAGGAGGAGAGCTTGCCAAAATGACAGAGTGGCACTGGATTAGGGGGCTTGCCAGCTCTACTGAATAGCGGAGTGTGACCACTTTTGGCTGAGGCATGAAAAAACGGAGTTGACAGGGGACGTTCTGGAGATTAATATGGTGAGGCGGAGAGAGTGGTTTTGGCTGGTACTCGTGGCTGTGTATGGCTGTTGTGGCACTGCGCTTGGCAGCCTTAATTGGTTGTGCCCTCTACACTGGCAGCGAAGGGCTGTCTTGAGAGAAGGGTTTAGGTGTCAGAATGGGTTAGGATTAAGTGGATGCCTAGGCTGGTGCAATATTAACTGCATGAATATGTAGTGTGTGTGTGTGTGTGTGTGTGTGTGTGTGTGTGTGTGTGTGTGTGTGTGTGTGTGTGTGTGTGTGTGTGTGTGCACGGCATGTGGGTGCACTCTCGCAATCGCAGGTGCTTGCAGGGATACACGTGTTCCTGTTTGCATCCATGTATATGTGTGTGTGTGTGTGTGTGCACGCGCCTAGGCAACTGCAATCATTTTTTAAAGATATTTTTCAGGCTTTTTCTAGCTTTATTGATTGTTACAGTAGACTGACAGGAAATGGGGAGAGAGAGATGGGGAGTGACACGCAGCAAAGGTCGTCGGGATCGGGAGTCAAACCTGCGACGCGCTGTCAGGCGGCATTAGCAGCCTAGGTGCCCAGACGGCTACACCAGCCGTCCGGGCCATGCAACTGCATATTGAGTCTGAGTGTATATGTAAAATCGCTTCATTAGCAAATCCAAAAGTTCATTGAGTCGTTCACTACTCACTCTTTGTGCTGTGCTGCAGATGGCAGAGTAGCTGTCTCTGGTGCCTTGCTGGTGAGCCTGGACCTGCTGTCTCAGCCTGGTCTGCACACGCTCACTGCAGCCTCCAACCAGGTCGTCTCCTCTCTCCTTGAGGCCGGACAAGCGATCCTCGAAGCTAGCTATTTCTTCCATGATGGCCTGGGAGGACAGAGGAGCCAAGAAGGCTGGGGTTAGTGGGAGGGTAATGGGTTGCAGTATTAGAGGATGAGAGCTGGGAATCATCTCCGATTGACATCATACAATGGAATCAAGTGAGCCAGCATGGGTGACCTTGAAACGGAGTCAAATAAACACAGACAATAAAGAGTGTGAGAGAATGGTTGTCTATTAAGTACTTTTTAGATTTTGTAAAATCGATGAATAATTAAATACCACAGTACAGCAAATTATGAGTTTGAAGTAAATGTACTGGTGTGCTTTTAAGAAAAAAGTTCCAAACAGTAGCTCAGATATTCAAGCCCACGCTGACAATAGCATTAGTGAAGAGGGTGGTCACCTTGTGTGTGGCCAGCTGTTGAGTGGCGGCCTCCAAGCCACCGCCCACAGTGGGGTCAGGCGTCACCATCCTGCTGGACATCTGGAGGAGCCAGCGTTCCACTTCTTGAAGCTCACTGTGGTACGCTTCCTGTTCCTTCACCTGGCCCTCCATATTCTCCACATGTACCTGGAGCAACACGCACGCATAGATTACTACAATGAAACACATACAGTAACACTATGCTAACATTGGGTTGAGTCCAGTCTTTTGCATAATGTACATCACAATTGTGTCATGCTTTAAAGTATTAGCTCTGTTTTGGGGAAATTTTATACATTTTCCTACTTAGGCCTACTCTTATCACTCAGAGTCAGGCAAACTCGTGGATGCCTTCTGACTCTGTGTGCTACATTCCTGGATGTCCGCTCCTCTCAAAATTAGTGAAACAGAGCATCTTAAAAGCTGTGGGTTTAATACTTTGCACTCATTAGCCTAACATTAACATTTCTTCTTAAAGAAAGTAAATGTTTGTTATAAGCTTACGTATCCCCTTACTTTTGAGAGGAGTTGCTACTGTACTTAATTCCATAGACAATCAGGAAGTGAGCTAAGCTAAGATCATAACTAAGGGCCCTATTTCAGATTCTGTGTAAGTATGAAAATAGTTAAATTGGAAAAAAAAGAACAAATATTCCTTAAAAAAAATTCTTTATTCCTTCTCCTGTCCTCAATCTACTGTATCTTTCCTTCCATGATAAGTGACATCACTACGGGATCATGGCCCTCACATTGTTCCATCGGACATTTCCTGCCTTATGATAAGTCAGGGTCCTTACCATGGCAGTACTACAGAGTTCAGCGTAATCGTTGTGCAGTCTGTTCATGTTATCTCTGATGGATGGGTAGTGGACCGAAGCCAGGAGAGCCTCTCCTTTCTCCACCACGGACCTTATCGCACCATCATGAGACTGAACCGTTTGAAGAAGAGCCTGAGGCATAAAGGACAAGAGGACCGACCCACAGAGCGGTTGGTTATTGAACGGTCACTATACAGTAATTGCATACAATGTATACTCCGTTTAATTCAATATAGTTTTCAGTTAATTAACTCCAACATGCAGTAATTTGATTAAATTCATATACTCCATACATCTATGATGAATTTGAGGTCTGGGCTAAAACAACTTCTTACTGCTAAAGCATGTCACTGTACTTAATTGGTACCATGACCGCAATGCCTCTTACATAACACTATACACCACAGCTTATTATTCCCTTTTATATACAGGTCAGATGTGGAGGTTGAGACGTTACACATTATGTTGCTACAATACCTTGTACTTGGCCAGCTGGGCTCTCCTCTGGTACAGCTCAGCCTTGATCTCTGGTGGGCTGCTGAGCAGAGCCTTGGTCTCTACCAGCCACTGGGCCTGAGCCTTGTACCGGTCCTGGAACTCCTTAGCCAGCAGCACCGCCCGCTCCAAGGAGCTGTGCTCCTGTCTCAGCCCGCCAGCCAGCTCCTCCAGCTGGGCAAGCCGGGCCTCCACCTCACCGCCTAATGCCTCGGCTCCAGCCTCCTCCAGGAAACCGGCTGCACGCTCCGCCCTCTCCCTCAGGGACTTCAGGAGGCCATGGCCCTGCTGCAGCTCAGCCTGGAGAGTCTAGGTGGAGGACAGGACTCATAAATAGCCAACAGTACATTCACTGTGGATGCTGCTCTTAAGTCATCTCTGTCGCCTTACATCATACAGTATGACCTTGAATAAGGGTATGCTCTCTACTGATCACAAAAAGTCAACTATAATACTGAATTCTATTGAAGGAATTTGCAGTTCTGGGTTCTCTTAATTCTATTATAGAGGTAACGTAGTTACACAGCACCTGCCACATGACTTGCAAAAAACATTCCACTCTAGATATCCATCAACATGAAAGAATTGTTTCTGTGCTTCATGTTCAACATTATGAGACACAGCTGTTTCGATTAGGAGTTCTACAGTACATTGCAAGCAAAGAAACATGCACTCCTTTTTTCCTTCACCTCCGGCGCTGCCCCAGCCACCTGAGGCCATCCTCACAGTGAGTTTAGCAGGCTTTGCACTCCAAAAGGAAGGCTTTGAACCCATCAGGCAGGCTTACACCTGCATGCCGGAACCTCAATGAGACAGCAGAGGACACCGTGTGACCAGCGTGTGGAGAGAGCCACGGTGAATAATATGAAAGGAGGGCCCAATTATAAGGACCCTTAACAGGCAGCAGCAGCGGTTTCCAGGGTAACCAAAACACACACATACGTGCACACACACACACACACACACTCGCACACACACACACACACACACACACACACACACACACACACACACACACACACACACACACTAGAGTCTATAGGATACCATCTAGCTTTCATCATCAGGCTATTACTGCCATAGCAGAGAGGACCTAAACAACCCCAGGTCTCCAGCTATTGCTGTTGATAATGCAATAACAAGATCTGTGTCTCGCTACGCACGTTCATTTCTCCTGTTTCAACTGAGGTTTACAGGCATGTTCAGCGTGTCAATAACACCACCAATGTGCCTGTATTACCGCTGTAATGAGACAATCAGTGTTTCAATTTCATACCAAATTGTGTTCATAAGTGAGCTAAAGCCGCCAGGTATATCCCTTTCAGTGAGATTACTGGCTTTCTGTTTTGGAATACCTAGTAGTGTTAGGGCATTCTGATAAATAAAGAAATAAAGAAACTCACTAATACCGGTATATAGTTCAAGGTAATAGTCGGCAAGTACAAGTCAGAAAGTACTTAGTAGTAAGTACCTATCGAACAACAACTTGAAGAACCTCGTAAAGCTCTAAATGGTTCTTTACTTCCATCTAATGAACCTTTAGCAGTTAAATATGGTACTGCACCTAGAGGTTTCACATCAAATCAAAACCCTGAAGAATCAGTTTGTTCTGTGCAGGCGCTGTGAGGTTTAACACAGTAGTACATAATGTACTTAGTGGAGCCACTGGAACATGGCTCTAGGAAAAAAATCATTATGGCTCACTATACAGTAGCACCTACAAGGGTTCCATATATATAACAACTTTCCATTACTACTTATTTTTCCAATTAGAATTTTAGAATGCCACATCTCACACATGTTATGATGCTAACAAAGTCTCAGTCTGTTCTAGAGCTCTATCTACTGAAATATATTTATTGTTACACTGGTTCATTCCCTGAACACCAAATCCTGCAATTACTGTACATCACCACCCAGGGTGGAAAGGATCCTGGAGGCAGGACATTATTAATTTGACCTTCTACCGCGTAGTACATTAGCCATGCAGTCATTGTCTGCCTGCTCTGAAGGACTGTCCTTATTTACAGTCAGTGCTTTAAAGGCTGTGATTCTTTATTATTATTATTCTATTTAGGTTATTCTGTGTGTTTTCGTTTGAGTTTAGATTAGGGATATATATATACTATATATAATGGATGTATATTATTCATTTTAAATTGTATATTCTGTATACAGTATATATATATATTTATTCTTTACTTTTACTTTTCTTATCTCATATTCTTTACTAATATATCTCCTCCACTTCATTTCTCTTTGAGAACAGTGCAGAAACAACTACTGTTTGTTGACATTCTAACCAGGTTGCATGACTAATTTGCATATTTAATGTTTGAAGTTTGGAGGATTCCTTTGGTATCCCTGTATTTAACGCTACAACACTATGAACTGTGGGTAATTCCCTTAGGGCTTAGGCAAAGTTTGCATCGATGCTGACATACGGAAAGGGTGCATAAAGGGCTCTGCCAGAGCTCTCCCATTTCAAATGGGACAGCCCTCACAGACTTCACATGAACGTGAGTCTAAGTCAGTGAGTCTGTAAGGGGGGACATTGGAACTGACAATCTGACGCCTCGCCACTAGTACGAAATAGTACACAATGTCTCCTAAGTGGGCGTGGTTGACTCACCTTATTGTTTTACTCAAATCCAATGCAAATGAAGAAAAAAATAAAGTCCACGACAGAGATCCAGAACCTCCAGCTGGTTCTCAGGATATACTAGGATTTGACCTAGTCTTGTTGGTTCAGTGTCTGGCTTTGTACATGTTTCTTGCAGTTTCTAGCACCAGGTGAATTGTTGCAATGCTTTTGTCTTCATTGTAAGAGGGGGTTATAACCACATAGTTACACGTAGTCACTTTGTCCAACCCTATTTTGACTGAATATAGAGGGGGTGTGGAGTTCACTATTGCAAAAAAAGATCTCCAATCACAATAAGCACCCTTGACATATAGTAGCCATTGATCACTGTTTACAATGTCGATGCATAATGATCAAGACATGGAGTATGAGCGTGGAGCGTAGTGTGCTGTCTGGCTGCAGTGCTTGCAGGGCCCATGTGGTGACTGCGTGTCTTCAGTCCCAGGGCAGAGACGGGAGGCCTAATTGCCAAACATGGATTACTGCAAAGCCCACAGCAGATGAGAGACAGGTCTCTCTCTCTCTCTCTCTCTCTCTCTCTCTCTCTCTCTCTCTCTCTCTCTCTCTCTCTCTCTCTCTCTCTCTCTCTCTCTCTCTCTCTCTCTCTCTCTCTCTCTCTCTCTCTCTCTCTCTCTCTCTCTCTCTCTCTCTCTCTCTCTCTCTCTCTCTCTCTCTCTGTACGTGTGCGCGTGTGTGCGCGCGCACACGTACAGTATGCGCACACGTGTGATATGAAGTGGTAAGGGCACCGCATCAATTACAGTGTCTGTACCAGCAGGATCCTGACACTGGTGCTTCTTCATCCTCTACCACACAGTGGGGGGGCTCTCCCTGCTAGCGAGCTTCCTCTAAAACTGCAATCGCTTTGTCTTCATAAAGAGACGATCGATACACATATGCTCATCTCCCTCCTTTGTACACTCAATAGCTACTGTGCCAAGCAAACTGTGGCAGAGATTTTCTATTTATTATTGCTGTGTGTGTGTGTGTGTGTGTGTGTGTGTGTGTGTGTGTGTGTGTGTGTGTGTGTGTGTGTGTGTGTGTGTGTGTGTGTGTGTGTGTGTGTGTGTGTGTGTGTGTGTGTGTGTGTGTGTGTGTGTGTGTGTGTGTGTGTATATGTATGTGTTGCACGAGCAAGGATATTTTGCACCAAAGCCCATTTCACACAAAGAAAAAATGCTATAATTGTGACATAGCGGTAGAAGTTTTCTGCATGTCTAGCACACTGTCCAGATATTAGAGAGGTAGACTAAATGGTCTGCTAGCCTTACAGATTGCACATGCAGATTCTGCAGCCTAAGCTCAACTGCCAAAACAAATGTGCACACTGCTTTGATGCCACAAACAGGCACCTTATGTTACTTGGCACAAGCGTAGATTAGGAAAGCACGTTTTTTGCTGGCTAGGAAGGATATTGGACTCAGATGAGCTTTTGTTAACATTTTCCACTACAACACTGCAGTCTCGCAAGCTCATCAGTTTTGTGCAGTGCATTACCGCCCCGACACACAGCTTCACAAAAGCTATTCAATGTTTGATCCGAATATCTCACACATATAGGTCAATAAATGTGCAATTTTTTTTACACATGTAATTACAGTGGAAAGCAAGCATGAATGAATCCCATACCTCCAATTTCTTCATCTTTCTCTCCATAGTGACCCGGTCCAAAGGTTCAGAACTGTCAATCACCATCGTGAAATTCTTCTGAGCCGAGCTGAGCCAATCAGAAAAGGATGTGCAGAGGTTCTCAGCCTCCTCAATGCTCCTCAGTTCCTCAAGCAGCTGTTTGATGGTCTCCTGGGAGATGATTGGATGAATGTGTGAGAGATAGATAGGAAGACAGTGGGGATGATGCACAATTGGTAATCTCATGTCACGCTACAATTAAACCGTTCATTTAAAAATCCCCATAGTTTAATTTAATACAGTTTTTCTCAATTGCTTTGGCTAATTTCTAGTTGACCTTATTCCATTGGGCCCAACATTTAGTTGACCAGATTCCCAAGGGCTACACTAAATATTGTCACTGAAAATTTATGACGAGTTGTGACCTTGTAGATCGCCTATTTTTGCTGAATGTACCCCCCCCCCCCCACACACACACCAATAAGGTTCAGGTGGTTACAGCTTCACAATTCTCAAAGCTGTGCATTTGTCAAGAGCTTACATGGCCAGAACAACTACATAGATTCACCCAAAACATTTAATTCAAGTTACTATGTCAGTAAATTAGCCAGCTGTCACCAAAATGAAAGGTTTCGTTGACATCATGTAAACATGGCGGTCAAAATGTTTAGATGCATTGTCAGTATAGGGCAAGTTGGTGTTCCATCTTACATCTAAATTCAGTCTTGTCTTATGTTTTTCATTTACACTGGATGCTTACTGTAGCAGGATGTAATTATTTCCCCAATGCTAAACTGAATACTCTTCGGATGGTGACTTCAACAGCACATTGTTTCAACATACACTAGTACAGCCAATGGGCACTCCCCTTTTCATGTATTAAGTTATTTTTTGACAGTTAGTGTACAGTGGAGATAGACAGGAAACAGGGAAAGAGAGTATGCATCAAATGGTCCGTCCAGCGGCCCATGTGGTATGTGCCCTAAACACTCGGCTATCGAGTGTTTCATGAACATTTCTACAGTATTCACATCTTAACATTCACTGATCTTGCAATACAGACACTCTATAAATATATTTGACAACGCCCATACTCGTGAACAGCACCCGTCCGCTAACTACACAGAATGTGTGATTGGTTGATAATTAGATGTAAGAACCTCCATATTTGTTCAGACTCTTTCTGACAAGCAGTTTACCAATTCAGACCGGCACCGGTCTAGTATAAATCAAAGCAACATAATCAGTTTGATCAGCAAGACATAATTTGGTAGTTGTGCGAAGTGTTGACAGTTTGTATTTGTAATTTGGTTGAAAGAAAATACATATAATATATATTTATAATATTTATTAGTATATGGTAGAAATGTTTTTAGAAAATGTATGCATTGCATACATTTGTAGCCCACTTTTAAATCCACTCCTGTAGGCCTAATTAAGAAGTTAAGGTATTGTAAAATATTATGACAGGAAAAGACACTTAATCCACAAAGTGTTTCATCAGCACAAAGTGTTTATTGAATTGTATTTATTCATACTGTATGTGAACAGCAGCAGAACATTCACGTATACTGTAGAAGCCAGCATGAGACAGTGGGGACTGATAAATGACAGACTCCCGCGTACTGCATGGAAGCTCTCTAATATTTAAAAAAAGATGTTGTAAATGTGACTGCATGGCCTATTTCTTGCCTAAAATGTTAGCAGACTTAATTTTTTGCTGTACTAAATATATATATTGTTTCCAGACAAGCACTCCATTTCCTCAAAACTAGGTAAACAACGCCCCAAAAGCTATCTGCAAGCGATAGGGAATCCAGGCATAGTCAACAGCAACACAGTGACTTGGCAAAACGTATTGACAAAGTCACTGCTGGTGTAAAGACACAAAGCCCCTAAATACATAGCATCATATGTGGCTTATCATATTCATATGTAATATAATCCATATGGGGAACCACCTAGCCATTACTGCCGTTATATTTGTGACTGTGATTGACAGATGTTCACAAGTCTGTATCTATCTGGTCAAAAAGAGACACAGAAAACTCTTTGACTATGAAGACCTGTTATCTCTCTCATGTGGAGACGTTTGAGAATTAGCCTACACCCCAGTGTTTTAAGTCAGCCAATAGGGACCACAGAGACAGAAAGGAGCTCTCTGATCAGCCATCAAAACAGAAAAATAACCTTTCTCCACAGCACTTTCATCCACCAAATGTCAATACCTTCACTACAGGGTGGAGAGGGGTGTTGCGTTTTTGACGCATTATCCACTTGACTGATTCACAGTCAGTAGCACTATGAGTGGGGAGGGGGGCGAGGGTTTATGTGGGTTTTGACACATCATTCACTCCACTGGCGAATCCCATGGTGAGAAGCTCCAATTAGCTGATAGTGCTGAGTGCACACCTTTCCTGACGAGGAAGAGGTAGCAGCTTTTCTGCAGTACCTCTCGGCCCATATGGCCCCCACTTTACACAGAATAATTACATGCATCCATGGCACGAGAGGAAAAGAAGACTGAAGTTGTGTATTGTGTGTGCGCGCGTGCGCATGTGTGCATGCATGCGTGTGTGTTTGTAAGTATATGCATGCATGTTCATTTTAAGATGTGCTCAAAAAGTGTGTGTGTGTATAAGAAAGAGGTGTCAAGTACTGTAAGTAAACGTGCGAGAAAGCAACACACACACACACACACACACACACACACACACACACACACACACACACACACACACACACACACACACACACACACACACACACACACACACACACACACACACACACACACACACACACACACACACACACACACACACACACACACACACACACCCTGAGGTGTTGCTGAAAGTGTAAAAAATCAATGCTGTGCCAGCCTTTCCACTCTTGGTGCTGGGTGTGAGATTGCCTTCTGTAGCGTTTAATTACAGTCGAAGGCCCAGACCAGAGGAGTCCCATTGATTTTCCTTTAGTCGCCCTCCAGAGAAGCTGGTGAATAGAGAGACTACTGTATATTTGAATGTACAGTACAACACAGACTGTGCAGGCACTACTCTAAAAGCTGCGTCAATGGGGTGTTACAGAAACAAAGCCCAGACTTTCACTGGAACAAATTACATGGCTTTAGTGCAAGGGCATTTGCACAGCAAAATCCAGAGTGTTAATTTAATTCTGAAAGTAAAATGGACCTGATTTTGATAGGACTTTTCTGATCAACAGAAAGTGTGGCCCACCTGTGTGTTGAGCAGCAGGGCATGGTAGCGGGTGGTGAGCTGGGTTGCTGTAGCGCTCACACGGCTGCTGATGTGGGACTCTTCCAGCACCATCTGTGCCAGGGAGGAGAGACCATCTACCTCTCCTTGGCGTGCCAGCACTGCATCCTGCCATCCCTGGTCACAAGGACACGGATGACACATGTTTGCACAGTCCCAGAAAGTACTACATTTATAAACATTTATAGACTGTCACAAAGTGCTTTTTCCCAGCAAAGAAAAGAAAGATACAAATACAGGTGAATTACAGAAAATAAAAGCAAGTAGCTTGTGTATGGTGTGTGTGTGTGTGTGTGTGTGTGTGTGTGTGTGTGTGTGTGTGTGTGTGTGTGTGTGTGTGTGTGTGTGTGTGTGTGTGTGTGTGTGTGTGTGTGTGTGTGTGTGTGTGTGTGTGTGTGTGTGTGCGTGCGTGCGTGCGTGCGTGCGTGCGTGCGTGCGTGCGTGCGTGCGTGCGTGTGTGCGTGTGCTCTTGGGTGCACTCACACAAGAGATCATGGATATGAGAGACAAAAGACAAGACCAGGGCATTTGATAGGATGAATGACAGACTGAAAGGAAGGAAATAAAGAGTCCTTGGATTTTCCCATAAGTCACGAGTTAAGTTGGATCGCAAGCAACGGTCAGTGTGTGATTCCCTGACATCAGGAAGCTTGTTCCACAGGGAGTGCTCACAGAGGAGAAATAAACCATTGATACACTGTGTTGCTAGACCCGTGGTAAATACAGTGGTAACTTCATAGTAAACTAGAAAAAGTGCTCCTCGAGCACAGGTCTGGAGCACTCCTGAAAACGAGGCCAATCTTAGCCAATCAGGATGGAATTCGAAAAATCTGAAAGAGCTGTTTCGTTTAATGACTATAGAGATACTGCATACCAATTTGCGTGATGTTTGGACAAAATCCTATCCTGTCAAAGGCAAAAAATATACTGGCAAAAATCGGCCTCCTGGTGGCGCCCATGGGAAAAATTGGGGCAGAGGTTCTGCTCTGGCATCCAGGGAGTGTGTGTGCACAGTTTCACTGCCATCATGCCAGCGGTGCCGGAGATTAGCTGTCCACAGACGGAACCACACACACACACACACGCGGACGGACGGACGGACAGGCGGACGGATGGACGGACAGGGTGCAAAACATAGTCTCGGCCATGCCTTCTGGTGGAGACAGTAAGCGTTTACAAGGAGCAAGCTAAGAGTGACTGAGATCATGCGGCTATGTTTGTCTGCAATGTCTGGTTTACATGACACACAGCTGCAGAGTATTGATCATGTGATGTTTTTGAGAGTTGAGATGGGGAGCTGGAGTAATCAATGCTAGGAACTAAATTACCAAAACACTGATCAGTTTGTCATGGTTAAGTGTTTGTTATGGTTCCCTTGATAAAAATGGGCCAGTAAAGTCCATTGAGACTGTCACTGTGATTAAAGTCGATACAAATAAACTTGGCATGACTATTTCTGTGCTGTTTTTGATATTGCCTTGATGTGACTGTCAAAGACAAGGTCTGGATCTAAAATAAAACCATTATTTCCGACAGACTGGAGACACTGGAGCTAAGAGGGAGGTCTGATAAGGATGGTCATCACTGCCTAAAATAACAGTTCAGTTGAGTCTGCACAGGATATGAAAGCTGTACCTCATCGATCATCAGATTACCAGATGTTAGTGCACAAACTACTGGGTTACATAAGAGCATTCTATCAATCACTGGCTTGTTGTCGAAGTTTCATGGTGTTAAATATATACAGTATGTTTGAAACCAAAGCTCACAAAGGTTCATGCAAATCCGTTCAGAGCTTTTGGAGATTTCCTGCTGACAGATAAATGGAATGGGGCAAAATGATCCTTGTCTGACTCCGTCGACACAATGTTGTAATGTTAATGTTAATGTTAATGTTAATGTTAATGTTAATTTTAATGTTAATGTAATGCTAATGTAATTTGCATGTGTTTCCCCCTCTAACCTGGAGCTGTTTCAGTTGGGCTTCCTTGGTGGCTCTGTCTGACTTCCGATGACCTCTGATGTTTACTTTTCTCTCCATCTCCTCCAGCCACTGGGCCAGGCTCTGGAACCTCTGCCCCATCTGCCTCAGCCTGGCCAGGCTGGAGTTCTGCTGGCTCTGCGTCTCTTCCAGACGGTCCTGGTAGGCCCCCCACTCCCGCTGTGCCGTGTCCAGTGCACGGTCCTCTATTTGGGGTGCACCCCAGGGGATGACCCGGTCCCTGCTGGTCAACACGGAGGACAGCAGCGCCTGGCCCTTTGAACAGCGGTCCTGCTGGAGCTGTGAAGGGAAAGGGCAGGGGAGACAGGTGTGATTAAAATGTTAGAGTCCAGTTGTGTAAGAAGGTCAAGTGTGAAGAATGGGCAAATATGTGGAGGGCACATCAAACGTCCACCAATTCACGAGTCTGGAGGGAGTTCTCCTGGAAAAATTTAATTAGGTTCTTTATAACACCCAAGATTAAGAGTAAACAACTAGGGAAACAGGTCCAATGCTGGAGGGAATGTGGAGAGGAGAATGCAGACCATTCACATATTTTCTGGAAATGTCATAAGATTGAATCTTTTTGGAAAATGATACATAGACAACTCCAGAAGATACTAGGATATGAGATACCTATGGGAAGTAAAGTGTTATATCTGTGTGACTTAGACTCGGGTAATATACGGATGGGAGACAGGTATCTGGTTAAGATTTTATTGGCAGCAGGGAAGAAATGCATCACAAGGAAATGGGGACAGGTTGACAAACCCACAAAAAAACAATGGAAAGATCTGGTGGAGGAAATATATGTTATGGAAAACATGACGCTACGACTGAGGCTCCAGGAGGCACAAATGGAAAAGAAATGGACAAAATGGTTAATCTACATGAACACTATCTAAGTGAAGTAACATGAGTAACAAAAGGACATTTATGATCAGTGGTTGGTTCCGAAGTGTTTGTCTTTTTGTTTAGTTTTTGTCTTTGTATGTCTTGTGGGTCCTGTTTATTTTCTTTTTGTTTCATTTTATTTTTATTTTTATTTTCTTCTTTCTGTACATTGTATGTGTGTGTAAAAATTTAATAAAAATTCTAAGTGACAAAAAAAAAAGAAGGTCAAGTGTACAACAGAGTCTGATAAAATACAGTAGGTACACCAGGTGCTTGATTGAGAACACTTGCTCTTTATGTGAAATTGACTGACCGAGTGGATGAAAAGTTTATTTCGATTTTCAAGTCATCAGTTAATGAAATGTATGTACTACATACATGAAGATGATGAATTGGAACAGCTGAAACAGGCATCATGCTAATTACAGTACAATTGCATATTATGAGAGTATACCTTGTATTTTGTGCAATGAGGATATACACTATACTGTATATATTTGCCTGATATTCAGACTGAATAGACATTTTCTTTTTTGATGGGAGGATTTGATTTTCCCTAGCAATCCTGACTGACTTATCTGGCCCCTTTTAGCCAGCATACATCACCAGGTGCTGATTCGCTTGGTTGTTTCTCTGAACCACGTGCTAGACAACATTCGAAAAGTGGGTGGGATGAGCCTGATGAGTCGGTAGCGAATAGCGATTCAGGGCTCTGAAACTGTGCAATATACAATGTACGGTATATGTCAGTTATATTACATTATATTAACAGATGGGGGACAGTGTTATTACCTGTAGCTGATGCAGTGTGTTCTCAAGCGTGTCTACGTTCCCCTCCGGATGGGACAAGGAGGCCAGGGTGGCTTGCTCCTGCTCCAGCCAGTCCTCAAACACATGTAACCCCCTCTGGTATTCCTGATGGACCAACACCAGCTCCTTGGCCTTACTGACAGCAGCCTGGGAGACAAGCGCAAAACATAAACAGTGTAACACTTTGCTAAGCTGTCAGTTATTGTTATTTGAGACTACCAGGCATTCAAGAATGGTTGTTATTTGTAAAGAAGGATATTTTTCAAATGATGCGGAGGACAGAGGATAGGTTATTGCTAGAGAGTCAGTATTATATATAGTTTCTAAACATCTGCATTATTTATAAACACAAGGAAACAAATCTGTATTTCAAATTCATGATTAAGAATATTAAAATTTCAGAAAAGAATCATTCTTCAAATACTTTATATCCCAAAACAATGGAGCAAAAACAGGACTTAACAACCAGTGATTCTGGTGTGTTGTGAACAGATACCTTGGCCTTGTCTTTGAGGTTACTGTATCTGAGCTGCAGCTGTTGCACCTCCTGCTGAGTCGTGTAGTGTTCAGCCATGTTGGAACCCTTAGTGGCGATGGTCTCCAAAGGACTGCTGTGACTCAACACTTCCTCATCGAGAAGCTACAATGAAGTACAAGCACACAAACTCAAATGAACACCCACCCACACTCACGCAGGTGTATACAGGTCCATTGAAGAGCTCCCAGGTGTGATTTTTGTAACTGAAGGAGTGCATTGTGATCAACATACTGTACCACAAAAAAAGGTATATTTACTCCTGACCCAAAAATGGGTCCCAAACCATTGTTTCAGAAACACTGCTATACTAGGCCCCCTCCTGTTTTTGCTCTAAATACTGTTGCTGAAATTAGCCGGTTTCCATCTGTTTTTTCCATCACAATATGTCTAATGAGTCTGTTGGATGTCAAATTGCAAGGACACCATGTGAATACAATTACGATTCTGGGTAGGTCACCAGGACCAGGTTTTGAGGTTTGGGACCATGTGTCTTACGTTACTGTACTGTACATGTGCATAACTTCTCACTTGACACTGTCATTATCAGCTGATAGCACTCTGTGTCTGATGAGCTGTGTGTGGTAACGTACCTTGGTCTTTCCCAGGTTAGCTGTCTTGTCTCTCATCTCAGAGTACTGTCTATCTGAGCTGCCCAGTGTCTCCTCTACACGGTCCATCCACAGGACGAACTGACCCACGTCTTCCTGGTAACTGGTCCACTGTGACAGAGAGCCCTCCAGCTGGCTGTTAGAATGAACACAGCAGAAATAAACATACAAACATGCAATATAGATTTATGTGACACACACACACACACACACACACACACACACACACACACACACACACACACACACACACACACACACACACACACACACACACACACACACACACACACACACACACACACACACACACACGCGCACACACAAATATATGTGCATGCATGCCAATGCAAAACAAACACACCAGCACAAGCACATTCTCTAAATTGTATTGACAATTCTTGCAACCATTTTTAACTGACTGGAATCCATCATGGAAAACCTGTCCAATTCATCAGTTGATTGACTGATTGACTGACTGATTGATTGGCGGTCATGACCTTTTACACTGAATGGAGGCGGAGAGGAGGGAGTCCCATGAGTCCTTGAGGTCTTGGATCTGTTTGCGGACCACCGGGACGCCCTCAGCTGAGGTGTTCCTCTGGACGGCTTCGCCTCGCGTCAGCAGCATTTTTAACTGGATCTCCCTCTCCTGCCGGGCTGCCAGCAGAGCCTACAGACAGAGAGAAGAGTACAGTAGGAGGAATACACAGTACAGAGTGTTAATTTGACTCGGAAATAGTACAAATGCAACCAAAAGGACCCATACCCAGTAAGTTAACAGTATGGATTTTACTGTGTATGGTTACAATATAAGAACACATGTCTGTACAACTGGGCTTCAGCTTGAAGAATAAACACAATATTGTAGAGATGCTTTTCAAAATGTTGAACATGTTCATTCAACTCACTGCTTTTGAAATTCCCAGTACTTTAAAATACATCATTCTTATTCTCTACACCCTTAATGGATGCTTTCTCATTGTTCCCTATACCCACCTCCAGCTGTATCATCCGGTCCTCCAAGACACTCTTGTCCGCGGTGGGTGAGAGGCAGGTATTGAGGACACTCTGGGCTTCACACACCCAGTCCTGGAGCTCCTTGAGCCCCTGGGAGAAGAGGCGATGCTCCCCGACAATTCGCTCAATTCTGGAGGCCTTGTCCTTAATTGAGAGAGCAGAACACAGTGTCATAAATACAGCCTCTTACTCTATGTTCCTTCAACAGCTCTCCCGCTGGAGAAACAGCTTCACACAAGAGCTGGGGGAGTGTGGATAATTTCCCTTTCACGTCTGAAATATACATCCAACATGCCCACAGTGTGTTTTATTTAAATTCTCTTGGGAGCTCCCCAGTCTCTCACTGTAACGTGGAAAACAATGTATGTATTTTTAAATTTTCATGACAGCGTTAACATCAGAACTCAATGAAGATTAAGGAGAGGTCTAGCTACAGGCAACAACTCCAAATGCTTCTATTCCTGTTTGAATCATTTCCTTTCCTGTCTCTGCGTCTGGCAGGGGAAGCAGACCTAAAAATAGCACTCGGTGAGGTGGCTGACAACATAAAATAAATCCCATTCATCATTGTTGGTACAATCTCATTGTCCTCCGGTGAGGGACACGGTGCTTGCTTGCACGGTCAGTGTAATGTGTTCTGTACCGTCTCACAAAATTAATCAAAACGAGTGCAATGATCAACCTGGGGGTGCTGAGAAAGGTCACTCTCGATTCCTAGGTAACATTAGCGACACATTTAATCTCTGGCATTTCAGACGCACTTCAGAAGATAGCAATAATCACCACCGGCCTTGGCCTTTTCCCCAGGCTAATGAAGGCAGTGAACCTACGGCTCATGACAAATCATCACACTCGGGTGCACTGGTCCTGTGAGACGTTCCCTAACGATCGTACCCACTGCAAGCCTATTAGGACGTGGTACGTGTATTGCTATGAATTACAGAAATTGGGAAATTATGTATGTACTGTATGTATGCATGACACAGCAAAAAGTGAAAGTCACAGTAGAGGATACAGGCTAAATAGTAGTACGGTAATGCATCAAAGCGAGGCAAGGGGGGGGGGGGGGGGGGAAGAGAGGCGCAACAGAGGGATAATAGATGGGTGCCATGGGGAGTACAAGAGCTGGGTAAGAATATTACCTTGGTCAAGTTGCTGAGGGCTAGGTACTGCGCTGACAGCTGGGACACGCGGTGAACAAAGCCCTTGCCGGCCGCCTGTCCCTCCCAGAGGCGGTGAGCCCTCTCCCGCAGCCGGCTCAACTCTTCCTCACGACTCGCCATCTCCTCCAGAACACACTGGGCCCAGAATGTAGGTGAAGTAGGAGGAAGAAGAGGAGAGAAGCAGGAAAAGAAGAGGATGCAGGGTGGGAGAGTTGGAGATAAAAGGGTGGATGGGGGTTTGGAGATAAAGATGATAATGGATGAAAGGAAACCCACCCAAAAAGAGGATTGGGTGTGTAAGGAGGATCATGAGGAAAGTATGAAAGGGCAGAGAATGAGGCAGTTTGCATGGCGGGCAGATTGGTGGTGGTAGAGACGAGGGAGAGCAGGTAAGAGATGATATGTCACAAGGACAGACAAAACAAGAAGAGCACAATGAAATATGAGAATAAACACAGGGAGGAAGAGAACATCTTAAAAACACAGCATCAGCTATATTTTTTCATTTTATTTTTACATGAATACGGTGAGACAGTTGACAGCACAGGGTAGGTAGAGAACAACATAACGCAAAGGAGGGTTTGTGGGGTGAATGAATGTGGAGAGGTAAAGAGGATCTTGGTAGCACAGGTTCAACCAGCTGAAGCCTGTATTGTACAGTGTCATGCGATACAGTAGGTGCTTCGGAGAGGAAATGTAATTGCTTGCAGGGCCAGACAAAAGGCAATGACGAAGAGCAGGAAACAAAGTAAATACAAAAATAGCAACACCGATAAGAGCAGTGCTTTTGAGATGGGTGTGATATATTTTTTCTCCCCTTTTGTCAGTTTTATCTTTTTCTTTTAATGCTGCCTGCTTTTCCCTCCATCTTCTATCTCTGCCAGACATGGTGGAGGCTGTTATCACATCCTGAAAGAAGGCTTTTTAGCGGCACTGCGCTTCAGCTCTGACAGACGCGGAATTAATTAGATTTCTGGACTTTTGTGACTATTGTGTCAAGGCGCACGCAGGCGCAGCTGTATTTTGATCCAGCGGTGCTCAACAAATGTAATTAGGTCCTTCCCTTCCTCTGTTGCAAACTGATTTCAGATTGTAGCCTACTCGAGGGATGTGTATCTTATGATGAGCTACAACTGCTTTGTCGTCTTGTACTGTAGATGTTTTCACGCAACCTTCAATATAAGACATTTACAAATGTAATATTTTCATGGAAAGGCAGAGCCGCGCTGTGTTGTGAGCTTGCAGATCACATATTTTCTGTGTGCACGTCCGGCATGCACGCAACTGAGGAGTTTGTTTCCATCACTGCTCGTCTGTTAGCACGCATAGCAATGACATTTTTATTTTATTTACTGGATTAATGAAGAATCAAGTGCTTGAAATGCCAACTCAAGTGTTGAACGTTCAGATCGGATGCATTTTGATCCATGTGTACAGATTGTGAACCCACAGCACCTAATCCAAACAATGTGCTTCACTGCCAAAATAACAATATCACCTGCACTGCTGTCACTGTGCCAGATACGCAAGAGATAAGACCAGCTCCAAGCTACGTCCAAATATAATAGGGTGACCAGACGTCTCCGTTTGGCCGGGATTGGCGAGAACAGTCACGTTCAAACCTGTGCATGCAATAAGGCGCGTGTGGGGACGCGTCTTTGTGGGTTCTCCGCATTACACCCCAAGGTATTACAAACAGTGAATACCTGGTAGTGTCCGTTATCTTAAGAGAGCGCTTAAGATGAGCTACAGGTTCACCTGTAGCTCATTACGCTGGCCAAGACCTAGCCGGTTGAGCGTCTAAACGGAAGTAACGGGATTTGGCGGAAGTACCGTCCAAGGAAATGATGTTGACACTTTACAAATCTGTTTACATTCTCCATGAATGAAACGAGTGTTGTGATTGTTCGAAAAATATTGTTTCCGGGGGAAATACATATGACAGAAGTTCCACCCCTATAGACACTCTGCATTACGTCATGACCAGGCTTTTCTCTTCACAGATGAGGAAGGCTGGGAACGAAGCTAGTAGCTCATGCATTAATAACACTCCAAGGTGCTATGCTATAATATCAGGTCATTAAAGAAGGGACAGAGAATCATTCATAACTGTTTAGAAAGTGGAACAGCTAAGAGGTCACTGTACCTTTAGTTTGCTGAGCTCCTGTTTCTTGGCAGGGAGGTCATGGAGCCGAGCACTGCTCTCCTGAACTTTGACCTCGGTGCTGTTCAACCAGTCCTGGAGTGGCTCAGCACTGGCCTCAAAGTCTGTCATCTGAGACTCCAAGTTCTGGAAAACAGAAAGTTTTAAATAGGGTAAATATGTACATCCATCACATTATGTACTGATACTATAGAGAAAAAAACAATCATAATCATACAGTAATAACATTCAATGTATTACTTATTGTCTGGGCACAAATCTGCACCTGTATTGATATACTGATGCATTTTTTATCCCAAGATGATTAACAAATCTTTGTATCATCATGTTTACTGGTGGCTTAGCGGTCCAAGCGCATACCACATATGCTAGTAATCCAGCTTGACAGTGTGTCGCGGGTTCGACTCTCGATTCCAACAACCTTTGCTGTGTGTCACCCCCCCCCATCTCTCTCCCCATTTCCTGTCAGCCCACTATCCTATCAATAAAGGCAGAAAAAGCCCCCAAAAATATATTTAAAAAAAGAAAGACAGATAGACAAAAGCTCACCTTGAGTGCATTCTCTCTCATCTGCAGGTTAGTCATCAGGCTCTTCCAGTCCTCCCGTGCGTTGGCCACCTTGGCCTTGAGACCCTCCACTCTGTCTTTGGCCACCACAGCCATCAGCAGCTCTCCGCTGGCCCCTACCGTGCTCAGTCTGGCCTGTCCATGCTCCCTGTCACCCAGGAACTCCTGTGGTGGGACACACAAACAAAAGGACATTGAACTTTTTAGACCAAACAGCACAAGTGAGTAACGGGGCAGAGGATATGAATGTTTTAGGACAGTGATTCTCAACCTTTTGAATTTCAAGGACCGCAATATAATGCATTAGGCCAGGGGTTTTCAACCGGTGGTCCGCGGAGGTATTGCAGGTGGTCCCTGGCCAAAAAAAAAAAAAACTTTTTTTTTTAAACTTTTTTTTTTTTACTTTTAATAACTTACAGGAGTTCTTACTGTATTGTGTGTGTGTAATATGAAATGTGAGCTTACCATAATCACAGTAATCCTTAATCATTTTCCATCATATTCAAACAAAATCGCTGTATTTTATTAGATATTATATTGATATTATAGCTATTTTCTCCAGCTTCCTGTGGTACATGAACCCCCCACCACTATTGTGTGGGGTGGGTCTATGATGGACCCGCCACGCACAATAGTGGTGGTCCCCAGGTTGCTTTTAGTCAGGATGGTGGTCCCTGGGTCGAAATCAGTTGAAAACCCCTGCATTAGGCCACAGGCCCCCATTTGACCCTTTTTTCCTCTTTTTTTCTCTGGGACCCCAATCTAAACAGTAAAATTTGCCTACTTATCCACGATTCCACATGAACCCTAGCATCCTGGGTATTTCATATGAGATGAAAATGTTATACTCTTACGTACTATTTACACGATTATCTTACTAACTTGATGCTGCACTTTAACAATTATGAATGGAATTTGTATTTATTCCTATATCAGTGGTTCTCAAAGTTTTTAATTTCAAACACGCCCATAACTCTGAGAGTTACAGACCTGTAAGGGTCCATTTGTAACCCCCCCCTGGGAACCCTGAGGGTCCCTGGACCTCACTTTGAGAACCACTGTCCTAGTTTATTATTTTTATTACACACTGGTATCGGATCAGTACTCGGTATCGACCGATCCGGAAGTTATGGGTATCTGAATCAGTATCAGGAAGGAAAAAATGCTATTGGTACATCTGTAAGTGCTATTTGACGTACAGTACAACAAAATATGTCGGGTTTAAGTGGTTAAATTAATTCGGTCACAGGGTGAAAACCAGGCAGCCATGCCAATTTGATTATGTGCTCCCCCAAATCTTGCTGTACTGTACACTGTCAAACAATGTAATTAGGCAGAGTCATGGCTAATTCCATCTGTACATGCATGAGGGATGCGGGGGGTTGGAGGGTCTGACCCAGGGAAGCAATCACAGATGAGAAAAGTCACTGAGCCTGAAATACGTGGCCTTGACGTCGCCCCCCCTCCCCTGTCACCGCCCCCCACCCCACCCCAACACACACACACCAAAAGGTCCCTCCCTCAGAACTGAGCCGATGACAGTAGCACAGCGGGCACCACTCCACCATCTGTGCAGTCAACACATCACTTTTACACACTTGAGCTCTGGTCTACCGCTCTCTCCCTCTCTCACACACACACGCACGCACGCACGCACGCACGCACGCGCGCGCGCTGCCATCTTGATGGTCTGTCTCTTTCTTTCTTTCTTTCTGAGAGTCTACTTTTTGTTCTTCTAGTTCTCTCTCATTCCTCGTGTCCTCTGTAGCACTTTCCTTCATTCTTTCATTATTTGCTCCAAACCAACTACTTTTCTCCCTGCTGCCATTGTAACGGTATAACACCAATTAAGCGTGACACAATGCATGTCTACCCCCCGTGCCGCTGCCCTCCTGGAGGTCAGCCATGTGGAAACATTGTTCCACATTCCCCACCATGTCAATAATAAATAAAACATGACCGCTTCCATATTCCTCTCTCCACTCCACCGTCATCGCCTCTACAACAGATGCTTTCATCCACAAAGCTAGTCAAAAGAACTCCTGGAGAAGAAATCAGCACACAAAGAAAGTCCAAGTGTTGCCTTTTTTGGATCTAAAATAACAAACAAAAAACACCCCAAAATAAATGTAATGCAGTGTCATTATTCAGATTTTCGGATTATTATTTTTTTCGCAAATTCTGAGCTCAATCACAAACTCTGAATTAATGGCAAAATGCTACTCAATGGACTCATATAATTCAATTCAATTCAATTCAATTTTAAGTGTCAAATCACAACAAGTTGTCTTAAGACACTTTACATTTAGAGAAGAGACCCGACAATCCAGCAGCATATACACTTGATTGCATCTAATCAGCCCCTTCACGTGAGTGCAGAAGCTCAGCCTGAAACCTGTGCGATAACAATCTGTGGTGGTTTGTTATATTGAACCTGTGGACAGGTGTCAGAGGTAATTAGCTGTCTGGTGTGGGAACGCAGGGATGTCTAGCTTAGCGGACATGTCCCTGACTCCTATAGAAGGGGCCCTGGGGTTCTCTAAAGAGACTGTCACACTGCTATGCCTGCCATAATACACAAAGAGGGGAAGAGAGAGAGACAGAAGGAGATACACACACAGAGAAACAGAGAGAAGAGAAGGGACAACACTGAATGAAGAAGCATATATATATATATATATATATTTATATATATAAAAACATACAAATGTATGTACAGTATGTGTATATATATATATATATATATATATATATATATATATATATATATATATATATATATATATATATACACACACACACACATACATATATGTGTGTGATACATACATACATACATACATACATACATACATACATACATACATACATACATACATACATACATACATACATACATACATACATACATACATACATACATACATACATATGTACTGTACACACACACACACACACACACACACACACACACACACACACACACACACACACACACACACACTGGAGAGAGAGATACAGGGAGAGAGACAGGGAGAGAGAGAGAGAGAGAGATTAGAAAGACAATGCTGAAGGGAGACCCTGCTGTGGGGATTTCATTTTCCCCAACGGCGGTGTGCCTGGCTCCAGCTCATCGAGGCCACGGCAGGCCCAGCCACTCCAACAAGCCCACCAGAGGATACTCCGCAGTGGGCATGTCAATACAGACAGCCCCTTGTGAGCAACCTCCCTCTGAAACCAATTGGTCCTTCAACCTCAACATCATTCCCAATTTTAGCAATGTCTCTCCCGTGCTTTTGCTCATAAATTACCATTGTAACGAACGCACAAACTACAAAAGGTTCATTGAGATCTGTGACTGCGTTGAAAGGGATAACACCTTTTGCCCTTGAGCAAGGCACAAGACTGCTAAGTGTTACAATTGAGGCATTTAGCAGACGCTTATCCAGAGTGACTTACAAGTGCAAGATCAGAGTAAATGGCATGAACTCAAGTGCTTCTACTGAAAGTGCTCCCAAGAGTATGAGATTGTAAAAGGCTGGAAGGAAATATATCTCTCACCTGGATCCTCTGCAGAGCAGTGGAGGCCTCTGCAACGCTTTGCGGTACGTCGAAGCACTTGGCGGTGCTGATCTTTGCGTTGACCAACCACTGCTGGAAGTCCCTCAGAGCGGCACGGAACCTCTGCTCCAACAGACGCTCTTTGTTCTGACATTCCCTGGATGCCCGCAGACTAAGACTGGAGGAGGACAGGAGAGTCACCTGAGTCATTTGAGCTAATTGCTTAAGCTTGCACAGTTTCCTTGCCATTTCTTGGATCAGATTTGTGTGACCTCTTGACGCATTGCCAGTTTCCTACTCATTCTCCTGTCTTTGTATACAAGTTACTATGTGCCCAGTTTGTAAACAAAGCTACACAAATCACAATGTGGCGTTCAGTGGCAAAGTCGTACTTTACACGAAAGATTGTGATGGCATCATCCCTGTGTTGACAAATTGGCTGCTGTGTGGGCATTTTTACTAGTGTGGTGACATTCTACAGTATGTCGCTTTGGCCAGATGGAAAAAGTGATCTTCATAAATACTGCACCAACAGCTAAAGTGGTTCAAAAGACCAATGTTGGTGAGATTCACTGAAGAATAGTACACATATTTATACTAGTAGTATTTACTTTCGCTAAATCAGGAATTTCCTGGTTGTGCAGACATGTTCATGCAGTGTTCATTTATGGGCAGAGGTGGTTCTATTTCATGATGTCATGCACTTGTGATTAGTCTAGTCTTTTGAGGGGACATACTGTACATACAGTTCATCCATACTGTATACATACAGACAAACTCCGATATAAAAATAGTGTACACATTGTACTGACAGTATGAAGGAGGTGAAGGAGATCTGTAGGGCTTTGGAGAAGAGGAGAGATAAATGGGGCAGGTGGAGAAAGTGGGTAAGCGGGTGAAGTGGAAGGAATGAGAGTTGCGGTGCAGAGGGAGATTGGGGGATGGGGGTTACGGTGATGAAGGGGGTTGAGAGAGAACATATGTGGGGTGGGCGAGAGTTCACAGGGGTGAAAGGTTGAGGCAATGCGGTTTGACAGGTTGATGCCCCGGAGGAGAGGAGAGGGTATGATGGAGGGAACATGGCGGGATACCCAGGACAAGGACAGGTGAAAGGGCCATTTCAAAGGTTGAACATTTTTGACATTTTGAACATTCTTGATTCATTGAGGGAATTGTTGCTACTGTACGACATTAATCATTCTTCAGCCTATTTTAGCCGTATTTCATTAATCGTTGCAGGATGGTGTGTGGAAATTGTGGCAAGCTCACAGCGGGTTTTATTGTGACATGTGCTCTGCTATTTTAGGTATTTTGGAAAATTGTGGAACATCAGGACAAATTCTCACCTATAATGACATGCCCAAAATAGGGAACACTTAGGGAAAGTGGTTAAGCAACACACAGTGGCGTCGTTAGGGGTGGGCTTCGGTGGCTATAGCCACCAATGTTTTGTCCAAAGCCACCAATAAAAAAAAAATAAAAATAAAAAAATTAAAAGTTTTCTTTTTTTTTTTTTTATTATATATCTATCACCCTAACCTAACCCTACCCCTAACCCTAAAACCGAAATAAAGTAACAAAAAACGGGGGGAAAAGCACCCTAATCCGCGAAATCCGCGAAAAAAATCGCGCGCGCGCGCTTCGCGCGCGCGCGGGAGGAGGGGCACATGCACGCGCGCTGCGCGCGCGTGCATGTGCCCATTGCCTGCGGGGCTAAGCCCCCGACCTAGTAGAGACCTAGCGACGCGTCTGGCAACACATTCTTTTCTTTCTTTTTTTGACAAAGAGGGGAAATTTCATATGAATCTTGAACATTATTAAATATGATGATGAGATTTCTCATTAGCCTCATTATATTGCTAGATGCAAATAATGGAAAGTGCAATGCAGCAATTATTAATGGTCTCCAGGCTATGTACTGTAGAGGTCACATGTCAAGGTCACAAGTCAAACCCACACCTGGTATAAGTCATACAGTACAATGTTATTTCAGCACTACTGTAGCACACAAGACTATAGAATAGACTTTCAAAACATTTGTTGTGAACAGAAATAAACTACAAATTGTTTATCAAAAAACAAATACTTAGGTTTCATATTAATGATGGGTAGAGTGTTTGTTTGCTGGAGCAGGAAAGGTGATGAAAAGGAAACAAGGTGAGCAGCTGTTTCAGCAAGAGGTGCTGTCCAAAGGGAGGCATGAGAAACTGACAACAAGGCAAAAACACACCCACACACGCACACACACGCGCACACACGCGCGCGCACACACAGATTCACAAAGACACCCTTGAGTATTAATGATGTGAGGGGGGCATGAAAGGGTAACACAGTGGGGATGGAGATGGGTGTGCGAGAAGCAGTTTTTCTGCTGTGACAAACAAAAACGGGCATGAGCTAAAGAGGAGAGGAGAGAGGGAATACTGCCCTTTAGCCTCTATCTCTCTCCTCTACCTCATTTTCTTTTTGTATCCAATGTCTCTGTGTCTCTCTCTCTCTCTCTCTCTCTCTCGCTCTCTCTTTCTCTCTTGCTGCTTCCCTCCCTCCCTCCTTCCACAGTGTCTAATGCAGGACAGGTGCAAAGAGTACACAAGCCAAGTTTTAAAAAAAGGTCTATAAAACCAGTAGTCTGGGAGGGGGTCTGCCTTTGCCAATCTGCAACCAAAGCCAACCAATTACCAGCCAATGCATCACTAAAGATTTGACTCTGTTCAACTTTTCTGCCAATGAACTTTAGTCACAGGGCTTAGTCGCAGCCCTCGCCTATTTCAGTCTGTTCTGTTTTAGAAGAAACAAACATTTAGTTCCATATTCTTGTATGTACATGGATCTATGCAAGTAATTCATGCTTTAGCACATACAATTTTGCATGCATGCAAACATAAATGTCTCTTTTTGGGAAAAAAAAAGTAACACAAACATCATGCATTAATGCTAAATGCACAAATGGGCTCACATGTGGACTTGATGTCAGGCAATTAGTCATTGCTAAACAAACTCAAGCACACAACGTATCCACGGACAAATCTCTCCAAGTGTCTTTTTTGCCTCGTTTTCCTCTAAAGCACACTCAGCCTGGCATAAAATGAAACCGCGGGAACGACAGCAAACCACCAACGAAGACAGCGAACCAGCGGAGGAGAGGAAAGCAGGATGAATGTCGCTTAGCAACTGGTGGCTGTATGTCGCTCTCCATCCCGTCTCTCTGCCACCTTTCACCCTCTCTTTGGTTACAAATATCACTTTCACAACTCTTTCCAGAGGCAGTGAGTGGTGCATGCCATGCGCACGCACTCCCGACACACATGTATTGTAAACTTAGAAACTCCCGCCTACATTCCGCCCCCACACGTTTATTATGCATACCAAGTCTGTTCAGAGTGTGGCTGCTGTACCCTTCAAGTACTGTTGGTGGGTTCTTGATCTATTGTGTAATTTACAGGTCAAATGAGTACGCGTGTTCGCTGTGTGCACCCTGAGGAACTGATGCATATCTATTTTGTTCCACCGCACACAGTTAAATCCTCAGTGTTAATTTAACTCCAGGAGTGTACAAATGGAACCGTAATGGTCCATTTTGTTCCATTTGTACGTTACACTCTCTGAGTTAAATCAACACTGAGGATTTTACTGTGCACCTACACCCACCCACACACAGAGACACATTAAAACAGAACATGTTGCATGTTTTTCCCCCTCACCTGTTGTGCTGTTTGATAAGAGCGGTGACCCTGTCAGACTGGGCACCCAGATCTCTGGAGTAGCGCACCAGGTCATTCAGCTGCCCCTTTAACTTCTCCGCCATCGGTTCAGCACCCTGCAACCCCTCCAGAATATCCTGAGCAAGAGGAAAAAACACACAACCAGGTCAGCGAGAGTGTGTGTGTGTATGTGTGTGTGCGTGGGGAGAGAGAGAGAGAGAGAGAGAGAGAGAGAGACAGCCCACCCCTGGATCTTCATGACACCCTTCAGTAACGACACACACATTCCTATTCACACTCTGGCTCGGTCCTTTTCACTCTTCTCATGCATGCACGCGCGCAGACACACAAACACACACACACACACACACACACACACATACTCACAGAGCACCGTACAGCTGGTACAATAGCATTGCTGTTCTTCGGGGAGCGCGGCAGGAAAGAGCCTCGGATAACGGTCCGCTGTTTCTCTCCAGCATGCCTCACATTCTGCACTCAAACACTCATGAAATACCCTCCCATAAAATATGTACAGGCTCCCTCTCTCTCTCTCTCTCAGTCTGTGTATCTCTCTCTCTCTCTCTCTCTCTCTCTCTCTCTCTCTCTCTCTCTCTCTCTCTCTCTTTCTGACGTACCTCTAATAAACAGTCCCCTCCTCCCCCTGCCCTCTCTCTCTCTCTCTCTCTGACTCTCTAATTCTCTCTCTCTCACCAAGTAGTGCACTCTACTTACACTAGTTGTTCCTCATGTCCTCTCCTCCTTCTCCTCTCTCTCTCTCTCTCCTGTTTGTCTGTGTCCCTCCCCTCTCCTCTCTCCTCTCCTCCCCTTCTTGCCTGCTCTCTCTCTCTCCCCCTCACTTTCCCTGTGATTCTGAACTCGCTGCTCTCTCCTCCCCTAAACCCTCCCTCATTCTCTTCGTATCCCTCACTTTCTGTTTCCCTCTTGTTTCCCTACATGTCTTCCTCGCGTTCTCTCTCCCTCTTACACTCTCTCTCTCATGCTCTCCCCTTCTCTCTCACGCTCTCTCTTTCTATCTCTCCCTCTCCCTCCCTCTCTCTCTCCCAATGGAATTCAGCTGTCAGCTTTGCAGATGCGGGAGGGTTCCAACGTGCGCAACGCACATGCAGGCACGCGCACACACGCACGCACGCACGCACGCACGCACGCACGCACGCACGCACGCACGCACGCACGCACACACACACACACACACACACACACACACACACACACACACACACACACACACACACACACACACACACACACACACACACACACACACACACACACACACACACACACACACACACGTAATGCAAACAAGGCTGGACACAGGAAACAGAGCTGGAGGAGGGGGAGAAAGCAAAGGGGGGTGGAAAGGACTTCTCCTCTGTTCCTTGACAGAACTCCTAATTAAGGAAAACAGGAGAGAGAGAAAGGGGGGGGGGCAGAGAGTCAGGGAGAGAGAGGGAGAGAGAGGGAGAGAAGAGAGAGAGAGAGAGAGAGAGAGAGAGAGAGAGAGAGAGAGAGAGAGAGAGAGTCAGAGACAGTGACAGTGACAGAGAGAGACAAACAGAGAGAGATAGAGAGACAAAGAGAGACGCAGAGAGAGAGAAGAGTCAAGGCCAGATATTATTTTAAAGAGACGTATAGGGTGTGTACAGAACACATCCAGGGCTACTGACGTGCCCTTGACAATACCGAGAAATCCCAGCACTGTAAACATCCTGTGCTACATGTAAGCAAAGCGGTAGGAAGGGGAGAGTGTTCAGAGAAACTACCTCAGCGGCAGGAAAAGACATTACTACTGTTCACAAGTTGTCCCCAGCGGGCAGTGATGGGCCATTGAGACGCTGAGAGAGGGAAGGAGGGGAGGATGATAGATGGAGAGAAGAGAAAGAGAAGGAGGGCTGGGGAGGAAGAGATATGATAGTGGAATAGTAGAGATAGTGGAAAAGAGTGACAGAATGTCTCCCACAAAAGAAGGAAGGAGGAAAGAGAGAGAGAGAGAGAGAGAGAGAGAGAGAGAGAGAGAGAGAGAGAGAGAGAGAGCGAGAGAGAGAGAGAAAGAGAAAGAGAAAGAAAGAGATAGAGATAGGGAAACAGTGGGCTATTGAAGCTGTCACTCCTCAGCCGTTCCGGCAAAGCTGCTTTACAAACTTAATCAGTTTTTAGTCTGGATAATTACTGACAGGAAAACTCATCGCTGTATGCAGAGGATTCATGTCTGCATGCAGCGAGATTATGGGTCTGTACAGTATGTGTGTGTGCATCCTTGCCATTCATTAGTAGGCCTACTATATTAATTCTTACAATATTATATTGACTACTGACTTGCAGATGTTACCATCAACATCATCTACTGTCTGCAGAACATTTATTTATTTATTTTTACAAAACAATTAATTAAAAACTGTGACTAAAGGGTATCTAACAGTTCTAGAAAACCCACAATCAATAAAACAGCCAGGGTTTGGTGAGCAAACAGACTAAAGCCACATTTTTGCTCCGTTGTGCGATGGCGTCACACACCGACAACGAGCTTGTAGGTCGGCTCTTCTCGGCACGAGACACCGTCGCACGACAAAGTATGAATCGGGCTTGAACCTCCATCCATACAAGTACCTTAGCCAGCAGCCACCCCTCCACGGCCTCCTCCCCATTGCTCCGCCCCTCCGCCCGACTCAGCCCCTGGCTCCACTCCCTCAGGCGCCCGTCCAACTCCTTAAGCTCCTCCTCCAGCCTGGCGGTCAGGCGTCCGTACTCCTCTTCGGAGGCTGCGGCCGTGGCCAGGGCACTCTCCAGGCCGTCCCTGGCCCGCAGGGCAGCCCCTTCCCACTGCTCCAGGGCCTGGGCCAGCGCCCCCAACTGACGATCCATGGCCTCGCAGCCTCCCGCGGCCGTGCGCTCCGCCGTGCACGCCGCAGTCCGGCGCACCCGGCTTAGACGCTCGCGGCCCTCTAGCAGTCGGCACTCCACTCGCTCCTGATGGATGGATGACGAACAGACGGACAGATGGATGGATGGATGGGAGGAGAGGGGGAAGAGGAGAGAAAGTTGCTACGGAGACAGTGTCTACGGAAACCACAGCAACCTACAGATGTAGCATCAATTCTATTTAAAGCAGGCTACATAAGGGTCTACCCACTCCATTTCTCTGTGTCTCTCTCGTTCTCCCTCACACTATTTTTATTTTAGACAAAACGTGTGAATATATATCAAACACTTGAGGTGTTTGATATACCGTATAAGGGAGGTAGAAGCAGCAACTTGATGACAAGATGAAGACCCTCCTCAACCACTTCAGATTGTATGAATAGGAGAAAATAAAATGTTTAACCTTGAGATCACAAACTGGCAAAATTCTGAGAGAGTGTACACATGTAACCAAATGGAACTGTAAGGTTCAACTGGTTCAAGTTAAAAATGGATACAATTTTACTTTAATTCGGACAGTGTAAAAAATTACACCTTTACTCATTTTATACTATCAAAGTTAAAATAACATTCAGGATTGTATACGCGCAGTAATTATCTTGTATAAACAACCATTTATGTTTCTGCTTCTGCTGATATGCTGCACGCTGCAGCTCAGCACGCGCACACATATTTATCATGTGATAATTAGGACCCATATGTGAAATTTACATGCAAATCAATTGTTTCTCACATATTTTCTCAGCTTTGTAATTGCGGAATTATTGAGCAAGCAGAAGCATGACTTCCCAATTCCAGTTATCTTTCTTTTGTCATGGGTATCATATAGACTGAGAGACATGATGCTTTGATATATTATAGGAACCAGTTCAGCATCAACAATAAGTGGACTCAAAACTGTACATTTGATTCTAAACTCATTACATTCTCACCTAATTGGTTAACATAATTTTATGTTGGTAATGATTTTATTAACATTTAGAAAACTGAAAAAACTAGACACACCTGAGCTCTTTCTTGAGCTCATTCTAAAACAAACCACTGTTCTACACTAACTAGCCTTTCTAATGCCAGCTATTGTGTCAGATTGAGCAGCAGTTTTACCTAAACAATGGACTGGGACTCGCCTTTTGTTCATAGAAAAAAGAAAGAACAAAGATATTCATCAACCATTTTTCACACTGTGTAATTGCAACTAGCCTACTGTATTTACATGTTACTTGGTGTTTCAGGTCAGGAACTATCTCATTATCCACCTGCTTTCTCATTTAGTAAGTCTAGGTGCCAGAACAATAATAATTCCCTCTGCTGAGTACCAGGGCTGCAATCCTGAAGCCACTGTTAACCACTTAAAGGAGTTCACCCAAAAAATGACTTATTTTCTATTCAATTACACACCCCATAAAACCTTGAATTCATGGAGATTTTGTTTTTTTTGTCGCATTCCTGAGCCAATAATTTGAGTCTCCGGACTCAAGAGTCTCCTTTAAACCCTATACAGTACACTTAGATGACCGGGGTCCCTTCGGGCTCAATACTAGGTCTGTAAGTATTTCCCTCAAGTATATCTCTTTGCTGAAAATAGTACATCAGTACAGGGATCTGTGACCTTGTAGATTATTTTTGCAGAATGTGCACGTCAGAATAGGGACGCTAGGGTTCATGTGGTTGATTCTGACCCTGATTCTCTGCTTCCTTACCCTCACTTCAGACAGTATCTTTTTGATGGAGGCAGAGTCTCCCGAAGTATCAGACCAATGCTGTAGCTCCTCCCCTGCTGACATTAGCCAATCAGTGAGCTCCCTGACAGCCTCCAGGTACTCCTGGTGTTCCAACACCACAGCCTGCGCCCGCCGAACTCTCTCCTAAACAATGGACACAAGTAGTCAGCAAAGAATTATAATTTTTTGGGGTATGACTATTAGGTTGTATAATATATTAGATTAAGCAGAAAATAGCAGAGCTTGCATTATGACACATTGAGCTCAGCTTGTAGATCGGCTATTTTAGCTAAATCAATTTTTGCTGGATGTTTGTCTATTTTTCGCCTATTATGACATGCCCAGAATAAGGGCACAACGGACACAACATGTCATTAAGAATGACAACGTTAGATTCCACAAAACCCTCATATCTTGGGGCATTTATACAAGATTCAACTTCAAAAGCAAAACAAACACCCGCCATACCTCCACCAGAGTTGTGAGGTCATCAAACTGTGCCTGCAGCTGGGTGCGGGCACCGTGGTTAAAACTGACATCGCCAGTCTTCTTGAAGAGCTCCCTGGCCTTTTCCTCCAGGCTGGACAGCGCCATCTGGTGGTCCTCCAGGTCAGCCAGCAAGGCTCTGAGTCTGTCCAGCTGAGCGGCTTTCTCCCTGGGCCCTGGCTGGGGCGTGAGGGGGGCACACACCTCCTCCTCCACAGCCTCCATCCAGCATCGTAGCTGGGCTGCACTGTCCAGGTAGCCCCCCCACTGGGACACAGTCCATTCTAGTCGACTGGAAGGGAGGAAGGAAGAGAGCGGATGTGTGCATTAGTCTACGGCTGTCACTCACATGGGAAATTTACTGAATGTGCACACAGAAAATACTGAGCAAATAGTATACAGTACAGTACAGTACAGTATAGACACAGCACAGTAACCCCGCCTGGAGGGTCAAAAAGTAAATAAACATTACAAATCACTTGATTCGTTCAACACAATCCACTGGAACCTTAAACTCATTAATCAAATTACGTTTTAGTATTTTTTGCATGCAGTAATGTAATCTATTCTGTACATGCAGATGTACAGTACACGTTAACACACAATGTGCATATGCTGTCTCTAGTGTAATTTAAAATGCAGGATATTACACATTGTGTGTGTGATAATAGCTAACTCCCTTCCTAGAGATGTGCACACACACACGCACACGCACACACACGCACACACACACAGCACCATCTGTTACCCCTGCACACATCAATAACGTTAATACCCCCCCGTTCTTTGCCCAGAAACACACACATGCGTCTCCACGTTGCCTGCTACCCTTTTACTCCCATTAACCCGTCCCTCTTGAAACTCAAACACACCCCATTCACTATCATCCACTATTTAGTCCGTAATTAGATCAATTTATTCTACCACAAGGGGCCATAATCACTCAATTAAACACATACAAGCATGCACCCATACCCACCCCCACATCGCCGCCCCCACCCCCCCACACACACACACACACACACACACACAATCTGATACATCAATCCGGGTTACAAAAAGAGACAAATACGTCTCATTATGTAGTTAACCTAATAGTAATTGATGATGTTATGACATTGGGCTCACATGACAAGAATGATCTTTTCCCCAGGAGAGGACCTTCTGGCTCACATGGTCTATGTACAGTAACACTGGGTAAGTCTTAAATATACAGTATAATGTATTATACTGTTGTTTATGATGCCACTATTAACCACACAGAGATGTCAAACACTGGTAGATTGAGCCTGTTGTTTGCCAAATGAAAACACCTAGTTCACAGTAATCAATCAATCATCAATGACTTTTAATCCCACAATAATATAGTCAGTTAAAATGCAGTTTTTGTGGGTTGCCATTCATTATCTATTATGGTCCAAGAATGGATGTCAAGCCTGTAATGAGGATATTATGCTAATATTCAATCAAGAAAAAAGGAGAAAAAAACTGTCAAAAATATTACAAAAACAAAAAATTCCTCATTGTCTGAGACAATGTGAAGGGGTCCTTTGTCCAACCCCACAGAAGTGACCTCCCCAGAAGACATCAGTCCAGGTAAAGTATGTCCATCATAACTTCTTGGGGCAAATACTGAGACACTATAAATAGATAACCAGTTTTTCTTTTTGCTATTTAGCACAGTCTTCCATTTTGGGTCCCAACCCACAAGTTGAGAAACCCTGTGATGGGTCAGGTGGAAGGGGTTGCTACGGTACCTGTGGCAGCTCATGGCGGTCACCAGCAGCGTGGCCCATGCGTCCGCCACTTCCTGTAGCTGTGAGCGGATGGCTTCCTGTCCCGCCTCGCCATAGCAGCGAAGCGCCAACTCACCCTTGCCCACCGCCATGTTCAGCTTCACCTCCCCCTCACCTTTCAGCAGCAGGATGTCCTGTAGAGGCGGAAAAGGGGTCAGTGTGCTGTGACAATTAGTGTTCCCTTGCTGCACAGTAACTCTCAATAGCGGATGGAATTGTTTCACAGGCAAATAGCCCCCTCTTGTGTTTATTCCACAAAATACAAATTAAAAAAGGACTGTGTATAGTATACTCTATCTGAGCAAATGACTACTGAAGTGCTATGTGTGTGTGAGACAATGTAAGCATGCTTGTATGATAAAATATTCTACTGAAATGTATTTTGTGTAATATTTCTGTGTATGCCTGCATAGTGTTCCTTCAATGACTTTATTTTGGCATCACCTAGTCACTCAGGTGGTGCCAAACTTGTGTGCAAACTTTTATGAAATTTGTCTTTGATCTTTGCCTCCTTTGAAGTTCAGCGCCTGCCTTTAATTGGTATGTGGATGTGCGTGACCTCCTTTGATCCTTGTTGCATGCATAGTGTCCACATGGAAAAACATTAATATGTGGAGGATTATCGTATTGATTCTTAATTAGTTATGTCTTGGCATTGTATGTGAGGTGCTGTTTGATTGATTAATTATGTTGCCACTATGTATAGTGAACATCTATAAGTCATCTACATCTATGCCTGTATGTGTCTAAGACAAATTCCTGTACATCTATTGTACTGTGACAACTGAAGTGATCTGACATTCTCCCTTCCCTAAACTTACCTGTACCGCCTCCAGCCTCTGCTCCAACTGCTCCTTTGTCCCCATGGTGCTGTCCACTGTCCCCAGCCTCTCCTGGATCTCCTCCAGCCAGGCCCACACGCCCTGCAGGGTCTCCCCGAAGGCTTGGCTCTCCTGGCAGCCGCGCAGCCTCTCCCTGGCTACCTTCAGCAGGGCCTGGTGCTCCATCTGCAGTTGGCCAGTCACCCTCACCTCTCCGCCTGACCCCCGGCCTGCTTCAGACAGAGACTGGGCCTCCTGACAGAGACGCTCCACGGAGCTCCTGGCAACAGACATTCACTGGTCATACCAGATCATTTAAAATTCCCCAAAAAGCGCACAGTATCATCGTCAGTGTTAAAGCCGCAATCCATAACTTTCATGTCCTACCCGCAATTTGAACCCAGGCCTCCCTAAATTTCTCAATGGAAGATTAGGTAACCATCTCCACTGCAGATGCACTAGTTATATTTTATTAACATACAGTATTGATTAAAATACAAATGTATTCATTAAAATAATTTAAAAGATAATAATTTAACTCTGAGATTTGTTACTCTCTGAGTTACAAATGGATAAATTAAGACTTTTTACTGCAACAATGCTGTGTGCAAATATGATTGACATTACTCAATGAGATGTACGTTATGGCATTTCATCATTGCCTCCAGTGTGTAGAGGCATAACGTAGTGTAAATAAAAGTGAATGCACACTAGGGTTGTCCGATATTGGCTTTTTTACCGATAACCGATATACCGATATTGTCCAACTCTTAATTACCGATACCGATATCAACCGATACCGATATATGCGGGGATTATTGTGATTAGGGTAAGCTCAAATTTCATATCACACACACCATATACAGTAAGAACTCCTGTAACTTATTTATAAAGCAAAAACCGATACCGATATTTTCCCGATATCAATTTTTATGCTAATATCGGCCGATAATATCGGGAGGCCGATAATATCGGACATCCCTAATGCACACACATAAAAGCACCTTGCAGAAATGTGTGCACATACAGAAACACATTTGCAAGCAAAAACACAACACACGCCTGCACGATTACACACACAAACACACCTTCTTGATAACAGCTCCTTGTGGAGATTCTCTATTCTTTCCAGTTCTTCAGTACTATCAGGAACTCCTTGTGGGCTCTCTACCCCAACAACAGGCTCCTTCTTCAGGTCGAGGTCCACCTGCTCCAGCCAGCCTCTTATACCATCCACACATTCATCAAACCTGGAGAGGAGAGGAGAGGAGATTGACAGACATAACATTCAACATTTATACACATGTATGCTGGAACTCAAACAGTAACACGAACACTTGAAGAATTATTCACTACCAGAGTATGCACACGCACGCACGCACGCACGCACACACACACACACACACACACACACACATACACACACACACACACACACACACACACACACACACACACACACACACACACACACACACACACACACACACACACACACACACACACACCCTTTCAGCAGGTCGATGCTCTCCTCCAGTCCTCGCTGGCTCTGTGAGCACCTCTCCTGGTAGCTTCTCCACTCCCTCTGACAGGAGGAGAGCTGGTCTTGGACCTGCCCAGCCCCAGCCTTGGGTAGGTGGAGCAGGAGGCTGTCCGCCTCCTCGCGCACCTTTGACAGGCGGTGCTCACCCTCCGACGCACGCTCCACCGACACCTGTCGATACCGGGAGGGGAGAACACATGAAAGCCTCAATTTTACGTTTAAAATTGTTAACACGATTCTTTCCAGATGTTTTTTTAATGATCTGGTGTAGGGAGACTAACATATTGATTCATACTTTTCACACATCTCACCTATTGCACCAATAAATTATTAAGGAAAAAAGTTGGTATGCTGCTTATATAGTCTCGGTTGACCGACAGATGAAAAGAAACAGTACCTTCAGCCTGTGCAACTTGGCTCCAAGGATGGCAACATCTCCGGATTGGCTAGAACATTCTTTTAGCTCCGCCTTCAGCTCTGTGAGCCAGGACTGAAAGTCCTGGACCAGCTCTGGTTAGAGGAAGAGCAAAGGCAAAGTGCAGATGAACAACATTTGAAGAGCGAGTGAGTGTCAGAGGATGGACAGAAGATCTATAGGGAGGAGGTGAAGAAAATGAAGAGGAGTGGAAGATGAGAGAGAGCCTGAATGAAGGAGCCAGAGGGAGGAGGGCAGAGGAGTGAGTGCACCGAGGCAGATGGGAAGTGTGGGTGTGTCTGAACAGCGCAGCGCCAGGTTGCCTTGGCAACAAGCCCAAAACGACTCCCTCGACAGCAGATGTGATGAGAGCGACATTACTCTCAGAGGCACAGGTGTGTGTCAGTGTGCTTAAGAGTGAATGCACGTGTGTGCAGGAAAGCGCGTGTCAATGGGGCGAGTGCATCGAGAGAGCTCTGGGGATAATCGAGGCTAATCGAAATTGAATCTGTTGCACCGCTTCCACGTAAGGACATTACATCATGTTGTGTTGTACTGTATTGCTGGGTGATTGTAAGACATTCAATATATTCTCATATGGAGGTCAATTATAGAGGTAAAGTACCATCTGCTGATCTTGTGCTACATCATGAACAATCCAAACAATCCAGGTCATCTGGGACAGGACTGTCTGTCCTCAGAATCAGAACTAAATCTGGGGATGCAGCTTTCAATTTTTATGCACTACATACACAATTATATAATGGTATATGTTAAATGATTTATTTTGCACTCAAAAAGTTTTTCTGTTTTACTTGTCCTTATTTTAACTTTTTGGTTTTATTGTATTCAAATGAATGTCTTAAGGCTTACATGTTTTACATAAAGCACTTTGAAATTACCTTGCTGTTGAAATGTGCTATATAAATAAACTTGAATAAACTTGCCTTGCCTTGTCTTAAGTAACTAAACTCAGTTGGCATTTTGCAAAAAACAGCAAAGAATTCAGCTAATCTACTTCTTAATATGTGCCACAACCTCTCCTCTGCACACATTTTAATGACTACTGTATGTCGATCTGTAACTAGTATTGTAGACCTTATCATTTCATTATCTTTACTAAATCCCCTTTGATAAAGTGAAACGACTCCCCTCAATTACTTGGAACACACCGTCTTAAATCTAACCTCCCGAAAGAAAGTCCCTTAATGATGATTCATGTGTAGCTGCACACCTGTGTCACACGCCAAAAATAGCAGCTCTTCAACTCATTGTGAGCTTGTAGATCAGCTATTTTGGGTGCACGACACCAGCACACAACAAAGTTTAACATGGCTTTTACCATCAAAGTGTAGCTGCAGCCCGTCCTGGAGGCTGCCTCTGGTCCTAGCACAGCGCTGGGCCACAGCCTCTGTTCTTTTGGCAATGGAGGTGAGGTCGGAGGAGAGGCGAGACAGCTCCTGGGAGGGGTGGGACCTGCACAGAGCATTCAGAGCTTCCCTAGCTGAGTCCATGTCAGCCCTCTGCTGGTGCACACTGCTCTGCAGGTCCTGGAAACAAGGACAGGAGAGAAGAGAGCTATTAAGGAGGTTTACACATTTTTTACTTTCTTTAGATAGTAGAGAGACAGTTGAAATCTAAACAGGACATTGCGATTATGAGGACAACAACATCCAGTTCTCTTCTGGTGCGCTACACAATCATTATTGCAGTTTATGTTGCTCCATCGTTGAGTTGAGGGGCAGGTATTTTCTCTGATATTGTGTTCTTTGCAGCATACAGTATAGAATCTACAGTATGCCTGTAGATGTGCTAAATAGCTAAATAAAACCCTGTTTACCTATAGGCTATATTATCTCAGTATTTTCCCCAAGATGTTATGATGCCATACTTTACCTTGACTGTGCCCATGTCTTCCGGGGAGGTCGCTTCGGTGAGGTTGGACAAAGAACCTTCCACTGTCTCCAGCCGCTTGGCCATTTGGGATATAAGGTCCTCCAACCGCTGCTTCTGGAAGCTGAAGTAGGTCAGGGCGTGCTTGGCCTGGTTATACACCTCCTGGGCATGGGTCATTTTCTTCCTCAGGTCTGACTCCAGGACCTAGGTACATAAGAGAGGCTGACTAGAGTACTTTGAGCTTGCACTTGTAAGTCGTTCTAGATACGAGTGTACTGAATGCTTTTTGGTGCATTGTAAATCTTGTAGTTGGAGTTCTGCTACAGTATACTGTAGGTCTACTACATGAAGTAAAGTTATTAGTAGAGGTACTACTACTACTACTACTACTACTACTACTACTACTACTACTACTACTACTACTACTAGTAGTAGTAGTAGTAGTAGTAGTAGTAGCAGCAGCGGTTTAAACTGTAAGGATCTGTGCACCACCACCCCTTTCCCCACAACACTGACCTGTAGCTGTATTGGGGTCTCCTGGAGTTTGGCTAGCTCCTTCAACTCCGTCACTCTCTCCTGCAGGGCATCCAGCCTCTGTTCCCTCTTCTCCACCTCCACCTGTTGTTTGAAGCACAGGCCTCTTCCATCAATCACACTGAATCTAATCAGCCTGTATATGACTGAATGCCGTCGACAGCTTTCATTTCATCAGTCACGTCACGTGGCCTGTCCAATAAAATCTAACCTGAAAAGTGGCGAGGCGAGCCTCTGTCGTCAGCTTGTCACCGAGATTGGTCACGTCGTCGGTGAGGTCAGCGATGGAGGCGGCAGCCCATTGGTCAATGTCGTGTTCCATGGCCTTGAGGTCGTCCCATAGGGCCACACAGTAGCCCAGCCTCTCTGTGTTGGTCTGAATTTTCTCTGAAACCTAAAACGGACAAAACCAAGACTGTCACTCTGCCAGGTTATATAGGACATAACACATCTCAATCAATTGAACAAGAAGGATTGTCTTTCTTTCTTTCTCTCTCTCCCTCCCTATGTCTCTCTAGGTATCAAGGGATGTCGCGCTTCATTGCGACACGGGAGAAGATGGAGGTATAATTGGGTAGACAGATGCGTGGGATAGAAGTGAGAGACAGTCAGGAAGGCAGTTAACGTGTCCAGACTTGTTTATATTAATAGCTCGTTTGTGACTGCTGAGCGCCCCCCCCCCCCCCCCCAATCCCACAAGGAAAGAAAAATTAAATGACTGAAACTAGAGGGATAAAATATGATAGACAGGACGTCAAGTGTTGGGTGGTTATGTATTGTCGACTTTAATAATGATCAGAAATCTTTATTGTATGAAGCATTTCCACATCACAAATCATATTCTACAATTAATCTACATCAGATTCAGTACACACTGCATTGTCCTTTATCAAATGACATAAAGAGAGTTTTCTGTAAATAATATTTGTCCCCATGTCTGACCAGCTTGGCTTGGCTGTAATTACATCAAGCTTAATTACATCGAGCTCTTCTCCACAAAAGTACATACTACCTAGTAGCTACTATCTGTAAACATGGTCCTTTGCCATTGATCTTAAACACTTAAGCCCAACATACTTCGTACATACAACTAATAGGAAAAAAAAGATCTGAAAGCATTGTGAGCTTTAAAAGAGTAGTTCACCGAAAAAATGACTTATTTTCTATCAATTGCACACCCCATAAAGCTTTGAATTCATGGATGCTTTTTTGTTTTTGTTGCATTCCTAATCTAATAATTTGATTCCCGTCTCCTACCGGCTAATGTTTCCGGTAGGAGACACAAAATAGACTCTTTGTGTCTCCTACCAGAAATACACCCGGTCATCAAATAATTGGCTTAGGAATGCCACACAAACGAAAATAAATCCATGAATTCAAGGCTTCATGGGGTGTGCAATTGATGGAAAATAAGTCATTTTTGGGGTGAACTACTCCTTTAATGGATCTCAATTTTTGCAATCTTTGAATCTTTTTATGTCTGCCTATAATCACATGCCCAAAATAGGGTTAATGTGGTAAACCCAAAGACCCAAGTGGTGCATACAACAGTATGGGACACCATCCTCACCTCCAGCCACTGGTCTCTTAGAGTCTCCATGTCTCTCTGGATGGAGTGTGTGTCGCAGTTGGGAACCTTGGCCAGTTCTCTCTGCAGGTCCTCTACAGTGCTAATGAGCTGGTCCATGCTCTCCTGCTTATCTTTTAGCTCAGCTTGCACTGCCTCATGCTAGGAAGAGAGTGCAGTGCAGATGTGATGACAATATACCACCACTAGAGGGAGAAGCATCATCTCACAAGGTTACTTTTCACAGGATGATCCTTTTCAAAGGCTGTGAATTGTGTGAAATGTATATTTGATATACCATTTAGTTATATGTAAATGTATACATGTATAAACATAATATGTTTACATGAAAACATATACTGTATACAATATTATATTATACAGTATACATGTGAATATAGAATTGTACAATGTGATAATAAAACAGCTTGGACTGAGAATGTATTGATTGCTTGATTGATTGATTGACATCTTCTTGACAAAATGCATATACATAAACATGTTTATATATATATCGGTCCAAAGGATTAAAAAAATCACACCCTGTGTGAAGGTAGCGGCGCCTTTGATACATTTTGTCATCGATATGTGTTTATAATGTGTTTATAGCCATGTGTCACGTGAAGCTTGACCAATCACTTTGTTGACGGCTCTGACCAATCAGAGCGTTGACGGGTCTGACCAATCAGAGCGTTGACGGGTCTGACCAATCAGAGCGTTGACGGGTCTGACCAATCAGAGCGTTGACGGTGAACACGGACAAAGTCAGGTATAGAGCAGGATCCGCTCTATACCTAAAGGTATAGAGCGGCTAGCGCCGCTAAAAACTACAATAAAGCTCAAGAGATTATGATTGCTTTTAAAAGCACAGATCACTGTGTAATGTAACATTGTGAGTTCTAATCATAGTCATTTAATTGTTTAATTATCCACTATGTGATATGAATTAAAGTAAATCAAAACCCACCATAATAAACAATATTCATAAAGAAACAAAGAGGTTCTAACCCGGGATAAAGTCCTCTTGGCCTCCTCAGGGCTGTGGTTGTGGTCAGGCAGGTTGTGAGTGACCGCCTGGGCATTCTCCACTGTGGTGCTGAGAGTGGACTTCAGACCGTGGAGCTGACGGAGAAGATCAACCAATACTCCACTCTGTTCCTGACTGCAGAGGGGAAGCATGCAGCGAAACAAACAAATAATGCAAATAAATAATGTTAAGCAAAACGTCAGAGGGAGACAAATCATCAATTGAAGTTTGTCATCAATCTGTGAGCCTCTGACACAATCTCATCCCTCACCCATCAGTGATCAGAGTCCTGACATTCTCCCAGGTCGCCTCCACCAGGGCCAACTCTCTCAGTGCCTCCCCAGCCAGCTCACTGTCTCTCTGGGCGAGCTGGCTGCCCCTCTCCCTTAGCCACTGCTGGGAATGCTGTAGAGACTGGAGTTCATCCTCCAACTGGACAAAGAAACGAAGCCTGGGGAAAATACAGACACAGAAGCCGCATTGAGGAATGATAGCTCAGTTACAATACCGTATGTCATTTTTCAAGGGCTGTTATTTGGCATTTGTTAAACTTTATTAATTAGTTTTGGTACATACTGTACTAAAGGCAAGACAGATAGTCTCAGTCTCTGGGGTTGAAAATTAGAGTGGAAAAAACTCAGTGATAGAGCGCAATGCAAACAAGGCAATCTAGAGGCGCTGTAAACAAGGCAATCTAAAGGTGTGCATGATTGAGCTGCTTAGCTCCGTCTGGCAGACATACATATACTGTACATATACACAGATATGACAAACAAACAAACAAGAAAAATGTCTCTGCTAGCCTGCCAGGGCAGGTAGCTAGATATTGTTCCAGCAATATTTCACGGCAATCGGACGCTGAGTTCATGATTTGAGGCATTTTGTTCAAAACAGGCCAAACAGGCAAACTTTGGAAGCCAATCTTAGCCATTCAGGATGGAATGTGAAATATTTAAAAAAGATTCAAACATCCAAATGTTGCATCTACAGTATGATTGGGCTACAATGTTTGAAATATAACCCCCAAGAATGAAACTAGGCCATTCTGAAGCAGAAAATACATTCCAGTCGCTAGATACTGTAGGAGCTGCCATCACTTTTTGGCAGGCGAAAAACTGTTTTTTATGGCATATAATATTGCCCTTTACAGGTATAACCTGCCCAACATATAATGTTTGAAATATAACCCCTAGGAATTAAACCAAGCCATGCTTTTGTATGGCATATACTGAACACAACAAAATCCAGGAGTATTGACTTGACTAGTATTGGACCCTTTCATGTCAGGTTATTCAGGTAAATAAACAGCAGTACCTGTTCTGAAAGGCCTGTATGGTGCTTTCTCTGGCCCCCTCCTGCCTCGCAGACTCTTCTAACATTTTCAGACTCTTCATGACTTCTTCCTTCCTCTCCCTGAAGGAGCTCCACAGTGCCCCCAGAGCCTCTGCCTCGCTCTGCCTCCATCCCAGACCCCGCTGCACGCCCTCCAGAACCACCATGAGGGTCACCGCCTGGCCCCTGCAGGACGTTCTTCCACGCGGACGACTCGTCTCTTTCGAGTCCCTGCACTCCGCCCCGCACAGATGGAGGTGGGCCTTGCCCAACCGCCCGTCTAACCCCACCGCCTGAGCCTCCAGTCGGGCGACATCCCCCGCCACCTCCCCGAGCCCGCGATGCAGCCCGTCGGCCTTGGCACAGTCCCAGCTTCCCCTGCCCTCCACGGCCTCGCGGAGGCCTTGTACCACCCCGGCTGCTGCACCGTGGTTCTGGAGGAAGACCCCCAGCTCAACTAGGCACTCCTGACGGAGGAGCAGCAGGCGCTGGGCCTCAACGAGGGGCTGGAAGCAGTCCTCCTTCCAGTCCTGAAGCTGCTGCTGGGCCTCTGAGGTTGAGGAGGGAAGGAGGGAGGACTCGCTTGCCTGGAGGGTTTCTCTCAGGGACGTCTGGCCCTTTAGATTTGTCTCATGATCCTACGGATAAAATAAATGTGTAAACGGCTAAGACCTTCAATAGTAACCAAGTAAAAACGTACAGTGATTGCGTACTCTATTTATTGATTAAAAAGAGTCCTTAAGCATGTTTTTCATTACAGTAGATTATAGAATATGAATTATTCTCACCTTGAGCTGAGAGACTGCAGACTCCAGGTCAGTGATATCAACCTGGGAAGTGCTTCTGAGACCAGACAGGAAGTTCTCGCTCCACTGGGTTAGGGTTAGCAGAGCCTGGTCAAACAGCTCTGTCTGAGACAGCTGTGACTGCAGTAGTACAAGCCTATACCGATGGGGAAAAGTGACTGATTGATATATAAAATGATTTATTACCCTAATCGCTAAGACTTTATATTAAGGTTGGGTGTATATAACCACATTTATAATGCATTTATAAGAAATGATAACACTTGTTATACATGTTTATAATTATGCATGACAACTTATAACAAGGTTTATGAAGTATTATAACTTATAATACTATAATTGAAGTGCTGGTCATAATGCATTATAAACTCAGTGGAACCGCACATTATAACTACCAGGTAACACTTTACTTAAAGGTCTATAATGCATTATAATGCACTTATATTGCTTCATAACACACATTACAAATGTTTAAAATGATGCATAACAACTGATAACAAAGACCCTTAAACTAGCTAAGCTAAGGTAGTTATAATGTGCTGTTCCACTGAGCTTATGATACATTATGGCCAGAACTTATAATACGTTATAGACTTTGTTATAAGATGTCATACATGATTATAAACATTTATAATCATTGTTCTAATGCCTTGTAAGCGCATTATAATACATTATAAATGCATTATAGATCCGACCTTTAGGTAAAGTGTTACCAAATAATCAGTATAATCATCCAAAACCAGAAAGCCAGAGAAGTACCTCTGTGTTGTGTTGTTCTTTAGCAAGGTACATCTTTCCTGCAGCTTTGACAGGTCCTCAGTGAACTCTTGGATCGAACTTTCAGGTAAGGTGGGGTACAAATGCTGCCCCAAGCTCTCTAGACCCGGCAACAACGCCTCATGGGATGGTAATTCCTTCTGCATCTCCTGTACAGGTGACATTATTATTTATTGGTAGGTTTGTTTGTGTTTGTGATTAAAACATCTCATATCAAAACAACAAGCAAGGAAAACGACAACAGCAACCAAATTGTATTACATGTACAGTATATGATACATGAATCAACAAGGACGAACATTCCGGTCTTAATCCATTTGTGAATTTCTAATACGATTATTATCTATATGACTCAAGGGAAATAAACAAGTACCTGTAAAAATGAATGAATTACCTGTACATTTTGTAGTTCACATTTAAGCTTTATTTTGTCCACAGAGAGCAGGTTGTTGTCTGGACAACAGACGGACTCACATCTGTCCAGCCAGCCTCTCATGGAGGAACTCTCCTTCTCAAATCTGAAAATTAAAAGACATTTTTATATTACGGTGAAGAGCAGTTTGCAGTGCACTGCTGTACAGTACACCATGTATACAACAGACTGATGCTGATAAGCATGGTCCTTCCCGCACACACATGCGCGTGCATGCATGCACGCACACACACACACACACACACACACACACACACACAGATATGGTGTCTGGGTTATTCTTATCTGCCCATGGCTCAGTGTAAGCGACAGGGTCATAATAGAGCAGCTCTATCTCCCCAGAGCATCCACTGCTGTACGTAATCCCAAATACATACACCTGCAGGGCAAGAGATGAGGTTGACTGTATATACACACACCCACACACACACACACACACACACACACACACACACACACACCGACCGACCGACCGACCGACCGACCGACCGACCGCACGCACGCACGCACGCACGCACGCACGCACGCACGCACGCACGCACGCACGCACGCACGCACGCACGCACACAGACAGACAGACAGACAGACAGACAGACAGACAGACACACACACACAGACCTTGACCTATCTGACACCTCCAGTGAAGCATAACCCTTTTTGTTTGATTCTTTGTAGCAGTGCTACAGATCACAACCCTCAGATTTTATTGTCTTATTTATTGCTTATTTGTTTTTTGCTTTTGTTTAGTTTTTGCTTGCGGAGAGAGAGAATGAGAAATTACGAGAGAACAAAAGGCATGATGAGAAAGAGGATGTCATTACATCATAAGTGCAGAGGCTGCCCAGGGGACAGACAGCATCAGAGACAAAGAGAGGTTACTGTACATCATAAAGAGATGTGTGAATGATGCAAGGCAGTGAAAGGAGACGTGGCAAGCTCAGGAGACTTTGATGAAGACAAAGAAACAGTTTAGAGGACAAAAGGACATTTCCAAGAACATGAACAATTAACATGCAGCCTATTACAGGACTCATCTCCAACTTCATATTAATCATGTTTCTTTGTCCAGACAACAGCAGCCGTACAGATTCTGCAGCTGTATAATTACAGTGCAGGTGCATTGGAAGATGGATCATATTAAACCAAATAGTACAAGACAGAGACTAAAGCTCGTTTCAACAAATTCTGGGTGTAATCCGATTGTAGAATAAAAAGGTCCCCAAAATACCAATGACATTTTTTTCTTTCTGTGTTCAACCTCGTCTTCTAGGTTCTAATAGGATTCTGACCATAATTTATCTCACCCAGATTTTGTTATTATAAGAAGTAAACATAAGAGCTAGTCCAAGTATCCAATGTGGTTAAACTTTCAGCAGTGGAAAATTAAACTGATTCTGGGTATTATACATTTGACAAAAATAATAATTTTAACTTACTGTAGATCAAACTACAGTGCTGATTTATTTATCTATTCATAAATAATTTACACATGTTTTGTTTTGTTTTGTTTTGTGTTTCGTTATGTAGCTCCTTTAGAGGTGGTCGAACTCTTTCCAGATAAATACACATACAGTACAGTTAGGCATGCATTGTGCTAGTGGCTGTACCTTTGCCATAATGTTAGAAGATTTTCCAGCATAGCTTTTGTCTCTGTGGCCTTTTCCGTGTATTCTCCCTGCTCCCTCAGGAGGTCATCCACCTCCTCCTCCAGCTCACTCCCCTCTCCAAGCCTCTTCATGGCCAAACACAGAGCCATCAGCCTGGGCCTCAGCTGCTCCAGAGCCTGGCAGACCTCCTGGAGGAAGCACACAACCAGAAACTTGTAGTTGGCTCCAGTGTACTTTACATTATACAGTACAGTGTTATTTGTCAGTCTGGGTTGGGGTTGAGTTCGATTTCATTCTTAGGTCCTCTAGTTTTGGCTAAACTGGGATTGTAAGATACTGTTATTTGCAGTTTATTGTGAGAAATGCGTTTAGTACTTTCAATAATGGCTATGCTATTTGGATTTGTAGTTCCCTTTTCCAGAAAGTGGCATACACATTTACTGTTCCAGTTCAGTTTCTCATAGCTTCATTTGATTGGCTCAGGAGCAGATTTTAACTGGAAACACACAACACCTTCATACAGTATGTGTTTCCGGTTCAAATCTCATCCTGAGCCAATCAAATGAAGCTATAAGAAACTGACCAAGAACAGGAAATGTTTATGTCACCTTCTAGAAAAGGGACCTACAGTTATCCACAGAGCTTATTCAGATATATATCTATTATATTAGCCAGACTAATATCATGGCCAGACTAATATCACTGCGTATATATTAGTCTAGAATCTCTGTGTGGAACCTGCATATCCGAGGGGCAAATTAAAAAAATGCCTCTGGTGATAAACCCGACACATATTTGTATACTGGGCCCTGATCGGTCCCTCACTACTTCAGAGGGAGATAAATCCAATCTCTATTGAGAGGAGCCAGACCTAATCTGCCACAGGAAATGTATTTTTGCAATGGCAGATTCGTCTGGAACCAGGCTAATTCAGATCACACTTGGAAAGAGATCTTTCTGATTTTGATGAATGTGGGGCTCACATTTTCAAGTCTTACTGTTGATTAGATGTCATTGGTATACCTACCATCTGTTCCTGAAGCCCTTTGTATGTCTCAGATGATGATAAACAAAATGTGATTGGACAATCCAGCTTCTGCTTGAGGTCATTCATTGTTTTCTTCACCTGATGATGACAAATATCACTTACTCAAATGATTAAATATTAATATTGATTCTCCTATCAACTTTTCTGCACAAAACCTTTAAAGCTATTGAGGTGCTGTCCAAATTCTCTCATCAGAGAAAACCCCAAAGTAAAACTGTTCATGTGCTGCTTGCATACACTATTTCACAATAATATCATCAGTTGTATAATTGGTTACCTGTTCCAGGTTGTCACTGCATGTCTGCCTGTAGGAGGCGCTCTGGGTGAGCTGTCCACCCAGCTGCTCCACTCTCCCCCTCAGCTCTTCCCAGTATTGCCCCATGTTGGCCAGCCTTGTCCGGATACGCTCCACCTCCCCAGGGGTCACAAACTTTGACAGGGCCTCACACTCTGCCTCCAAGTGGGCAAGAACTGCCCCTCGTTCCTCTAACCCCGACCCCACCGTCTGAAGGGACAGCAGTAAGACAGAGATGGTTGAATCTATCTAACTATTGTTAAGCAAGACTAGGTCAAAACCAAGCATATGGCTGTACTGTAATGCTAGAGGGGCGTTCACTTTGACACAACTGAATAGCTAGGTGGTTGTTGGGCCTACCAACCGACCAGTGGTGTAAATTCATCAGTCAGTCAGTCAGTCAGTCAGTCAGTCAGTCACAGACATTCGCTTTTGTAGGGCTGGCCTCGCTGTGGTCCAGTCAAAAACAAGCCTTGGCCAAATATATGGACACTGCTGCAGGCTATACCTTTTCGACTCTAACATTTAATCTATGGCTATTGGCTACCAAACAAAAACACCATTTCACAGATTGAAAGGATATGATAATGTATGACTTGTGTGTTGTACTGTACCTCCACTGTGCTGATGTGACTGTCCAGGGGATCTAAGGAGGCTGTTGTCCTTGCCCTTTCTAGCTCCTTCTCTCTCTCTGAGATCCAGCAGGAAAAGGCCTCTGATTCACTGCTGAAACCCTCCCACCATACACATACCAGCTCCAGCTGAACAACACTGGAAGGACAGGACACTGGGTTAAGAAAGCTTCTTTTTCATTTTTAGAGTTGCAAAGAACACACATGCACTCATGCGCACATGGTCAAACACTTCCAAATTGACAAGGTACCTATGATACAGACTATGGGCCACATTTAAAGTCAAGTCACTATTATTTGGTACAGAATGCACACATAACTGTGCCAAAGTGTTCCTAAGATTTTACTGTTGTGGTAGCAGAAAACAGTTGCTACAGACCACACTAACGGTTCCGTCATCATTTGGAAATTTTATTGAGAACAAATAAAATACAGTACCTTTTTCGGAGGTGTTTTATTTATATATTTGTTATAAATATACATAATGTAAAGTAAAGTCAAATCAAATAATAGATAAATACTTCTTTCTGAGTTGGTCTTGCAGTTGTGAGACCATCTCTCTGGAGGACTGGGCCTGCTGCAGGAGTACTGTCTGATTCTTAGGTCCCAGAAGAATATCTACTGCCTTCTCCAGGAGCAAATCTGCCCGAGCCGCAAACTCCTCCGTTCTCTTGATGAACTCCTATAGACAGGACAAATAGATGAGCAAATATAGGGCCCAAACACACACTCTCTCTCTCACACACACACACACACACACACACACACACACACACGCACACGCACACGCACACGCACACGCACACGCACACGCACACAGGGATGTGTGGTGTGCCTGGAGGGCAAGGCATACAAACTAAACACATGCAAACAACAAATGAATGCATGCATACACAGACACACACACACACACACACACACACATATGCAAATGCAGAACACATCACACGTACATGAACGTGAGTTGCATTGTTTATATCAACATGAACTACACTACCCAAGAGACGCGCGCACGCACACACACACACACACACACACACACACACACACACACACACACACACACACACACACACACACACACACACACACACACACACACACACACACACACACACACACACACACACACACACACACACACACACACACACACACACACACACACACACACAGTACCTTGCTGTGGTCCAGTTCAGTTCGGAGGCTGTCCAGGCTGTTGAAGATGAGTTCTTTGTTCATTGCTGTGTTGATGTTGCTGACAAACCTCCAGACGGTTTCTCTCTCTGCCTCAAAGTCCTGCCAGGAACTCAGAGCTGCCTGGAGATGATATGAAAAGAAGAGAAGAATAGTATCAGGAATAGTATAGTAGTGGGCATAGTAAGGTACTAGTAGTCATACAGCCACCACAGGTAAACTGTGACAAACTCCGACACAGTCACGCTAACAGATGTTGTAGCCACTGATATGCAGGCATATGAGATACTGTAGTGTGACTACTGCCAATGAAAGATGTGAAACTATAAAACCCAGGGTAAAAAGCACAAACACCACTTAGCATAATTACAGTCTCTCAAGCCAGACAAATATTCCACAATCTTCGAATGTTACATTGAGTCTGTAACTATGGCCCCTGAAAGTGGTGCAAAGGAAGTTGTCATCGTTGGTCATTTCCGTTCACAAAAATATATTTTAAAATATCTTTAAATATAATATGTTTTTACATTTCCATTTACGTTTGCTTGCTACAGTGTGTCTTCAGAGCATGTTTATTTAATTGATTAATCAATCAATTGTGTTCCGGCATGAATCAAAAGAACTAACGTAGTATACTTTCATTTCCTATTTCCTATTCCTATATATCGGTGTTACAATGAAAACACATTTTCAAGGTTTTAAAGAAAAAATACCCTGACATCTTTTTTAATATAGTTATATTATCATTAAAACCTTAGTGTTTTGCCAATTATTTGGGGGCCCATTTGCAATATCCTCATGACGCACCAGTGGGGAATTGCTGTGATAGATCAATGACACATGAGTCATTGACAACATGAGAGTACATTAGTACAGCGACATAGTGAACCACACAGTCTTTTCTACCTGCAGGCTGAGTTCTTGTGTCACAGCTTTGCGGTCCACCTCTCTGAAGGCTCCTTCCAGCTCCCGTAGCGACTGGCTAAGCCCCTCACCCTCCTGCAACTCGCGACAGTGGGACACCAGTAGCTCTGCCTCCTTCCTATCATCATGCAAACGCTTTAGGTGTTGCTGCAACATACACAGATATAGTACACACACACACGCGCGCACGCACACGCACACACACACACACACACACACACACACACACACACACACACACACACACACACACACACACACACACAATATGTCAGATGACAACCAGGCAAGTCATAAGTCACACAGGTTTTAGACTGGCTGGGACTGGGGAATATCACATTTTATGTGCTATTTATTATTCACATAGTTTTTTGGTTAAACAAAATTGTTTTTTCTTTATTAAAAAGTTAAAGTTCTATATTCTGATAGTAATCATTGCTATAGAGTGTCTGTTTAGAAACAGTGGTCACCTTGTTTTCAGGGGTTGGCAGTTGCATCCAATCAGGAGAGAGTACTCATATATCAGCTTTAATTAAGACTTATTATAGCGACAAAACACCACTTACACCCCCTTTAAAGACAGCATAAAAGCGTGTATGTTTATGATGGGCAATTAGCATTGGCAGGAAATAAAGATGGCTGAGCCGACTTCAACTGAACAAAGTAGAAAGTAACATTAATGGACAGAAAGCACTAGACATGTCACAATGTTCCAGTGAGTTGGCATCATTTTTCAATAATAGAGTTTTCTAGGGCAGTCGTCTGCTTCAGACCCATATGTTCTCCATGACGTCCTGACCCTCTGTACCAGACGGAACACGGTATCCCCCTCATATGTTATTCTTAGTCTGCGACCCCCACGAGAGCGTCTCGTGGCTCACTTCATGGTTCATGTTAATATTGCATCAAGTTACTCCCCAGTGAATCTAAAACTCTTCAGTTCATACAGTGAAATCTGCAAGATCCTGTTACTCTCACACACTATTTTTCTTTTCTTTTTTCTCAAATTGAACACTCCAGTCTCACTGAGATGGATTCAGTGCATTTTATAAATTTGAATGTAACAGATCAGCTTGGTGATTCAAGAACACTGCTTCTAAATATCGGTTTGTCTAAATAATAAATTAAGAGAAAACACAACACAATCGTGCTCAGGAGGCAGAGAGGCCGTCTGAGAATCCTTGGCTCCTTCCTGCTTCATATTGAAGTGGCCCTGAACAAGACACTGTAACTGTTCCCCGGGCTCAGTTAAAATAGTCGCCCTCTGCTCCTAATAGCTAGGATGGGTAAATGCAGAGGCTTCATTTCAGGTCCATGTGCAAATTGACTTGTCAAACACCCCAACAACTAAAGGGATCACAATTTTTACTTTTTATTTCACCCACTTTTTAAAATCCGGAGTTTGATTCAATATAGTGACAAATTGTTACAAACTATACAACAAGATACATGTTTGTTATTGTCCAAGAACACATCAAAAGAATAGTTTGCCTCAGTGTGTTTGACAACAACATCTGCTGGCGTTCGGGTGGTGTAGGGCATTGGTTCTCAAAGTGGGGTCCGGGGACCCCCAGGGGTACTTTAGGGGGTTCCAGGGGGTCCCCAGCTAAATGATGGATAGGAACCAAATGGATCCTTGTGGGTCTGTAACTCTGAGAGTGTACACTCTCAGAGTTAAGTTAACATTGATTTTACAACATGAATTGGGGTCCCAGAGATAGAAATGCCATTAAATGGGGGTCCGTAGCCCTAATGCATGTCAAACTGGGGGTCCTTAAAATGTATCTTTTCAAATGGGGGTCCGCGGGCTAATAAGTGTCCATTTGGGGGTCCTTGACATGAAAAAGTTTGAGAACCACTGGTGTAGGGCTAAAGTTCTTGCCCATCATTGTGGAGGTTTGATTTCTCCGCAGTGCCTCAGACTTGGTTAGGCGCTCCAACAAACACGATAGGCTGTGCTCATGGGTGGGGTGGGGGGGGTTATCTCTGGTGCTGCACTAGTGTCTCCTATAGGTAGGTCAGGTGCCTGTTCAGCAGAGTGGAACTAGGTAGAACAGCGCGTTCCTCTTCATGTATTATGCCCTCACAGCAAAACTCCTCATTGTCAGGTGAAAAGAAGCAGCCTCCCCAAGACTAGGAGTTGGCAGTGGCAGCTGAGCTGACTATATAAGGCAGTGGTTCTCAAACTTTTTCATGTCAAGGACCCCCAAAATGATATGTATTTGGCTGCGGACCCCCATCTAAAAATATTTTGTTCCAGGGACCCCCAGAAGCAAAGATTAGAGTTACAAATGTTCGCTTTACAAATATATATATTCAAAGATTTGCACAAATTTTCAAGATTTTTCAAAAATAGCAGATCTACAAGCTCATAGCGCGGCACTCGGTGCCGCGCTATGAGCTTGTATATCTGCTATTTTTGAATAGCCAAAGTATAAAAGGTCATAATTATTCTGATGCTATATTTACACATTTTGCTGGGTACCCCCTGGAACCCCCTCAAGTACCCCTGGGGGTCCCTGGACCCCACTTTGAGAACCAAGGATATAAGGTACATGGGGGCAATAGCAATGACTAAATTGGGGATAAAATCAACAGTTGATAAAACTGTCTTTTTCGCTCACTGAATGTAACATTTATGTGTGTCTCATTTGTAACAATACAGGTTCTGCTTAGGGCCTATTGTTTTGCCATTAAGTGACTCTCCCATGAGTATGCAACGCAATCTCTGCCAAGCTGGCTGTGCACATTTTAAATGGAAACTTTTCTAATGATTCTCTGACAGAAAGCACCACTTTACTGTGGCTGACTGTTTCAGTGGTAAATGGTAAATGGTGCATTTATATAGCGCTTTTATCCAAAGTGCTTTACATAGATGTGTGCATTACATTCACCCATTCACACACACATTCATACACCGATGGTGGAGGAAACCATGCAAGGCATCGGGAGCAATTAGGGGTTCAGCGTCTTGCTCAAGGACACTTCGACCCACCATCCGGCCGCTCTACCGGCCACTCTACCCATGAGCCTCTGCATTTTATGTTAAGTTAATGCTGAGGAAATTCCACTCCACCATTCAGTATGATATTTGAAACAATGAAATGAATCTAGAACAGCCAATAAAACAGATGACCTGCTCTGCACATTCATGCACCCAAGAGGGAGAAACCTGTTAATTTGGTGACCCCATGACCTTTCACCTAGCACCTCCATGAGGCTAGCCTGATTGTCAGACTGAAGCGTGAAGTTCACTAAGTGAGTGGGGGGGGGGGGGGGGGGGTTCTATGATCTGGAGCCAGACTACCACGAGGCTACCACGAGGCCAGAAATGAGCAAACAACAAATCACTCAGATTAGAATAATATAAAAAATTGCTTAAAATATGTGAGAGAAAACAGGTCTCCTTGTGTTTGTATTTTAAACATATTGAACATTTTCAATTTCTTCATTTTAAAATGAGCATTACTTCCATTTTGCCTTTCTCATTTGTTTCAACACATCATAATTTATACATCAGCAACAGTTTTACTTAAAGCTTTCCCTCTTATGCTGCTAGAAATAAAAATGACAGCGACGCTGCAGTGCTCCCCATACCTGGTGTATGAGGTACAGCTGCCTGGCCTCCTCCAGGCTCTCAGCCTCCAGGATCTGGTCCGTCTGCTCCTGAGCCTCCCTCCGTGCCCTCAGCACCTCCTCTAGAGCACCACGTACGTCCTCTCTGAGATCGTCACACTGGGACATAGCATTGCCCTCCTCGCCCCACTTAAAAAGACAAGAGAGCAGAGGAGCACGACAGTGTGAGGAGAAGAAAAAGAATGGCAGGATTTTCCGAACTTGGAACATGTGGCGATACGATAATAAATTATAAAATCAACTTGCAGTACACACTAATACAAGGAAAAGACTACATCACTAGTAGCTCCAGTGTGGTTTCATATTCCAGAATAAAAACATCAACTACAACCTCAGCAATATAGTACTGGCAGGAAAGGAAGGGTTCAGTGTTGAGTGTTGAAAGAGTGATTAGTTTTCTGTATGTTTTCATTATACCTTTGCAGACTGGATGCTATTGGAATGAATGTGAGTAAGGTTTTACCTGACAGAGAGAAGACAATAGTGCCCTGAGGTCAGTTGAGAGTTTGGCCAGGGCCGCTCTCTGCCTCTGGACCTCCAGTTCCGGGCTGACCTCGGACAGCACGGTCAGACGGCTCTTCAGCCACAACAGGTTCTCTTCACGGCACTCCACTGCCTCCTGAAGGGCCTGCAAAGTGTGGGAATTGGAATTGAAGCATAAAGCAATGAAAGCCTACCAAAGCTGAAATTTTAACTTTAACTTTTAGTGCCCCGATGGAAAGGTCAGGCTCACCTGAATGGCGGCGTCCACTTGTTCCTGATGGGCGGAGTCTCTAGCCGTCTCTCTCAAAAGCCTCACCTGCCTCCTCTGAGACGAGAGCCAATCAGAAAGCTCGCAGAACCTACAAACGAGGAAGCAAACTTTGTCATAACACAGCAATTACATTCGATCATTTTTACCAATGAAAAGGTCGGATTTAAAGGCTTTTATGTTAATATCACAAGTAAAATCCATCAGTCAATCCTCACATCTCGTTCCACTCCCTCCATTTATCAGGGTGCTGCAGCAGTTTGAGGTAGATGGTTTCTATTTGACCTTTAACCTCTGCCAGAGCCCTCCTGCTGGAGTCGAGGGCTCGGTGGGCAGAGTCGTTGTCTGGTAACTTCTCACACACGTCCTCCATGTTCCTGATCCTCTTCTCACACAATGTCAGGGGCATGCGCTCCTTAAAGAATGCCTGGGAGGTGGGGGCGAGGTGAGAGAAAGCATTGGTGGATTAAGCTGGCTGGAGAGCGATGATAAATTAATCACAGGTGATTAACCTCATTTTGCATTCATCTGCACTTTTGCCACGTTTCCCACTCAGCACTCTGACTCTTGTCAGCCATTTCACTCAATGTTGATGACTCGTATCTTACTTCCCACTTTACTCTGGCTCATTACAGTGTTGGTGAGTTTGTAGATCTGTTATTGTAGCATTTATTTGAATTTGAATTTGAATTTTCACCTATAATGATGTGCCCAAAATACGGACGCCAGGTTGAAAGTGGTTAAACTCTGTGAACCCTACTTCCTCTTAAGGCTAATTTATAATCGTGCGACACTTTTCCCCATTGAAATTACATAATCTTTTTTCATACAAAGATTAAGTATACTGTATTTAAAATCTCACCCTGTGCTCCCTGACCACACGTTCACTGGTGCATGTGCTAGACAGAGCCCGCATTTCTCTGTCTAGCTCTTCCCTGCAATCCTGCAGGACCTCCCCCACTCGTGCCTGCTCCACATCAACCTTCAGACGCATCAGGTGGGCAGGCACCTCACCCTGGACATCCTGTAAATGAAATCAAGCATTAGAGAGTCAGTAAAAAAATACCCAGGACCAATGTGAGAACATACCGAAAAGGCTTAAAGCTGCAATCCATAACTTTTATGTCCTACCCAGGATCCGATCTCGGGCCCCCTGCATGAGTGCAGACATTTCTACTGTTTGGCTATAATGGAGAGCTCATTTGGGTAGATGAGATATTTTCCTTGGAATTTCATTCAATACCTCTTGCCAACCAGTAGTGGTCCTATACCGATTTAATCTCTTTAGTCTCAATAGAGCAGGGAAACCTCTACCCACTGCAGTTGTGTTTAGTTATATTGTATTAACATACTTTACATACATACATATTGGTTGAAATTATGTTTTATTCACACACTTATTTTATAGATTGCAGCTTTGCTAGATACAGATAATAACATACAGATCCTAATAAAGTGTGTCAGATGTAATGGTCTCCTTAGTTAAGCTAATGAAGTATTGACTCCCAGTCATGCAGCAATTAGTGAGAGCGATAAGTCCTGGTGACCTCTGACCTTCCATTGTTTGTGTAGTCTGCGGACAGTTTCCTGCAGCCCCTGCTGCTCGTCCTCTGGTAGGATGTCTGTTAGCTCATCACACGCCTTCAGAAACACACTCAACATCCGCTGGTCCATCTGGTTGAAGAACTCCTGGACAGAATCAAAACAATACATTATTTGGTCAAGGGAAGCACACTTGAGCTCGGGTCAATGAAAGGCTTCATTTCAATGCTAGACAGGCGTTGGTAGAGGAGGTAGAAGAGAAGAAGGGATCATTTAATTATCTGGATATCCTGAAAGACCATACTCAATGTTGAACAGGATTATTTCAACATGGGTATTGACAAAATCCATTGATACACACTCAGATCCTTCATCCAAGCCATTGTAGATCATAAATGTCCCAAATAAGGTAAGAGCGTCTTGATGTTAGCCATACATATTTGGCTGCTTTAGCCATCATCAACAGAATATAAAATGGCACGTAGGAGCCAGTACAGTAGATTTAGGCTCACTGTGTGTTTTTTCTGCAGCTCCTCGGGGTCTCCCCTCTCTCGCAGGCAGCCCTGAGCCATCCTCAGCACCCGCTCCAGCTCCTGGCGGGACTCCTCGAACCTCCTCCTAAGACAGTTGTTGGCCTCCTCCTGCCTCCTCCACTCTCCCACCTCCTTCATCAAGGCCTAACAGAAGACACGGTGCGGGTCATGACGTGGGCGAACAGTCTCATAGGTAATGTATTATAATTGCATTGTTCGTCTTTCATTAAGCTGTGGAATAATGAGACAGATGAGTAATGCTAACCTGTACTGTTGTCTCTGGGGATATGTCTGTTCTGTGATGTGATTAACAGTAATTAACTCTCTATAGTTCCTGTATAATGCTACGATTCTGTGTGTGTGTGTGTGTGTGTGTGTGTGTGTGTGTGTGTGTGTGTGTGTGTGTGTGTGTGTGTGTGTGTGTGTGTGTGTGTGTGTGTGTGTGTGTGTGTTGCACTGAGTAAGTGCAAGTAAATCATGCTAACCTGTGCTGAGCCCTGTATGTCAGCCACTCTCTTTTGCAGGAGGGACTGGTCAAAGTTTCGGAGCACCTTACTATTGGAGAGCGCCCTCTGCAGGGCGTGGTGGTTCCTCTCTATCACTGAGAGGCAACGTTTACTGCTCTGCTGCTGGTTCAGCAGGTCCTGAGAAGACAGAGGAGGAGGAACATACCAGTACATTTATGAATTGCCAAGGGGGTAAAAAATACAAATCAATCAACCATCAATACACTGTTTGCTTGACCAAATATGCTAAGTATGTTATTTAGATAGCCAGTTGTGTAGACAGATTGCTAGGTTTGATGGTTACCTGCTGGTATCCTAGTTACTTTAATTGTAGCATTTCATTGTTTTCTTTGCACTGTATTTACTTGAACATTTACCTGATGTTTGCTAACTAGAATTCATGCAACTTACTCCAATCTTAAACTTTATAAGTCGCTCTGGATAAGAGCATCTGTTAAATGCCAAAATTGTAACTTCAGTTTACACTTTTTTCAGTCGAAATGACATGCAGGGGGGCCGCCAAATCTTTGTATGATCCCTACTGGGGGGAACATATAAGCCGAAAATAGTCAATCTACAGGCTCACAACGTGTCGCAGACTTGTAGATTGGCTATTTTCGGCAAACAGGTTTGGTGTAGACTCAGGGTAAAAAAAAGCAGACCAAGTATCGGGCCAAAGGACAAGTTTACAAAGTATTGAGGTTTAAGTGGTTAAATGTGTGAAAATGCACATTTAACATGAATCCAATATGTAGTGGGAGTCCCTGCTTCATCTCTCTCAGCTAAGGGGTCCTTGGCCTGAAAAATGTTGAAGACCCCTGCATTAGATAACTGTATCTTTATTTTTGATTGAAAGTTTGTTCCGCTCTTTGAACTGCGCCACAGCAATTATGCAGTATCTAACCTGCCACGTGAGTTTGTGCTGGGCATGGGTCTGTGTGTCTGGGTCTCTGGCAGCGGCGGTGATGCGGCTGGCCCTCTCCAGAGCCTGGTAGAAACCAGTGACGTGCTTCTCCATTTCCTCCAGCAGGGGCAGCAGGCCATGGCACTCCCTCACCAGGGATGGACACCGCTCTCTCACCTGAAAATACACAAATAAACAGAAAACTAAACATTGACCGAAGGAGGTGATATGGAGGATGTGGATAAAAAGGTTGAGAAAACGTTATTGGGATGTTGTACTTTGACATACTTTACCTCAGATGTGCTGCTTTGTCAAAAAGAGACAAAAAATGTTTTTCAAGTTTTCCATTAGATGGTGGCGCGTACCTTGCTCAGGTGACCTTTGACCGTTGTCATAGTAGCCATGACCCTAGCGCCCTCATCCTGTGACGCATCCTTGACAAGGAGCTGAGCACTACGGGCAGCCAGCTTGTACTGTGTCTCCATGGCAACGACCTTTTGCTTGGTATTCTGAGAGAGAGATGTGGGAGTAAAGAGTAAAAGTCATCTTAGAGATGAAGACAACTAAACTTGAACTACATTCAAGAGAAGACTACAGTAATTATTGTCTGTAGGACATACTAAAAAGATCAAATATTATTAAAAAGCAATTACATATCATCCTGGCCCTGCATGTGTACACAGAAAATTCCTGACTGATAATTTAACTCAGAGAGTGTACAAATGGAACCGAATGTACCAGGTCCAGGTCCGAATGTACCAGGTTTTCTTCAGAGACAATATATATAAATAAATTGAGCAAGGCAGCTAAAAACCACAGGGACTATGATGCTATCGACCCATAATGTGTGTGACAATATCAATATGGACAAAATCAACAAACACCATATACGGTTATAGCAGTAAAGACACATGGTTCTCTATGTTATTCTGTTCTATAATTATGATAAACAGGCTGTGAGCTTGTGCGTTTCTCACCTCCACATCCTGGAGAAAGGCTCGGACATTCAGGAAGGACACCTGGACAGATGCATTGAGCTTAGTCTCAGCCGTGTCCAGTAGATCTCTGAGGGCTGACAGTGCTTTCAAATGGTCCTTTCTCCACTTGTCCACCTCATCTGCACGGGCATACTATAGACAATAGAGGGTGACACACATTTTGAGAAAACTTTCATTCACAGATTCACTGGCCTGGGACAAACAGAATTTCCAAATTTGTTTTATAATGTGAGTTGTCCTGATGTAGTAAATCTCTGCTTAACCACAACAGTTCAAAAGAGTCCAAGATCAATCATGCAAAGTAGACTGACTCAGTTTTATACGCTCAAGTTTGATGATATTTATCATATTGCTTTATATGCAAGGTTAACCCAACTCATCTGACACCTAAGCAATAGCATGCACTAACACAAACCATTTGATAAGTCTAGATTAAACAAGACTGTTGTTTATTACTTGTTTCACTTTGAGAAAGAGGTCCCTCCATCGGCCATTCAGTAGAAGCAGCTGCTGTTTGAGGTCCAGTGACACTATCTCGTCACACGTCTCGATCAGAAAGTTTCCTGCGTCGTTCATGATGTTGTGCTGATCCATCCAGTGGTTGAGAATCCTGAAGAACTCCTGAGAAGAGAGGATGGAAACGGAGTCAGAACCTCAGTGCTTATGGTTGGATTTCGCACATACACTTGCACACATGCACAAACGCACTAACACACGCACACACTTTAGCATTCAAATATATATTGCCCTCTAAAACACTGCTATTTTTGTACTCTATTGTTGCTTGTTTTTATGTTGGTTTTTTTTGTGGGGACTGCGGATGTAAATTAGCATCTTTGCTAAAACCGGTGTAATAACATTACATTGATATGTATTGTTCATTAATATGCAGTGTTCCGTCTAAATAAACGAATAAAATAAAGTAAAGTACATAGACAGGTACAGTACAGATGCCAGACAGACAGACAGACAGACAGACAGACAGACAGACAGACAGACAGACAGACAGAGTAGATAGATAGATACTGTAGGTAGGTAGATATGAGTAAGGAAGAAAAAAATGAAAATGTACAGTAAAATTGAAAGAGATTACATTTGGGGTAATTGGCTGTGTAATCCTCTGGGCTTGGTTAGTGGGGAATGGGGATAATAATCAGGATTGAAGTAACCATGGTGATGTGAAGGCATGTGGAAGGCCAAGGGGATCATCTGATACTCATAGTGGATTTGACTCCTCTCACAAGATACAAAATCCTTTAAAATATGGCACGCATTGATTAGTACCTCTGCGTCATATTTCAAACCATCAAATTTGTAAATGTCTGGAGGGGAATTTTCTATGATGCGAAAATCTTTAGCAGTCACCCAAAATGCATTTCTCATTAATGTGTCAGAGATATTTACATGTACAGTAGCAATATGCTGCTGTAAGCTCAATTAATACTCCTGCTTGCCAACATGCACAGATCTTCAAGTGATGCAACGCGTTGTTAGCTGTTCTTGTTGGCTAGCAACGGCGTCATGCGATAAGAGTATAAATTAGGCATTAGACTTCATACCCGCTTGGTGTTCTCAGGCTGGCCCAGGGCTGCCTCTGCATCCTCCAGCCAGGCCTGTAAGGAGGCCACGGTGGACGTGTACCTCTCCCAGTTGGACAGCACCTCATCCAGCATGCTCCTCACACTGCGCACCTCCACAGACAGACTCCTCCACTGGGTCACCACCTCCCGCATGAACCTCCGCACACCAGTCTCCCCTTCATCCACTGGAGGAGGGATAGAAATAAATAAATAAGGCTGGGCAGCTGTAGCTGCGTGGGTAGTCTGGAAATCGTAACGTCAACCAGTTTGACCCCAAGCTGGCCCCTCATATATGTGTTGAAGTGTCCCTGTGCAAGACCCTTAAGCGCCAACAACTTGTGCTCATCATAGCTACCTGAGCAGCCATCAGCTGGGTGAAGCTGTAAAAGCCTCCTCTCTCAGGGAACAAGAAAAATACTCCCTAATAATAATATCTCGCAACCCACACTATTTAATATTAATCATTTCTTTCATTATTATTTCAAATGCCTTTTCCAAATTTTTCTCCCCCAAGGTTAAAGAAAATGGATGGTCAGTCCTAGTTTGAGACTAATTGATTACAAAGGGGTTAAAAACAGAGGCCCAGAAGTACACACACACACACACACACACACACACACACACACACACACACACACACACACACACACACACACACACACACACACACACACACACACACACACACACACACACACTCAACAACGTGACCTCAAAAATATTCTCGCTACATGAGGGATGTGGTGTTTTTGCTTATGTGATCCATCATAGTGGTCCAGAATCCTCAGGCTCACATACTTTGTAACACAAGTGCAAAACTCCAGCCAGTCAATATGGAACTAGGAACTGCATTCCCCCCAGAAAATAACCTATTTTAAATGCACATCAATACGCCAGTGCAATTGCAACCAAATGGCAGAAAATTACATATCGAACCCCCCTCGTCCTCCCGACATAAATTCGCGATAGCAGAAAAGCCTTTAGAAAGATCCCAAAAGATGGGCCACAATCTGGCCAATCAAAGCCCACGGCACGGACTACCAGCTGGGCTTATGGGGACTAGATTTTTTGGGGTCGACCAATCAAGCCTCCGATCTCCTGATTCTCGCCACACCTCACTTCCCTCCTCTGCATACCCTAAAGCTGTGCAACTCTGGAACTTAATGAAACCAACAAGCTAGCTCTGTTAGTGCCCAGAGACAGTAGAAGTGGAGCAGCCGCTAGCTAACTAATGGAGTAGTATTCCCTGCTGAGAGCTGGGAGTGGAGGAACCTCATTTAGCAGTAGCCTGGAGACCTCACTTTTACCGACCAGTAAAACAGAAAGGGGGAGATGGAGGAGAGTCTGATTGGTTATTGAGTTGTTGAGAGGGGATATGATTGAAGGTGAGATACTGTATATTGTGAGATACTCAGCGCTCATGGTATGTCAGATAGGACACATTTTGCCCCAGGGAACCATTCAATAGCAGATAACAGCTTCCTCAAAATCACCAAGAATACACACATTTAATAATCAATAGGGACCGATTACGGAATTCAATGCACAAATAGTGACATATAGCGCATACAACATTAAACACATGAATGCCCTTTCCAGAAAGGTTAACTTATGAATATTGCAAACACATTACAAATCAATTAGAAGGCTTGACATTTCTGCTCTCACCTGAGCCATCAGCGCTGACATAGAGCTCAGCAGAATGCTTCAGAGACTGGAACAATGACTCATAATTCTCAAAGAAATGTTGCTTTTCCACAAATGTCTAGAGGAGACAGGAGACATGGGTGAAATTTAATAAGATGTTAATGAAAGATCCCTTGATGTGATGTCAAAACCTGAAGGAAACCCTATTCGAGAAGACACCGTGTCCCCAGACATTTTACTTATCAAAGATATCTACATTTTTTTCAGAGCTCAATTTATGGCCTACATTGTATGGCAGGGTAATATGGATAATGAATATCAAACTATGCCATTTTGATTCATATACTGTAGCACATAGACTAATCTTAAATCGTAATACACAAAATGACAGTGTGTGTAAAACTCAAATAAAGATCAAGTAATAGAGTTGTCCACAGAGAGAATGTTTGTCTAGGGCATTCTAAAACAAAATCTAAATCTAGAAATAATTAATATTTTTCCTGATTTCCTATAGGCCTACCTGCATGGGAACGCAGACAATGAATGTGAGGCATTTTCAGGTTAACTAGCCTCGTAATTCAACATCCAATTTATACAGAGTGATAATGTATACGGTACGGCTGAGCTTACAACATAGTTTTGGAGCATCACTTCAACGGACTCCCGTCGGCCATATTTGATGATCCAAGACTTGAGTTTGGACTCTGCCTGGATGAGAAAAGCCTGCATGTGGTGCTGTTTCTCCAGGAATTCCATCTTGGCCAGGTGGGCATTGGAAGAGGTGGACACATAGTTCATCCTAAAAGAGAGTCCACATGGGACATATTGCTATGATTTATATGTTCTTTTACTTCCTATGAATTGCCAATGTGAATTAGCACCACAGTAAAATCCTGTGTTCATTTAAACCTGAAATGGACCCACTCTCAGACTTAAATGAACACAGTATGTTGTTGCTAATGTTGAAATTCCCAGATTAGTTCCAGGTTCTTAAACATATACATTTCAACATACACATAAACAAGACACTTGGAATTATACTGTGAGAGTTGTGTGGGATTCTTTGGGGTAATTTTTTATATAGTTTTGCTTATATAGTTTGGCTGTAAATCTTGAACCCCTATTTTCTTCAATTCATCACATATTTTCTTCGTTTTCGGATTCTTCATTCACTATGAAGGACACATTCTCCTTGAATTCAAGGCTTAACATGGTTAGTAATTGATAGAAAAACATCATGTTGAGGGTGAAGTATTCCATTAAACTAAAATAACCAATCTGTTCAAAAAGTAAATAAAAAAACTACTACCTCTCTGCCATGTCCTGGAGCTGGTCAGGGGGAACGGATATCCCATCAATGCTTCTGTCCCGATGGATCCTCTGAAAGACCTGCTTGTGGCTCTCCAGGCTTTTCAACACATCCTGCACAACATGTACGTATAGTATATGAGAAACACACATTCACATGCACACACACACAGACATAGACAAGCAATTGAACACAAACATTTTGTGTTCTTCTGTTTTCTATTTTCTGCTCGCAACGCAGGTGTGCAACCAAGTATAATTTAAGCATACAGTAACAAACAAATCTTATGTTTTCAAATCTTATGTTTCCCTCCATGCTAACCTTGTGCTGCTCCAGGGTCCTGTGGACAGTGTTGGCTGTCTCATCGGGTGCCTGTTGAACTGTGATCTCTTGACGCAGCGCCCCCTCAGCCTGGTGCAGCCACAGTCCCACCGTGCCCAGAGGAGAAGGCAGGGACCTGTCCAACAGCAGGTGCCAGTCCAGGAGCTAAGAGGAATACGGGTACAACAGTTAATCGAAATAAAAAATAATTATATAGTGAAAATAGCCGATCTACAAGCTCACAAGGCGTCACATCGTTACGCCTTCTGAGCTTGTAGATCTGCTATTTTTGATTATTCGATTAATAAAAAGAGTTACAGATAGAATAATCGCTAAGAAATATAATGGATAGTTGCAGCCCTAGAGAGGAGGACAACAGGATAGATCTCGAAGTGAAAATGGTGGTAGCTCAAAGACAAAAAATATGCTTATTTTTCTCATTTGTATGATACAGAATCAGACTTATTTTGTTCTACCTCAGTTTCTATTGTCTATTGTAATGTCTATCTAGGTGCATCACAATACATTGCTATGGAAAAGACAACTTACTACTGTACATGCCAAAATGAAAATGTGACAATGTGACGCTAGAGCGGATTCAATTCATGTCCCAATTAATTCAGTTGAATTCTCAATAGGAGGGACATACGCAGCTGTTCTAATTGACCTACCGTGACATCAAACTTGCATAATATCCTGCATATTACATGCAGGTCAGGATACTAGCTCTTCTTGGTCCACATAAATTAACCAGTCACAGTTATTTTCTGACCGTGTATTTTGGAATAGAAAACAACCTCTCTCAGTCATAATTTACCAGTAGCTGTGGTTTAATTGGCAACTTGGCCATGAGGCTAACAGGTGATTGTGCTTACTGTAAAGCCTGATTTATACTTATACTGATATAGAAAATAGCCCCAATACAAGCTCACAACGCATTGCAATGTGACATGTTGCGAGCTTGTAGCTCTTCTGTTTTCGGTGCGCGACACCGGAGCACAACAAAGTATAGCACCAGTACACCACCATTACTCTCACCCTATTGGAGACTCTTTCCAAAGCCTGTTTGACCAGCGCCTGATCTACAGTCAGAATTCCGTCCCTCTGCGTGGACTGCAATGCTGCTTCCACCTGCTTCCTCCTCATTTCCAGCTGGACACGCAGACTCTTGAAGAGCTAAAGACAGAGAAAAATACACCAAAACAAAAAAAGTGGGGAAATCTATAATGATGCACAACTCGCTATGCCATGAAAATAAAAAGCCATAAAACATTCAAGGAACAGCCTGCACAAATCATAAGAAGTGTCAGTTCAATGAAATCCTCTCCACTAGTCAGTAGACTCAGTACTACCACATCGTATTGCAGACTAATTACACATTCACTGTCAGAAACTGTTGCTAATTGTTCTTAAATCCTCTCCCGGCTTTGGCTTTACATTCCCTGACTTCACAGAACAATGTACAAAGGAAATGTGGGATATCCCTCATCATGCTGCCAAATATGGAACATATCCTGAGGCTAGGTGGAATAAACCTGATTGGTTGAAATATGGCAGCGTAATGCCACTGATCAGACTGATCATTTTATTGTCTGTGTATCTGCCCAGACGCACATGTTGCATCTGTGGTGCTTTCATGTGTGTATAGTGTGTGTGTGTGTGTGTGTGTGTGTGTGTGTGTGTGTGTGTGTGTGTGTGTGTGTGTGTGTGTGTGTGTGTGTGTGTGTGTGTGTGTGTGTGTGTGTGTGTGTGTGTGTGTGTGTGTGTGCGCGTGTGTGCATGAGATTTTCAGTGCCATGTTAGAACTGTTCTTGAATGTGCACAGACTTTGAACTCCTCTTGGAGTTCCTTCTCTCGTTCTCTCGGGCAAACGAAAACACAGACACAAATACGCCCACACACATACTGTACATAAACAATGACACACCACGGCAATGCACACGCACAAGCTTGCGCATACGCACGTGCACACACAAACCTGGTATTGCTGACTGAGATTGCCCTCAATCTCCTGGGCTTGTGCGGCATCTCTCTCCAGCTGGTCAAGCCACATCTTCAGCTCCCTGAGGCTCTTGCGCTGCTCTCTCTGGGAGGCCGGGAGGGGCAAAGGAGTGGAGGAGAGTGGACAACACAATGAAGACAAAGGGATGGAATGCAAGAAACAGGAGTGACATAAAGACAAAGGAGAGGAGAAGCAGAAAAACGGGAGGATGGAGAGGCAAAGTGATTAGAAAACTCAAAGTGCAGGCGGAGGGAGATGTTTGAGGGCCGGCGGATGAAAGGATGGAGGGGGGTTAGAGGTATAAAGAGAGGGCACAGTGTGTACTGTTAAACATGTGTACTATTAATCAACCGTAACCCCCCACCAAGACATAATCTCAAAACCAACTGCTGCTAAAAGCACTCATTTTTAACAGAGAACCATGTTAAAGACCCCCTACTAAATTCTCATTGGATTTTTAAATAGCCATGACAATAATCCCATCCCACTCAAAAGCTGATTAGAAAGCCTATTTAATTCTAAAGCTATTCAGTTCCAGTTTTCTTTTCTTTTTTATTGATTCGCTTTGGCCCCTTTAGGCAGCCCAGCCTCAAATTCTATTCTTTGTTTGGGTTTCCGCCGTGAAGATGGAGTTTCCTATTTCCAAGGGGAAGCATTCTATTATCTACCAAACCACACTCCCCCTGAACATGTACAGTTCATTTTATTTATCTATGCTTCCATTGTCCTTTATATTATTACTTTTAAATATATATATATTTGGTCATTTTTATGTTTCAAAAACAAAAGACAAACAAAACAAAACAAAATACAGGCTCTAATTGACATTTGCAAGGGTGAGAGTGAGACAAAAGCATTATTTAAACATTACAAATCTCAGTGGGTTAGTAAGACGAATGTCAGGAGCAAGCTATCTGACACCAACACCACAACTACAACAACTATAAACAGCAAGGAACATCACAGCCTGACACAGAAGCGAGAACGGTTAGCGTGGCTTCACAGTGTGTCAGAGCTCCTGACACCGCAACCTTAACAAACAACCCACCTCTGTTCACAAGCCTTCCATCAAACACGTTGCACCAATGTGCACTGCTACGCCAGGGGGCCCTCATTGTCATGCTAATGGAGAAATGGGAGCCACAGTTCTTGGTGGTAATGGTAATAAATGGTAATATATCACATCATATTATACAGGACTTCCTCTTGTTATCATCACTGGTGAAACCCCAGGGCAGTAACATCACCTCAGGTGAGATAAAGTGACAGTATTAACAAATGGGTCCCTATTCTACATGAAAACAACGTTAACCTTACCCACACAATGTACAGTAGGTACCAATACTGTAATTCAATAATATAGCCATAGCAAATAAACCCTGATGTAATTTATATGGTAAGTGTGCAGGTGTGCAAGGGAGAACCTAAAGCCTGATTTTAGTTGCGTGCCATCTCGCACACCAAAAATAGCAGATCTACATGCCCACAATGCGTTGTGCTGGGAGGGACACGTTGTGAGCTTGTAGATCTGCAATTTCTGACACACGAAACACCCGCTCACAAGTATAATGGGCTTTAATGATATTCAGCTGCAAAGTTTGATGGAAAGCTTGCCCAAGGGACCTTAATTTACTATACAACCTACCTCCAACATTTCCTCAATATCTCGAGGAGCAAGACCGAACTGTAGGACAGAGGCAGCAACAACAACCACAGGAGAACAATCATCACACAACAACCACGAGAGACCAGAGAGAGACAGACAAGGAAATATGCCTATAACATACACTCCGTCGTACGATGGTGTCGTGCATAGAAATAGCGAATCTACAAGCTTTTTATGTTGGCTATTTTTGGCACACGCCACCGTCATATACAACAAAGTATAAATTAGGCTATACACCAAGAGAAAGATGCGCAAAAAGGAAGCAATCAAGAACAGGAAACATACGACCAAACCTGGGCCAACATTTAGACACTGGAACTCATTCCTAGTATTTGTTTAAATTTGCTTGCTGTACCAGATGGGTGGAGTTTACCACATTAGTAAAATTTAGATAAAAGTCAGATCATCTAGGGACAATGAATGTAACTATGTGGTAAACCCCACATGTGTGCCACCGGATATATATATATATATATATATATATATATATATGTATACTATATATATATATATATATATATATATATATATATATATATATATATATATATATATATATATATATATATATATATATATATATATATATATATATATATATATATATACACACACACACTGTATATATATATATATATATATATATATATATATATATATATATATATATATATACACACGCACAAACACACATGTCTCAGCCATGTATCAATTTGCATATAGTATTGGACCCAGGACTGGACGCTACACTTTAATATAAACTAATGGGGAAGGGGAGAGGTGTTATGGGTAAAGTTAGACACACTGTAGATCAAAATGTGATTTGAGACTAATCAGGAGAGGAAGACGGATCATGCACACTAGGTGAACGATGAGGGGATGCAACTGTGATGAAGAAAAAAATGGCATATATCTACAATGAAAAATCCTGAGTGTTCATTTGACTCGGAAGGTGTAAAAATGGACCAGTAAGGGTGTTAAAGCTGCAATCCATAACTTTCATGTCCTACCTGGGATTTGAACCGGGGCCCCGTGCATAAGCGTCAACGTTCTTTCTTTTTTTTTTTACTATAACGCATAGCTCATTTAGGAAGGCAAAACATTTCCCTTTTAATTTAATGCACTATCTCTTCTCAACCAGTACGTCCTATCCAACCACAAAATCTAAATATCTTTTAACAGATTAGTTTAAAAACCTATACTTAGTTGATTCCCAAGGGCTCTATACTAAACCCATCCTCTTTTAGCACTACATTAAATATCTTCGAAACACATTCAGCGTAAATGCTCGATCTACAAGCTGAGCTTGTAGAACGGCTATTTTCGCTCCCCAGAACAGTGATGCTAGGGTTCAAGTGGTTAAAATAATGTTTTATCCACACAGAAAGGTTATAGCTTTAAATGAACACGGCTTTAAATCAGGATTTTTGCTCTGTAGAACGAAAGAGTGTGACAGCCAGGCCAGGTTACCTCTTCCTCTGGCAGACCCTCTGAGTCGCTGTGATGGCGGTCAGGGTGACACTTCAGAAACTGCGCTACGTAGGTCATGATGGATTTCTCATCAGGCTTGTCTACATCTACATCTGAGGAGGCAAACACAGTAATGCCATTAGCCACAATAACACTGGTAAATGTTACACCTAGGTCGGCCATTTTTGCTATTCATCGTATTACAAAGTATGATGAAGTATTATAGGGCTTAAGTGGTTAAAACAACAGCTCGGACGTCATCATTAGAGCTCATGTGAACGTAGTCAGCAGACAAGGAAGGAGCTCAAATCTAAACTTGTGCTACTTGGTGATTTGCATTCCTGTGGCCATTGACATGAAACTAACAGAGCTGTTTGATTGACATCAGAGAGGGCTAGCCCGTTATATGATCGAACTTCGGCTCTTCAGCACAAGTTTGGTATGGAGGTTCAGCGGTGCTGACTCGCATGGCATAATGATCCTTCATTATCCCGATGTCAAGCTTGATTTGTCAGGGCTCATTCTGAAGGGCAAGCGTGAAGGGGCACAGATGGCATTTGGCAGTTTGATTCATGAGCAAATTTGATATTAACCGCTGTATTTCTGTACTTTTGAAAAGCCATTTGTATAGGAATATAAGGTAGCTGTTGAATATGATTTCATGTAATACACATTTATTACATATAAATTATTACACAAAAAAGTTCAGTTGTGTGAATTTTTCTTTGAAGATTTCTGTGGCATTTGGCTTTTATTATTATCAAACCAACTGCAATTATAGAGTAGCCTGTATACAGGTCAGGTGAGAAGCATGCCGTCTTGAAAATGAAGCCAATGAGTCGATTAAAACGTTGCAGATCTCATTAATGGCCTAGAAGGTCGCTATTTCCACTCCTGCTGGTTGCAGAAGGATTAACACTCCATTCAAGTGAATGTTTATTTGGCCAGACTTTACTTTATTACTGTAGTAAACATTTTCATAAATACTTTGTTTATCGCTATTTTAAAGCGATAGTGTGTAAATTATGGTCCCATTAATTTTTACATTGATGATAAAGTAGGGTATGCTTCTACTGGTTCTACCGAGTGAAGACCCGCCCTTGCTGCCCTTCCAGCCAATAGCATTTCCGGTTGCTTTGGTGAATTGGTGGATTTGAATTAGCTGAAAAACAGACAAAACGGGTCTGTAGAAACCAATGGGTGACGTCACTGTTCCCCCTGTGTCCATTTCGATATTCTTCGTACAATGAATTATATAGGGCTTAAGTGGCTAATGCATGTTTAGACAGGCCCATTGCAAGGAAAATGTCTCATGATCATATCAGCCTAACTATTATTTTCAATTATTTAATCACAGTGGGAAAATATAGAAATGTTGATTACCTTCTGGGTCAAGAAGTTGCGGAATGCCCAACTCAGTCTCAGCCAATGAGAAGGCCTCGTGTAGATTCTCTCGGTTTGCTCTCCGCCGTACACACTCCATATCTACTATGTTAGGTCGGAGGGCAAGGATAACTGCAAAGAATGCTACACCTGTCCGCCAACTAGGGCCAAAGTCCCTCACATCAATACCTAGACGCCTGGCATGATGGAGGGGACAGAAGACATAAGAACATCATTAGGGACGAGAAAGAGCATAATAGAATAATAGATTTTAATAATCACATGCTATACTGGTACAGGTGAACCAAGGAGTTAAAGGTCCTCTTTTACACACCGGGAGCATTTATTTTGTGTGGTAAATTCGCATTAATTTAAACTGCTTTTGTTCGAATATATTTTCTTTTGTTGCATTTAGCAAGATGTTTGCTGTGCACTGCCAAACTTAATTGGGTAAGACCGGTAACGCATGTGTGTCATTTTAAGATTTCTTTGGCTATTCAAAACAAACAAGCTTATAGTGAAAAATCGTGATTTTTTTTGCAAATCTTTGAATATATATATTTTTCAAAGTGAACATTTGTAACTAAAATCTTCTGTCCGCGGCCAAACGCATATCATTTTGGGGGTCCTTGATATGAAAAAGTTTGAGCACCACTGATATATATAGCAACAATTTTTTCAAAAAACTGTTAGGATTTAGAAGACATTTGTAGATGCGTTCCCGTATTGAATGAATGGGTTAAATAACGAGCGATGACATACTTGGTGGCTGTTTGCTGGACCCATCTGAGCAGAGCTTTCCTGGCCCCACCCTGTGCAGGTGCTAGGAGCTTCCTGTTGACAGGTGGGCTTGTGGCTTCAGTGCTGCTGGCAGAACTGTCCAGTGAGGAGGTGCTGCTGGACGGAGCGTGCAGTATCGTTAAGCTACTGGTCAGCTCCTCGATCTGTTGGACAGGAGAGATCCATAAAAGGTCAGACAGTCATAGCAGGAGTCTGTTCAGGACTGATTGAAGCCTTTAGACATGAGGGTGGAAGGATCGCACACAACAGAGCAATGTTATTTTCTTTAGGTGTCTTTTTAAGCCTTTAGATAAACGTTTTCAAGAAGTGTATGTTTGTCATTTTTAGAGGCGACAGTGTATTTGTAGAACTTTGCATATGTGTGAAATATGTTACTCGAAAATAGAAAATGTCTAACACATTCTATTAATACTTAATTCATTATGAATGCACACACGTTTACAGATAATGAGTCTTGAAAATATCACTCATCTGACATTCTGGTTCCCCCAATTTCAGCCCCGGGGAATAACAAAGACATTTTTGATAAAAACCCTAAACCTAAACCATAAAACCAGTCTAACAAAAGGGGCTTTACCTGAAAATAGAGTATGATGGTCCACATCAACCCAAGTACAATTGATGGTCGTCCGTCCACGATATCTGTAGAATTTATGTTGACTAGCTTGATCTGTATCAAAACACAATATACCAGCATTGGAGCACTTCATATCTGAAACCAAATAACTCCAGATATCGAGTCCGCTTGCAATTCATATAATCTCATATATATGGATTAATGCACACCATTTCCCTCAATCTGCTAATTCAATCTTGTACGTAATATGTTTTCACATAATTTACAATATGCGGTCATAATCCGCAATTCTGTCTCTGTCTGTACATCAAATCTCAATGTAAAAATACATTCATGGCAGTTATGAATATGTCCAATAAGATAGTGATACTAACCGGAGATCCTCTGTACGCAGACTGGAGTGTGAGACAGACAGACAGACAGACAGACAGACAGACAGACAGACAGACAGAGAGATGTTAGAAGTACTGTACTGTGCAGGTTTGATTGAAAGGAAATGCCTCATTGACTGTGGGATGGTAGATAAGAGTCTGTGGTGAGAGAACCTGAATGGGTGGTTGAGAGGTGAGATCTATCCCCTCTACACCGACACAGGGGATTATACCCAGCAGAGAGAGACACTTGCTTTGGCAATGTAAACGTATGTTTTCTCATGCCAATAAAGCTCCTTTGAATGGCTGGCAGACAGACAGACAGACAGACAGACAGACAGACAGACAGACAGACAGACAGACAGACAGACAGACAGACAGACAGACAGACACACACACACACACACACACACACACACAGGGACAGACAGAGACACAGAGATAGAGGAACAGAAATCGAGAGACAGGTATTACAGAAACAAAGGGATAAAGAAAGAGAGGGGGAGAGAGAGAGAGAGAGAGTGGTGGAGTTGGACGCTGCCAGATGTGGTTAGATAGTGGATATCTAACCTTATCATCACAGAGAGGAGTATATATTACAGAGGAGCTGAAGTGGCACAGCACCACAGGTCATAATAGGTATAAATCGCCACTCCATTATAAGGCGGAGGGCGGCAGATGAGGTTTCCATGGAGAATTGTGGGATATCTAGTTGATGAGAATGCCTGCAGTATATGGCTCCATATTAGAACACACAGTGGGTTATCATGGCAACCCATCACTGCTATGAGCAGTTGGAATGGTTAATATTAAATTGTTGTGTGTACACCGTGTGGAAGTGTGTACACACACACACACACACACACACACACACACACACACACACACACACACACACACACACACACACACACACACACACACACACACACACACACACACACACACACACACACACACACACACACACACACACACACACTCGAGCAAGCAAAGGAAAGCACATTGGAAAACCAACAGGCTCATCATTATTTCCTGTTATGATAGATATATGAGGTAGAAGCACTCACAGGCGTACGGCCCACATCTAACGTGGAATGTAAATATGGTCTAGACGTTTTGAATGATTTACACACAGACCACATTTACATAGAATGTTTCTGAACACACTGACAACTACATACATATACACACAGACACAGACACACACACACACACACACACGTGCAAGCACGCCCATGAACGCACCGAGTGCGCACGCCCACACACAGCTGGCGCAGCATGGCAAAACACAGCCCCATCGCCGTCTCATCTCCAGACTGCAGATTACCGCTTTAGGATTTACGGTTTTAACCCCTGTCACACTTGAGGAAGTCAAATCAATGTCCCCGCAGACGGCAGCTCGCACTTATGGATTTATTTATGTATATCCAAGGACATGCCGGCAGAAGCTCTGGGGATCTAATACTGATCTCACACACGGAGGGGGGGGGTGTTTGATACTAGTGTGGCCAACTCGTTTCGACTGGACGGGAGGGAGAAATACACTGGGTTTGGACATACGTCTGTCAGCGAGGCAGGGAAGAGGATCCCACCAGGCTACTTGGAACATGGCAACAAGGATGATGAGAGAGGATGGCATGGAGGAGATGAGACAGACAAAGAATTAAAGAGGGGTAGAGAAGTGAGGAGTTGAAATGACACAGGGGAGGGAAATAAAGCAATAAAGCAAATATGATGATGAACAGTATTTTCTACTGAAATGAACCCTTTTCCTTTTTCTTTCAAACAAACAAGTACATCAGGCAATATGTATAGATATGTATAAAAATGACAAAACATGATTTAATCGGTGGAAGTAAAGAGCTGAATTCTTGAGGTACTGAGACTGAGATTTGTTTTACTGAGACAAAAATACACAAATCACAGAAAAACAAAAACAAATGTGTTTTGAGGAGCGATTTCATTGATCCATTGCATGATTCGTGGATACACAGAGGAGACGGAGTACTGTGGCGCCAGGGGATGAAGTGAGGATAGAATAGCAAAGAAGGAGATTCATTCAACAAAGGGGGGTGAAAGGGGGGAAGAAAGATGAGAGAGAGAGAGGGGTCACAAAGGGTCAGTCAGTGTTTTGTGCCCACAAGGCAGTAGGAGAGCAGCCAGATGGGAAAGAGAAGGAAGAGGGGTAAACAGAGGATTGAACTCTTACCTTCCTGCCCTCCAGGAAGTTGAGCGCTGTACCAATGTTGGAGACGCAGTGGATCCTCCGTAGCTTCTTGCCCTGCTCACATGGCTGGAGGAAAACAGAATAATGATGGGTAGAGATGGAGAGCAAGAGAGAGAGAGAGAGAGAGAGAGAGAGAGAGAGAGAGAGAGAGAGAGAGAGAGAGATAGAGAGAGAGAAGAGAGTGGGAGTGAGAGTGAGAGAACACTGTTGTGCAAGCACTGTAGGAAAAACTGAAACTGATTTTGAAAAATTCACGTTTCTTTGTTACAGAAGGTAATAAACACTTTAAACCTGGTGTCCCTACTTTAGCAAATTTTTGAAAATGTTTCAAAATTGAAATATCTTTAAGATTTTCAAAAATAGCAATAATAGCAGTGATGTTAATAAACAGGAAAAACCAAACAATTTACTAAATTGTGAATCATAGACAAATACAGAGAATAGAAACAGAAAACCAAATGAAAAAACACCTCGAGACACAGAGATCAAACCAGAGATGTGCTTGCCCATAAGCAACTGGATCGATCAGACATAAGTAGACAGCTAAGACCTTGGGCAATATTGGTCTACAGGGATATGTGTAGTGTCTATGGATCTGTGGGTCTGTGTGTGTATGTATGTAAGTACGTACATGAGTACATACCGCATGTACGTGTGAACCACTATGATCTTTCCTTGTTAATCTGGCTGATTATAATAAAGGCCAAAACTATGTTTATTTCCATGTAATTAAGGCTCGTATTACATTCACGCTGTGATCTATGGTTCTTTTCTCCCGTTAATGTGTTAAGCAAATCTCAGCGGTGATCTTTACAATATAAACAGAGCCAATTGTGATTAATGAAATTGTTTTTAACCCATTAAAACCGGGAAAGCATCCGTGTCATTTTAGATTTTTGCATTGGCTATTAAAAAATAGCAGATATACAAGCTCGCAGAACGTCACTTGTACATCTGTTATTTTTGAACATTTTTGAAAAATCTTGATAGAACTACTGGTTTAGATTAAGGCATTTGTAGAATCGGCCTCAGGTCTTAATGGGTTAACTGTGATTCAGGCTCTGTGTTCATCAATTTGCATTCCACTGTTATTTGACCAAGGGGGCCTTGTCATATCAGATCAACAGGATCAAATGAAAGAGTTAGAACATAATCCAGCATGGAAAGGGTTTGGAACAGAGCTGGGAACAGCTCTGCAGCCAACATCACGTGCAGTGCAACCGGCCATGTGGGCTGTGAGTCTCACCAGCTTCTGTCCAGACAGAACCTCCAGTAGAGCCAGAAGCATCACCCCGTCTTGGATGTCCTCAAACAGGTCTGTCACCACCATGGGAGGGACACGCTATATGTGACAAAATAAACGTCACCAAAAAGAGATGTGAGATCTTTTGTAAAGACATACTTATTTTGACATCCTGGATTTGATTTGTGAATAAAATCATTGAAGAATGCAGTTTCACTTTTACACACAACAAAAACCTGCATCCTAGTGGGTTAAGAGTATGTCTGAGTATGAATATTCTATGGAAATAACAATACAATCGGAACTATGCACGAAAACGAATTTCACCCACTTTTTTACTTCTGTAAACCTGTGATGTGACAATAAAGCTGATTCTGATTCTATGCTCTATCAAACAGTTACATACTGTACAGTACATTTGCTGTTTACATGTGGTATGCGATAGATTCAAACAAATCTTTCCTGGAATGCAACAAATAACTGGGATTGTGGGTTTAACAGCTCTCGCAACGTGCACAAATATGAAACAATCACATGATTTCCCCTTTAGTTTTAATCTACACCAAAATTGTGCAATCGTTGCAATGCATACAAGCAAAACGGGGGAAAAAAGAAGAGCTTATGAAAGGAGAGCTTTCATAACAGTCAAATGATGATTTCAACATGAAACAGGGATAAAAGTAGGCCCTGGTATAAGAGTCGTTTATTAATGACAGACAGATTCAGCCCCAAGTAGAAGCCCACTGAGCTCTAAATGGGGTCTTCAAATCCCAAAATATGCTGATGATTCCAAAATGAATCCTTCTCATTGACTACCTCCCCTGCCCTGACACAGACTTCCAGACTGGTGAAAATCCACATATCTCTGTTTCGCCCTGACGCCACATCAAGGATTTCTCTTAAAGTACATTCACATGGCGCAGCTGAGGAGAGCTTTAGAGGGGGAAAGCGTTCTGACGAGCGAGCCATTCACAAGGAGATTAACAGCAAAAAGAAAGTGAGAAGAGGGAAGGGAGACATACTGTATGTGTGAGTTGAGTGCATGTGCATGTGCATGTGCATGTGCGTGTGCGTGTGTGTGTGTGTGTGTGTGTGTGTGAGTGAGAGAGAGATGAACAGCCCTTGACACCCAGTCTATATGAGAGAGGGATAATTGAGCAGAAAGACTGGCAGCAAGAAAAATGATAGAAGGCAGTGGGAGAAGGGACGCCAACCTCCCGTCTTTGGAAATTAATTATCAAATGCAGTAGCTCTCATCGCTAATTCCTCTTCTCATGTTGTTTCATGGCTTTGGATACTCAAATATTCAGACAGCACTTGACTGTGCCCCTATCATAAAGTGGCAGCACAAAAACACTTACATTTCAGAGGGATAAATTATGCCAAGAGCTAATTGAAGTGACATTCACCTGTTTGTTCATTATAATCCCAAACCTAATGGGGAAATCTTCGAACTAATCACAAAATAAGAAAGTAATATCAATTTCCTCTGTTCAGCCACATCCGCTAAAAAAATAAATAAATCAATGGCCTAATGAGCTAATTACAAGTGAGTGTCTGTGTCATAATTGACTGTGAACAGAGTCATAATTGACTGTGAACAGTGAGAGAGTGTCTGTCTGTTGTCTCATGTGCAGACTGACTGTGAGGATTCTTACAGAGAGAGTCTGTATGTCATTCCAAAATTAAACTTATCCACTTTGGGAAAATCACTCATGCATGAAGTTTACTGCATATTGCTTAGATACTATACTTTGCAATTCCAATTTGGGATTGATTGGATGTTGCGTTCATGATATGGCTTTTTTGTTGACATAAATAGGCCCCTCACACAAATTTTGGAAGCCAATTACAAAACATAACCTTCTTCTCTCAGCCTGTCGGCCTGGTAGAGATGAGTAGTGCACAGAAAGACCAAACTATTAGATAAAACTGAAGTCTGATATCAAGGATGTAATAAATACCCAAGAGAGAGAGAGAGAGAGAGAACAGATGTTTACAATGGTCGGTGGAGCATCACTTTCCTGGTGTTGTCATTTCCAGGAGCGCTTGCTTCGCTGACTATACAGTAACCGTTACTAGTAATAGTTCTTGGCCTGTGAAATACCTGAGAGATGATGAGACTCATACCAGCCACCAGACCCTCCATAATTAAGCTCCGACATTCTCAGAAAGGATTTGTCAGAATGCAAACCCTTTCCTTTCTCTTTCTTCCTTTCCCTCTCCCATGCAACTTAAAAGCTCTGTACCGGCTGAGCACACGAAATTCACAAAATTCTTGCGCGATCTTAATGATTAGGCTAAAGCTACACAAGCCTGCGCAAAAGCACCCTATTGATTGTAGTACACTTCCTCCTCTGATTTCAGAAAACAAAAGAAAAACTCACAAAATGTCATGACGTTCTGCTCTGTATGTAGGTTATGTCTATTGTCTATAACTGGTGAATTACTCTGGTGAACTCCCTGCAGTAATGAGAGTCATTAATCTTCTCTGTAAATTACCTGTTCTCATACTTCCTGCCTCATATAAACCTTTGTCAGAGCTCATAAGACTTCTTTTGTTATACCTGTGGAGTGTGGAATAGAAAAGTAAGGGGGAAGGGAGAGGTAGTGAGCGGAAGCCCATGTGGGGGTGCAGTGTGGGTATAGGAAAGCCTTCTCATCGTGTCTTATCACACCTAGGTAATACTAACGATTAATCACATACCTTTAGGCGATAAATTAATGACCTCCGATACCAGGAACGGTCTAATCATCTGCACAGCCAAGGGCATATTCTAACCCTGTGAGAGCTAAGCTAAACCAACTGTTAAAGCTTATACCTGCCTCCTGCCCTGGTACCTTCTTAATAACTCTCTCTCTCTCTCTCTCTCTCTCTCTCTCTCTCTCTCTCTCTCTCTCTCTCTCTCCTCCTGTCTTTCTTTCTTTCTCTCTCTCTTTGTCTGTCTCTCTCTCTCTGTACCGTTTTTGGATTATGTGTGCCTTTTTAATGAATACTTACCTAGTATGGGCTGTCTGAGGGCACAGAAACATATGTGCTTACTGCCTATACGAAGCAATGTAACCAAATATAGCACCTTCTGATCATTGCATAAACCCTGACACTCAAAATACAAACTATTTACATAGTGTTGCTGTCAAAGTAAAAACAAAACAAAACTGTCAAGTTCTACTTGGGCATCCATTCTCTCCTCCCTGCCTACCTGTCCTCTGTGTGTCACTCTACATCCTGCTCCACCACCACACAGTCGGACACCTCTTCCACGGCCCCAACTAACACTTGTTTCTTGCTTAATTTTTCGGTATAAATTGACAGCATGTGTTCTCCATTACTCTTCAATTGTGTGACAGGAAGTTATAACTTATTCACTCTAATCACCCAACATGCAGGCCTTATTTTTTGTAAAAACACAAAGTTCAATGTACATAGTATTTTGCATGCCATGATTTACTCAACAAACTGTGCCAATGTGAATGGGAAAAGTACACAACCAATAGAGAACAAAACTGGAATGTCAAAGTGGAATGAGAATTGCATGTACAGTTCATTATGACTTATCTGGAATGTACATTATGAAAATTGTGTTTAATGTTTTGGATTCTGTGTGAACACAATGAGAAGTTAAGTAGTGTATTGGTCAAATGAATCAGAATCAGAATCATCTTTATTGTCACATCACAGGTTTACATAAGTAAAAAAGTGCCTTGATGGCAAAGGTGGGAAATAACAAGTTACATTTACTCAGTTACATTTACAGTACTTCAGTACTTTTCTGAATAAAGTGTTCTTGTAACAGTAGTTATAATGCTCTGTACTGTACTTGAGTATTCTTTTCACTAGATACTTTATTAATCTTACTCAGGTAATTATTTGGATAACTACTTTTACTTCTACTTGAGTCATTATAAGTTTAAAGTAAATTTATTTTACTTGAGTGCAGCTTTTGGCTACTCTACCCACCTCGGTTTAATGTTGTGGGGTTTTGAGGCACTGTTAAGTGAATGGGGACAGAGTTTCAAGAAATGCATCCATGCATTTGAAGAAAAACTGTAACACTGAGGATTTTGCTGTGTAGAGCACTATAGCCTGACATGTATGATTTGTCTTCCACAGAAAGTTCTAGATTCTAGAATACATGCAGATTGTTAGAATGGATTCTCTGCAGCTTCTGAAATGATCCCCTACCCCCCAACATCACAAAGCTGTCCTTGCATTTTCTGAGCCGCCATGGCGACCAAGAGATTTTTGGAAGTCAAATATTGGCCAATCAGTGTCGCTACGGCAACGTCAGGTTTCAGGTGAAAGGGTAAGTAAGCTGATGATGACTAAAATTGACAGAACAGCAGCAAATGTAATCATCTAGACAGGCAGAGAGGAGTAAAATAAGAATAACAAGGCAGACATACATCTCTCTGCTAATAGAACCACAATCTATTGATTAGGTGAGTGAGCGTGAGCGAGTGAGTGAGTCAATCAATCAATCAATCAATCAATCACATTTAAAATAAATTGCCCGGTCCTTTACATAACCAATTCATGCTCACCACTTGGGCCATGTTTTCTTGCTGCAGGCAACATTAAAGAAACTCTCCTTTGAAAGAGCATTGCTTGGAATTGCCTGGTATATTCTGTGATAAAGAGTCAGACCACAGGACCAGCAGAGCCTCTTAAACCCTCTACACTTTCCCCCACTTGACTTTGTCCCTGCATTTGAAATGTATACGCAAGTAGCAGTTGTAGCAAGAGCTACAACTGCTTAATATTCATTCAGTTGCATGAACATGATGTAATAAATAAACAATGAATTGTTTACCTTAAATGTTATTAAACATTCAAGGCATTTAAACATTTGGCTACATGCAATTTGCATCTGTAAAGGCCCTAAAATGTGATATTTTTAATGTTATTTCAAGGTTTATTCCCTACAGGCTTCTTTTCAGATGAATTTTCTGCTCCATGTCACCACAGTACAAGGCCATCACCACTGTCATAATCAAATTGGAAACCTTGAGAGGGGCGTCTCGGATTGAAATAGCACTTAATTACCTTGTGCCGTGCCACAGTTGCCTTGTCCACTCATTCCTGACACACTACTCAAGCAGTAATGGGTTAAATTGAGGCACCTAATGCAGTATAATACCATAATTACATGCACATGATGGCTCGTGGCACATGGCTACACCAACTGTAATTGTTTAGGCTTAGCTACAGGTACATTGTTAGCCCCCTGCTTTTCAAGAGAGGCAAATGAAGGGCAGACATACTCTAGAAGTGCTTATCCTGAACAATCTAAATGAAAAAGAAAACTGCCAAACTGAGGTGGAGAAGTTAATATGAAATCATAAAGGTTACAGCAGACTCAAATTATTTGCTGTACTATAGCTTGCAGGGGAAAGACATAGAATGTGTTGATACTGTAACGTGTCCCAGAGATAATTAGAGTAAGACAAAATCCTTGCCACTGGCTATAAGAGATTGAATGAATAAAAACAACAAAAGAAGCTGTGCAGGTAAGCATAGCAGCACGTGTGGTTTTGGCTGGCACAGTTATACCTCTTACTCATATTTTCCCAGTGAGTTTTTGGAAAAGGAGCCATGAATCATCATGGTGGAAGCATAATGGTTGTAAGAGGATGAGGAGGTGCAGAGGAAGAAGATACATTATGAGCAGTAAAAAATGAAATAGCGATGTTGCTGTAATAGCAACAGTAAGCAGCAGAACTCCCTTACCTTTGCCAAGTGGGAATTGATCCATTTTGTGAACGTCCTTTTCTGTACCGCCTCTTGCTCATCTGTACATCAGAAAGAAAAGTTTTGTGATCATCTACATGCAATATATTGCAATGCAATAATTACAGAAAAAAATCCATCCTTTCACTTTCAATCTAAACTGATTCCGATAATTAACTGCTAATTGAGTTTGTGTTTCATAATGGCGGGTGATTCTTGTTAACTTTTGACAGTATTATTTGATAAACAAGCCAAAATAGGCCATGCCACACTCTGGCATACAGTACTGACCAATGAGAAGTGATCTGACATTTAGACGGCATTTTCACCAACGAAACCTGTCTTCTCGTCAACTGAAAAGCCAATACCCTTATGAAAGAATGCCCTCTCCAGGACAGAAAGGGCACATGGCAGCAGTTCCTTCAATAAGATAAGGACGTCCCTTTGGCCACCTTTCCATGTTCAATTGAGGGTTTCATTAGCCTAGCAGCCACAGTTCAAGTATGCAATTTGTTGCTGCATTATTGTTCAGTGTAATGGTCATGTCACATAAAAAGCACCTCTCCAGCATGTGCATTTATTCAACTATAGTGAAGGGCGACTCTTGTTGTGGCCTCCAGCGATAACCCCTAAATTACCTACGACTCAATCAATAGCATAGATATCTACTGACAATGTCCCCTAAAAGGACACTTTGCTTAAATGAGTCCAGGGACATAAATCAGGTTCTGAGTGGTTCATAGCACATGCACAAAAATACACAAAGCATCCATCCAAACACACATGTGCACAAACACACACATACTCACCCACAGACACACACAAACACACATGCACACACACCTGTACACATGCACAAGAGACCTGTAATTATCATCTTGTGGGGACGTCAAAAGCGTGAAATCCTTCATTTAAAATGCCATTTCCATCCATTCTGTTTTGCCATTTCTACCCCTAGCCCCAACCCCAACCCCAACCCAAACCCCACATCCCTATCCCTAACCCTAAACCTAACCCCTAAATGCTTAATCCTAAGCCTGACCACAATCTGAATCAGATTAAAAAATCCTTCTTGCCATGGAAATTACCCTTTCACTCAAGGGGACCTGAAACATTTCCCCACAAGGTCAAATTTGACAGGTATTACTATCCTTGTGGGGATTTTGGGTACCCACAAGGATACTATTAGCCCTCACACACACACACACGGACACACGCGCACGCATGCACACACGAACGCAGACACAATTTTATTGTTTCAGCTAGCCTTTGTAGCAAACCAATCCATTTACAAAGTAATCCATCCACAGTGCTGGACACCCTCACTTCATAATACAGCGATAGCCGCTGCAAACCCCACTCATCTCCCGTTGGTATTGCAGCGACCGCTGCAGCCTAGTGTATGTTCTTTCTCCGAAATTGACAAACAGAAATGAATAAACCCATTGTAGCCAAGTCACATCTCTAAAACAACTTCCATCACTCCTCCTGGCATTCCGTCATCACAGTAATGCATGCTGGTGGAGCAAGCAGCATGTTGCAACTGCGACTCCTACAACGGCTACATCTGTGATCCTGTTCCCAACCTGTCCCATAAATGCAAAGAACATAGTGGTCCTATGTCATGCCAGGAAAACACACACACACACACACACACACACACACACACACACACACACACACACACACACACACACACACACACACACACACACACACACACACACACACACACACACACACACACACACACACACACACACACTTCCTGCCCTGCCAAAAGCTCTCATCACGTATCGTAGCCGGCACACGTGACAGTGTTTTGTTTTTTCCCCCGGCCTGGCTGCGGCACAGAGCAATATCCTTGAGATAAGCATGTTATCAACGAGGAGGACGCCTGCACACGGCTTCCCACTCCCTTAATGAAACACGCTGACTATTTGATTACACAAGTCGGTTAGTGTGTCACAGATTGCTATGGGCAGACGTGAGTGGTCAGGGATGTGAATGCTGTATGTATGTGTGTGTGTGTGTGTGTGTGTGTGTGTGTGTGTGTGTGTGTGTGTGTGTGTGTGTGTGTGTGTGTGTGTGTGTGTGTGTGTGTGTGTGTGTGTGTGTGTGTGTGTGTGTGTGTGTGTGTGTGTGTGTGTGTGTCGGGTTGGTAGCTGTGATGATGTGTGTGCGTTCATACATAATGCAGACACATATTCACACACAGTCATACGTGCCACCGAGCAGGTCCCCCATTTTATAAATTAATCGTTTGATTGGGTCCGAGAATAATCAAATATTGATGGGGAGGAATATTGGAGGAGAATGAGACAGATTTGGCCCGCTTATTGGAGCCTGAGTGTGTGTGTGCATGTGTGTGTGAGGCAGAACATGTCTGCATGTGTGTGGTGCCAGCTTTCAATCTCTGGGACGAGGTGACTTTCAAGTGCACTTGCTCTGTCACACACACACACACACACACACACACACACACACACACACACACACACACACACACACACACACACACACACACACACACACACACACACACGCATCAACTCCCACTTTCGATAACACAAATCACCCTCCTCAGCACCCCAAGCCTCAAAGCAGCATTTTAACACATGATTAGCCCTGGTAGTCACCATCATCAGTCTCATCCGCTGTCCCCCAGTTACCGCACACTAACCCCTTACTGTGCAGACGACCTTAATGAAATATAACCACAAACACTGTTGCCCTGCGCTGCATCTGCTGACTGTACATAGGAAAATACAAAACTCCAAAAGTGTAAAAATAGACTGTGTATTTTGGCTGTGTATCTGGTCTAACTGGGGCAGTGACAGACACACATGTACTGTAGGCGGACAGCATTAGATTTGATTTCACAGAACCAACTACTAAGAATCTCTACTGCAGCTACCAGGCTGTTATCTATTACAGTGTTTCAACATCTTTGTCAGTCTGTTTCCCTGTGCATTAAAACCACAAGGGATTTTTATGCAAAACACATGCATTTCACAGAAAACCAGTCAACAGTGTATAATTAACTCTAATATGATCTAATCAGACAGTGCAACAGATAGACAAACAGATGGTCGGTCAGGCGAATAGTGTGAAATACAGATGACTATACAGACGGGCTGACAGCCAGCCAGAACCACAGCCAAGACAGACAGATAAGGGATCAAATATTGGAGCAGACAGTCCTCCTATTGTGCCGAGACACATGCAGAGTGCTGGTGCTTGTCTGCGGATTCACCTGCTGTGGGCTCAGCACAGAACGACCTCCATATGCCCCCCCTCCCAAGGTGGAAACACCCCCCCCCCCTTCCCTTGAATCCTTCTTTCCTACAACTCCTAACTTAACACACACTCACACACATTGCTCCCTAAGGAGCTGTCCTGCATGGAGAGCTAAATAGTGGAGGGGAGAAGAAATCAAATGCTGCAAAATGCACACACACCCATGCACACAAACATGCATGCACGTGTGTGCACTGTGCATGCACACACACACAGGCATGTATACAGTACATACTGCAGTGCCATGCTAACACATACACACAGCAGCATGTCCTCACACATTTAAGATACCACACACATACACACACACACACACACACACACACACACACACACACACACACACACACACACACACACACACACACACACACACACACACACACACACACACACACACACACACACACACACACACACACACACACACACACACACACACTTGTGTTAGCTTTTTTCGCTTGCTCTCTCTCTGTTTTTTGGCTGGGACACACACATACTGTACATACAAACACACACAAGCACACACTGCCCCACTTACCACGGAGGTAGCGAGAGAACCCAGCCACTAGGTTGAGGGACGTGTTCTTCTTTTTCGGGGATGCTTCGCCCCCTGAGCGTCGAGCCATCCTGTAACCCACACTGCACCTGGACCCCCCCCTGTCTTCATGGGGGCGTGGGGAGTACATCCACGGCAACCTACCCGGAGAGGGTACACTTGCCCTTGTCCTTGCCCTTGCTGCCTCTCCCTTTTTGGGGGGAAAGCGGGGAGGTCTTTAAAGAGCCCCCCCCAGGAGGCTGAATCTCCTGAGATGATGACAGCAGTGAAACTGTTGCTCCCTGCCAAAAGCAGCGAGAAAGGAAGGAGGCAAGGAAGGTGCAGCTCACCTCCTCTCCTCGGTCCTCCCAGTATTCACTGTCTTCCAGGTCCTGCTGCCCTCTGTCCTGTCCTGCAGTTAACGTAATGTACTGGGAGTCTGACTGTTCCTGCCTCCTAAGCAGCTTGACAGTGTGCTGGTGGGAGTGTACACGAAGAGTGATGCAAAGAGTGTGTGTGTGTGTGTGTGAGTGTGTGAGTGAGTGTGAGAGTGCGCAGCGCAGTGCCGGCTTCTCTCAGCATCAATCTCTGTGTCTCTCTCTCACTCTCCCTCTCTCTGTCTATCTTTTGCTCAGTCTCCCTTTCCCTCTCTCTCCGTAGACTGCAGGAACAATCCACTTCCCTCCACCAGTCCACCGGCCAGCCAATCAGAGTGCGTGGGAATGAATGATGTCACAGCAGCACTGTCCTGTTGTGGGGAAGGTGGGGCTGGGGGGGGGGCAACGTGTGTGTGTGTGTGTGCGTGTGCGTGTGCGTGTGTGTGTGTGTGTTGAGGGATTGGGAAGGACTGACGATTGGGGACATTGGGCAGTTTAGGAGGAGACAGTGTGAGCTCTACATCAACAGCATCACATACACAAAAGTACACACACACACACACACACACACACACACACACACACACACACACACACACACACACACACACACACACACACATACACACACACACACACACACACACACACACACACACACACAGTCCATCGGGCACAGTCAGGATAAACGTGCAGGAATTCCCTATGAGCTGCAGGCTTTCGAAAGTCCTTGCACTGCAACGCCCCCCCCCCCCCCCCCCTCCCACACACACACACACACACACACACACACACACACCTCTCTCCCCCTCTCTGTCTCGCTCTCTTTCACTCTTGTTTTCTCTCTCTCTTACACACACTCTCCTCCCCACAGATACCGTGCGGTGCTCAGAGGCATATGTGGCTTTCTAGTCCAAAGCCTGTAGGGGAGCAGGCAGGCTATCGCTGGCACTAGTGCTGTCTGATCTGCTACTGTACTCTCCTCTAAGGACCCCTCTTTCATCGTTTGCCTTGCCTGACCAGGAGGGGGTGGGGTAGGCAGTCTACAGAACACAATATATAATAGAATAAGACATTTTCCAGACGTTGTATTGTAATTAACCACTTTCAATCTAGCATCCCTATTTTGAACATGCTATTATCGACATAAAAAATAGCAGATCTACAAGCTAGCGACACATCGCCATATACTTTAAAGATATTGTTATTTGTAAGTGATATTTTTTGGTTAAAAACATTTTAATAATTGGGTGAAAAGACGTTAAAAGTTAAAGCTCTATATTCTGATGATAATTGCTATAGAGTGTTTGTTCAGTAAAAGGGGTCTCCCTGTCTCTCCAGCGCTTTAGTGAACAGAAAATACATGTTCAGGCGTTCCAAAACGGTCTTACTTACTTTAAATGGTTAACTTGCGTTTACTCAAAGGTGTCGCTTTCACTTTGCTGTCACTACTAGTAAAATCTATCAGGGCAATACAAATATATCAACTGACTTAATTTCTTTGCCAAGCTAAAACGTGCATAGACTGTATGGTATCAGCACTTTAAAAGGCAAATTTCACTTCACTGTAAGTGATACTAGAGATGATAGAGGGATTGGATTCCAAATCCAGAAGTCAAAATCGCACTCAAACTCCTGCTACAATGGATTTATGAGGTAAACACAAATGTCAGCATTGTTTTGCTGACCGTGTATTATTTACAAAGACTGACTTATGCCACTATTTCTGTCTGACCTGTATTTCCCCCAATTCATTCAGTTCATTTTCTTCCCTTATTCCCATATTACTTTCTCCGATCTGTCAAGTACACAAACGCGCACACGCACGCACGCACACACGCACACGCACACGCACACACACACACACACACACACACACACACACACACACACACACACACACACACACACACACACACAGAGCGAGCTCTGGCAATATTAAGGCAGGGCAGTCTTTTCTTTGATACCATATTCAGAGGCGTTCCTGGAAAGCAATATTGAATGCAGAATAGCCGGGTGGGCCTTCTATCAGCTTTAAAGATGAGAGAACCATTCATCATGAGTATGATTTTCCCTTTTGTTCTGCGCTTCCCCATAAGGGATTCTAATTATGAAAGTCATCAATAACCAATGGCAGCTGTCATCTGCTATCTGTCTGCTGATAATCACACCACTGGCAGTCCTCCCATTACCAGACACAAGACTGGACGTCATATTCCGTGTCTTTGAAAGTATAAGCGTGCATATTTGTCCATGTGTCATTGTCAAAATTGTGTGCATCTAGTGTACTGTGTGCGACGTGCATGTGTGTGTGTGTGTGTGTGTGTGTGTGTGTGTGTGTGTATGTGTGTGTGTGTGTGTGTGTGTGTGTGTGTGTGTGTGTGTGTGTGTGTGTGTGTGTGTGTGTGTGTGTGTGTGTGTGTGTTTAAGTGAGTACAAACACACATCCATGCGATCCAGTTTTTTACATATATTGCATAGTCTATATCTTGCCTTTACACACATAATCCAGTCTATAAACAAACCATTTCATATCAGGTTACTGCAGATTTAAGGGAATCCAGGGAATGCACTCTCCAGTCATTGCACAGTTTGCGCTCAACATTATCAATGCAAATAACTAAGTCAAACATATCATCAGCATATACAGTACGTATATATATATATATATATATATATATATATATATATATATATATATATATATATATATATATATAGACTCAGACATAACCATAAACAAACCCGATATGCTCATATATAGGCATGTCACTATGACTCAAACATTACCATAAACAAACCCCCCTGTGCTGAGGCACGTCTATCTCTGTTGACTTATCCTCAGATAGCTGGCCACTGACCAGATCTGACCTGCTGATTAGACATTGTACAGCACCTAGAACCCTGGGGTCTCAGTTTGGTTCAGACTTGCCTGTGAATGGACAATTGAACTAGCTGAGACTTTATTTTTCCTAACTGACTGACTGACTGACTGACTATCTATTTGGAAATACATACACAATCAAAACTACTTTCATTTATCTCAGAGTTAAACTGACCCTCCGGACTTTGCTGCCTATTTGCATGTCAACCACAGTCCAGTGGCATCAATGACAGTAAAAATGGAACACATTGACTGGAGATCCAACACTGACTCTGTTATATAGACGGGTTTCCTGTTAGTAAACATGAGAGGAATATGACCGCGCAGAGGAGGGGGAAGCCTATGGGTGCGTTTGGAAATTACGCACCGGAGCACACTCGCCTATTAGTTTGTATTGGCCAGTGCGCTCACTGCCGCTCAGGGCTGTATTTTCGAACGCGCCTTTCACCCGGGCATGCGCAGATTGCGCATTCTGCTCTGTGATGACGTCGCGCGGAAATCCGTCTATACACCATCATGTTTAAAGGTGTTTTTTTGGTGATAAATGATGGGTGAAGTAGAGCTGCACTCATCCCATTCTGCAGCCCACAGTGGGTTGTTGGAGAGCTATCCATGGTGCTGAACGTGTCAATGAGAACCCTCTTCTGATTTTGATTCAGAAGAAAGAAAGAAAAAGATCCAAGCTAATTATCTTCACTCTGAAGTGCTGAAAAGTATTATTAAAACAAAGCCCATTATTTTTCCTAGCATCTACAGGCTTCTTTGCTCATAATGCTTCTCAGAGGCGGGTGATGTACAGTAGCAGAGACTGAGAAAGTTGCAGTTCCCCTGAGACCGAAATGGTTTGGAAAAACAACCCCAGGGTAAAATCAAAACAAGAAGCTGAGGATTCATGGGGCTTATTAAGCTTCACTAGGGGAGTTAGTAGAAACACAGGCAAGTGTGTTTTACACACATGTGTGTTTTACACACATGCGTACGTACACTTGTGCATGCACACACACACACACACACACGCGCGCGCGCGCGCGCGTGCGCACACACACGCACACACACACACACACACACACACACACACACACACGCGCATACGCACACGCATACACACAAATACACACATTGTAATAAGCTGAATGGAGACAAGACTCCTTGAGGCTACGCATGTTCAACGCTCTGCAGTGTTCCAGTCTTTCTAAAAAGGGGAAGTAACAGAAGAAGGGGGGGGGGTGAACAGGGGTTTAAAGACTGCACCTCATCTGGTCTAAATCCATGACAGATCCTCTGGGAGACTGACGGAACTTCCAGACAGCCTCTCTAGCGGTTCTGCAGGTTGGATCTGGGTCAGGGCCCTGACGTTCACACAGGTGTCCCCACAGGGGTAGATTTGTGTCCTGAGGAGTGGCGGATAGAGGCTATTTTGAGCCATGAAAGGGAAAAAAACAAACGGCCCCCTGCAGGGTGGGAATGGAAGCCGTTTTGGCTCGTCTTGTAATCTATTCACCCACAGGATATTTGGGTTCACTCTCTCAGCAGCCGAGAATTCTCACACAGCGTGAGGAAAGGAGTATGGGGACACAGCGCCACCTAGTGGATGAGTGACAGCTTACAAGCTGATAGACAAGAGGAAAAGAAGAGGAGAATACAAGAAGAGGAGGAGAAAGAGTGTTCTTCTGAGAGGAGAGGAGAAGAGAGAATATTGCCACTTAAGCATTATGGCAAAAACGCCTTGTACTGTATAATATTTCTGTCTTTATTCTTTATATGAAGAACAGTTCTCATCATACTATTTATTTGTGGTCTTGGCATACAGTACCAGATGATCTGAGCTCACATTACGAGTGTTATGTCCTTGGCAAAAATCTGAATATACTACCTGTTCACGAAATGAATAATAATAATGAAATATAGTCTTGCAGCCTGGTACTGGCACTCGTCTAAACATTATGCTAGAGGTTCCATTATTAATGTCATTGATGAGGACGGCAGAGTGTCATGAACTTGTAGATCGGCTATTTTCAATGTGTGACACCACTGAGCAACGAAGTATGAATCCCCTTTTAGGGCCACGCTGTATCCATTTAGTTATTCAGGAGCACAAGCTCTTAGATTTCTATCCTAATAATGCAGCAGTACTTATAGTGTCTATCATATATGACATGCCTGTAAAAGCTATCATTGAGTAAATGGGTGGCCTTGTTTTGTGACTGAGCGCCATCACACACACAGAAACACACACTCATAGGTCACACGAGCACACTACAGTACACATTATACTGTATACAGTATGCACACATGCACTCACATTTCATACCCGCTGGCTTTTTCCAGCCACTTCCTGATTCAATCTATTCCCCTTCACCCCAAAAATGTCCCATTTTTAAAAAAAAAGACCTTTTCTAAACATCCATCACAGCACTTTTACCTCTCAACACCTCCGCCAACATACAGTACCCTCTGCCAACTCCACTCAACCCTCATTCACCCATTCAACCCACCAGCCCCCACTCCATGCCACATTTACAGCACATTGTGTTACCAGTCCCGACATAAGTGGCAAGACGGAAGTCCAAATGCCAGTCCATTAGCATACCTAATTACATTTCAACAATAATGACCCCACATTAAAGAGAGGAAGCCGGGCGGGTGAGGGGGGGGGGGGGGGGGGGCTAAGGGTGGAGGGGGGTTGGTGGGTCTGACAAGTCATAATGATTACCAAAACAACCACTTCCCCCTTTTGAGCACCGTTGCCTCTTTTCAGCACCAGATGTGCAGTGAAAGCAAATGTCAAAATACCACACAGTGTTCATTTGAGCAGGTCTATTGATACAGCAATTAGAGCTCCAATCTTAACACCTGCAGTATTTCCATGCGGATAAGCCATCATCAAAAAGGGGCCAGATTATCAAGAACCATGCTAAAATCAAAGGAAATAAAATAGTCAAACAAGCCAAAATATTAAGTAGCCAATCTTACGATCCAGTTATTACATTGATGATAACATTTTGTATGTATGTATGTTCATGTCTATACTATATAGTGTTCTTACTTCATTTTTTTAGCATCTCTTTTATATAGCAAGTACATTCTGCCAATGGAAAACAAATGTGAACAGCTGAATTGACACAAACAGAATGAAACCATGGCTAATACTGCTGAACACACCACAGGTCAAATCAACACACCACTCACTGGTGGCACTAAGAGCATTAGGGAGACTCAATTTGGCTAAGATGTACAAAATATTTGAGCTGCATGTTTCTCTCCAGCTCTATCCATGAATGTGTGTGTGTGTGTACTGTGTGTGTGTGTGTGTGTGTGTGTGTGTGTGTGTGTGTGTGTGTGTGTGTGTGTGTGTGTGTGTGTGTGTGTGTGTGTGTGTGTGTGTGTGTGTGTGTGTGTGTGTGTGTGTGTGTGTGTGTGTGTGTGTGTGTGTGTGTGTGTGTGTGTGTGTGCAGGAGTGGGTCAGACAGCATAAGCTCTTTATCCAGGGTCAGCTATCCGCCACACACATTACACAGAAGAGAAGAGTGAAAGGATCAACATCAGCACACTAAATAAATCATAGTGGTCAGGTCAGTAATTCAGTTATATGTCTACTCTCTGCAACACAATATACTGACTGGAACCAAGCCAAATCATCTAAACCCTGCCGCATATAGCCTACTGCCATTTCCACTTCAGTCATCTGTGAATCATAGTCCAATCCCACTGGGACCATTTACTGTGTTATTGAAAGTAGACCATAACCAATTCATTTTGCAACCAAAGGCTGAGTGATCTCAGTTTAACCACTTGAACCCTAGCATCCCTAATCTTGAGCTTGTAGATCGGCTATTCTTGGCGAAGAAATTTGGTGTAGAGCAGGGGTACTCAAATACAAATCTTAAACGTCCAATAAGAAGGTTTGCTGTTGCTGTTGGGGGCTATTTAGGGCTGTCAAAATTAGTTAATTAACAGTGTTAATGAATTTATGGAATTAATGTATAAAAATGCAATTAACGCATGCGCAGAATGACACGCCCCATACATCCCATAATTCCACCCATTCTGCACTAGTCGTCGCTCTGTTATCTGATGGCTGACAGAGCCAAACAATGAATCCAAACGGGATGGCAAGAGAACCTGTGCGTGGCTCTATCTGGATGGGTAAAAAACACAAGTCGGCTGCTGCCAGAAAAGGCTGCAAAATTTACGTAGGCAGCGGCTCAACAGGGTGAGAGTGAGAGAGCGAAAGAGATAGAGTGAGAATTAGCATATTTCAAGCATAGTTACGATTGGTGAGAGAGCCATCTCAGGTCAGGTTTACGAAGCATAGAGGTTTTAAGTGGTTAATTCTGCATCCACCCCTCAGCCTGCCGTTATACCTACAAAATAAAATCTGCTTTGGTAGGCATTGTTTTGTTTTATTTTTTAAACATCCCCTGAATGTTTCTTCATTTTGGAGACTGGCATTCTTTAGGTATTAAATGCAGGAAACAAGGTTTGTTTAGTCAGGTGGCAGCTTGTGTTGCTTTGAGAGTCTGAACAGGGACCAGAAAGGCCCTAGGGGGCCAGAAGTTGGTATGCAATGCTTACAACCACAAAGAGAAATTATGAATGATCCATGATGGAATAGTACATTACTTTAGTTTTTTTGAAAAGTCGATTTCTTTCAGCATTTCTGCTTTGTTTCAATAGCAACAAAGACAGGCAAACAGTCTGGCTGGCACGACGTCGAACAGGGGACACGTTGAAGAAGGCATTTTGCGCCTATGTTGTATGCGGGTCAACATAGGCGCAAAATGTACTATGATGGGGCGACACAACATAGATACATTACTATACATCCAGCATATCCATTGACCATATTCACATATAAACTAAGTAATATTGGCCTAAGGGACCTGTGTCAAATACTATTTGTAAATACTTTGGTCTATTTTTGCCTTTGTACAGATGAGTGATTTTGTAACACAGAATAATAGATTGAGTGTAGATTGAGTGACATGAATGTCAATATTTTATACATTTTGATGAACAACAAATGACCTGAAATTGTATCAAACAGTAAAAAGCACATTATGTGTCCTTCCAGCAGATAAACTGAGAATTATTTGCAAGCCGGTCTGCTGGAAATGGGACATTTTCAGGGGACCTGATCTCTCAGAGGTCAAAGCATGCCCCCCTGACCTTTATTTCAAAACCTTCAATTGCAAAATAGGGTGTCACACAGGCACATTCTCCATCCTATCACAATAGAGAGCTATAGATGTGTGCGAAAGATAAGGGAGCAACATTCAGTGTATTAAAGGTGAGGGTTAACTGTCTCTCAGGGTCATAAGTTCAGGTGTTTGGAGTTATCTGCTCGGACCATTGTTCTGTATGTCCATCAAAACCATATCAGATTCTTCAATCTGACAGACATCAACCCATATCTAATTGAAATGCAGAGGGAGCTACGCTGTCTTGGGAACATCCTTTCCACTGTGGGTCAAAACTAGTGCTTAAACTTAGGTAAACTCTATATTGACAACCAATTTAAAGTTAATGGAACAATTTAGATATCTTTACTTTACAGGCATAAAGTGCCAACGTATGTACAATTGTCATACTTCTGCATTGATGAAATCTGTGATGTGCTGTTGCACTGTCAATTTCAGGTCAAGCAAGAGAATGCAACCCACATGCTGCAGAGAGAGAGAGAATGTGTGGGCATAGGCCTATGATGCATTTTTCAGATGCTTGTACGGATGACACATTTTCATTTAGCATCGCATTGTTTCTGCATGGACATTTTTCCTTTTCTCTGACACTGTGGGGAGCCTTCATTTCCTTTCGTCTGTTGTTGCAGAATTAATGCACCCAGACTTTGTTTGTGTGGTCTTTTTGATGTGTGCCATTATATCTACTCTAATTAATTTACTGTAAATGCTAAATAATATTTTTTGTTTTCCAAAGGCATTAAAGGCAATTTAAATGAACTTTTCACAATAATCATTAGAGGTAATGTACAATACAAGATTAATTGCTTACTAGCAAATGCCAAAAGAAACCAATATTTTGTATAAAATCTGGTTTGAACTAATTATAAGAAGTAAGTACCTATGTGTGTTTAGGTTCAACGCCATGTTGAGATATAGCTGGACCTTTTCCAAAGTGTGATCAATCACAGAATGATTGGCAGCTTCCCCCACCCCCTGTATTGTAGAGACGGAACCCCTAGTGTCTGAGACCAGTCATGTGTCAACTGAACCATCTCTGATAAGCAGGAAAATAGAGATTATAATCTGATCAGCAATAGGAACTGTCAATATAGGCCACACACACACACAGGCACGCACACACGCACGCACGCACGCACGCACGCACGCACGCACGCACGCACGCACGCACGCACACACACACACACAATTCTGTTACTCTGTTACAGAAACAGAAGTTGAACCAGACACGGCCAATAACGCCAAAGGGTAAAAACAATAGCCCATTCTGGCGGTCATTCGACCACAGCTATGGCAATGTGTCACAAACACAATCTGGAATCACAAGAAAATTATGCATAAGAATAAAACATGACCCATACTGGCCCTGGACGACGTGCTACGGTTCTGAGGCCATGTAGAGTAATGGCTGCAGCTTAATAGGCCCGGGGGGCCCTTAAGTCTTGCTCTGTGTCTGTTAAACTGCATGGCTAAACTGCTGACTCCCAGTGGTGTGATGAAGAAAAAAAAAGATGCATCAGGGTTATTTTTAACACTGTGTGTGTGCACGTCAGGCACAGTGTCCAGAGCTGCACACGATAAATGGGCATGTCACAACCATAGAGGGGGTTGGCAACGCTCAAGGTGACCGTCTGCCTGGGCCCTCTTTGGCTGCGGCCGGACTGTGATGTCGCCCCTGGCAACCGGATGTCACTCTGGCACCATGCCAACCTGAGGTTTCGCGCCAGTCCCAGGAGCCACCAGGAGCTTAAAAACTGTTTATGAGGGTGCTCTCTCACCTCCCACACACCCCCCTCCATACCTCATGTCATTTGGTCTTTTCTCTGCCTTTCTAAATGATATCCTTCTCTCAATGTGGAACTGTTTTGTTGTTCAGTAGCCAGAGAGTTGCAGATGTCTTGCAGATGCCCTCACCTTTGCAATCATCTCCTGCCCTCTACAGTCTCCTGCTCCGCATTCCTACCTAAACTGAGTGACATCAGCAGAGGCTTATGAGAAAGGGAACCGCATTCCAGCATCTAGGTCTTTATAGATGTACTACTTCTGCAGTGATATGCCATGCCAACTACAGTACACTGTTCAAACAACACACAGCGTAAAAGACTGAACAAACAGAAAATGGAGTTTATTTCTAAAGTCAATTGGGCCTACATCTACCTAGCTACAATGGATAGTCCTCCTTATTATGAACTGATTGTCAGTCAAATGCAGGATTGCGCCGAATGAAGTCAAAAGCACACCTACGCAGAAGATTTAGCAAGCCTGCCCACTGGACAGCTGAGCAGACGGCAAAACCTGGCGGCATTAGTGAGAAAGCGTGGCCACAGACATCCGCCCACAATGGAGAGAAGACAGGTGAGAAATGGAAATGGAAAAAACAATGGACCGCTTTTCTCATTAATGAGAAACAACAAACAGGCACATTCCACAGCATATGGAGGAGTTCAGGCTGGGAGGCGTTCAAAGCTAGCCTCGGCATTCTCTGCCATATGGTGTCACTAATTGCTGTTTTTCCCTGCGACAGAGAGGTACAATAAGACAAGAATGAAGGGAGAGGAAAAACATAGCCCAAAAACTGGGGCAAAAGTTTTGATTGTTTTGATGTTGTATTGAGCAGTTAGAGGCTTCTAATTTGAGCCTAAAAAGAAATAAACGTCATATCATTTCATGGTAGGTATATCTGGTGATTTGTGGAATGCACCTTTAATTTGAAAACACTGTCCTCTCTTGACAGGAAATGTAATAACTGTGTCAAATCGAATCAGCCCTTGAAAAGATGAACAGGAAATGGAGTTAAGTTATCTAAATTTGATGAGAAAATGACATTGGAGCAAATTTTCCCCTTAAAATGTGAACAAATGCAGCGGATCTCAAGGCAATTATACCATGGACATGTATGCATGTTGTTGTTACTTTCTGAGCAGGAAAACACTCAATAACAAATGTGGAGGATTTAATTAACCACTTAAACCCTCTATACTTAGTAAACTGGACATGAGTTGCCTATGTACTTAGTGCGCTCTTTTTCCCCTCTGCACCAAATGTAGTTTTCTCTATTATGAGCAGAACATACGTATGTACATGTATGTGCTGTATGACAGAACGCAAAGCTTTGATACTTAATCTTTTGGAAAATTGATTGAAATCTCATCGAATTACAGGAAGTGTGTCAGATATACATTCTCTGCTCAAAGTGAAGTGCAGTAAGAACATGTCAACAGTGACCCAGCATCTTCCTGATGACTGTTAGCTGCATAGAGGTCACTGTCAACAGGGTTGACGCAATATCTCTACAAAACACCTTCATTCTATCTGCCTCTAAAGATGGCTGTAGCAACAAGACGTTATCTTATCTGAAAAGCTTGCATACCACAAGGTACCAACAATAAACTATGAGGAGACAGTATGGTGAAACTAGATAAAGGTTTCACTGGCTTGTGTCAAACAGATACACCCCAACCCAAAGTAGCTAATCAGGATGTTATTTTCAGAAGACACACCACACAGGTAAAAATTAGATAATACTTGATAATTACACACCTAATATCATGTCCTGACTTGTCCTGGCAGCAGAATGTATCCACAAACAATGGGCTCCTTTGTGGCACCTTTCAGGCATAGCCCTTTGGTTTTAATGGGGCTTTACATCAGCTGTTATTAAGTTATGTAAACGTTATACCAAATTTACAAAAGAGAACATCCTGATTACAACACAGACATACTACAGTAAAATGTGTGAAAATACATCCTGTGATCATTGATGATGCACTGGTTTAGTCAGCAAATGCCCATGCTGACCTTTTTATATTCAACCTCTTCTTCTTCATGTGCCCCCTTAAACTGTCTCCCTCTCAGCTGTCCATGTAAACATACTGTACGCTGGATTTTACGGTGTACCGTCAATAAATAAATAATATTCAGGAAAGTGCACTGACCATTTAGCATTTCATAAATAAAGTATTTGCTTTCAAAGACCTATGGAGAGTCATCTAAGATCAGCTGAACCAGAGTGTAACTATGATAAATGCCTGTAGCTACACCTGCGCAGAGTGATGCAGAGAAACCATGTGGCTGATGATGCTGTTCTCTGCTATAACAGAAACTGCCACCTCATAAGCCACTACGGGAGCAGCCATATTGGAACTCCGCTCCAGTCACCTGACTTCTCCCTCTACTTTCCAAGTGCAATCAATCTGGTTCTGACATTATAGGTGGGCGTGAGCCAGTGCCACACACTGGTCCACAGCGGAGGTTTGAATGGAGGCAACAAAAGGAATACATCTATTACACTTTGTTATGTGGGTCAAGAGAGAACGCAAATAAGAAAGTAATAACAGAAATTACAAGATATGAGAGTATAGAGCACGGAAATGACAAGATATGAGGGTATAGAGCAGAGAAAGTCATCTATGTGGGTCAGGTTTATGAGTGTAAACATTTGATAATGCCATCGTAATGAATGTTATGCATGCAGTATTTGCAGTAAGCTGAGGATAAGGGCGTCCACATCCACAATAAAGACATAATAAGATGCACACAGTCCTGCTGGTACAGCACAGTTAAAAGGGAGCAATAGACTTCATCCTGTCAGCTCCTCTGGGGATTAGTTTAGCCTCTGCCTGCATCCCTGTCTATCCCCCCTGTGCGTACTGTATGCGTGCACACGTACATGTGCACCCATGGAAATTCACCAAAGAACATCTCAAATGAATGTGTTATTTGCTCATTTGTTTGTTCACTCATCCTCTCGCAGATACAGGACACCCCACAAACACAAATCCAACCAACTTTAATGTGTTTATCCTCGGTCAAAGTCACATGCACAAACATGGACACACACACTCCTGAAAACACACACGTGGGTACAGACAGACAGACAGACAGACAGACAGACAGACAGACACGCACACGCACACGCACACGCACACGCACACGCACACGCACACACACACACACACACACACACACACAAATGCTCAAGCACACATTTTTCCATCTGCCATCATGAACAAAAATTCAACCAAAACTTGACCTTCAGCACTAAAGCACGTTGTGCTTTAGCCATAGATAGGACCTACATTCCAGACACAGCATTATTGACTGCAATCTAAAATTACCCACTCTGTACTTGAATACTGCATGGCGTGACATTGGATATCGCATGCAGTTATGTCCTTCCCATACCGCACATGCACAATCAAAGGCAAATGAACTGCACTCAGGTGCTCTGCAGACAACGCATACACAGCTATAAGAATGTGGAGGAGATCTTAGTCAAGCATTCTATCACGGTAACATGTTTTTCCCTCAGGATGCATTTTTGCTGTGTCATGCCAAGCGCTGGGTCACCTTTAAAAGCACTGCAAACTAAGGTGGAGCAGTGTGAATGAGTAAGCAGTCTATACGCTCTGTACCTTGCAGCCTCTGCATCACATTGGCAATATCCCTGGCAGAGAGCGCATAGTGCCTGGGTGATGCCATGCTGCTGTCCCGAGGTCACTCAAGTTGTGTCCCGACTCCAGCCGGTCACCCCGGCAGTGATCTCATCCTCTGATCTGAAATCAAGTTTGGCTGTAGTAGCTCTGCGTCTCCAGACTGACTGCAGGCTATGGAGTCTGAGTCATGCCCATGATGTTGTGCTCCCCTGAACAAGCCATCCCTGTTGCAGCAGCAGCAGCCTGCAATCTTCTCACTCTCTCTAAGCTCCTCCCCTGGCGATGATGTGTGTGCATGTGTGTGTGCTGATGCCCCTCCCCTCCCCTCCTCAGCCTCTCACTCCTGCAGTCAGGACAGCTTGTTGGTCTGCCTGCACTGCCACCTGCTGTCCAATCAGAAGGAACTTCTTGTGCATCTCCCTCAGACATAGCAACCAATCGGATGCCAGGCAGGTTGTCTGTCCTACCGACTGATGCCACTGTAAGCACTATATAAAGAGCTGTGTGTGTGTGTGTGTGTGCGTGTGCGTGTGCGTGTGCGTGTGCGTGCGTGTGTGTGGGGGGCCTAGAAAGGAATCCGCTGCAGTAGGACACCTCATCTGTGTTGACAGTTTCATTCATTTTCAGAAGCAAATAAATTATGGGTGCAACAGTTAAAGGAAGTAGTTGATTAAATAGTTATTTTTAATATATATAATTGATAATTTAATACAATAATTGATTGATAATCGATCCCCTTTGGGTAGGCCTTTATAGGCGAAAATAGCCTATCTACAGTCGTGATGTGACACATTGTGAGCTTGTAGATCGGCAATTTTTGCACAATACCATTGTGTGATGAAGTACAAATTAATATTTTTAAACGTGCTTCTCGATTATTCAATTAATCGAAAAAGTAATCAATAGAATAATTCCTCAGAAACTAATCGATAGTTGCTGCCCTAAAAGTAATCCTCAGCGTAAAACTAGCAGCTCGTAAAGGCACTAAAGGAAAATATATGGGGTCACCAAAATCAGCAGGGTTCATCCTGGAATATTTATATTAGATGATGAGATGTCTTGTGTGAAATGTTGATATTTTGGCCTCAGGTGGCATTAGATGACATGCCATGGGCCCACTCAAATAGTTTTTTTCCAGGGTGAATGAATTTGCTCAGCAGGTTTCATGGCAATCTGTCCATTTGATTTTGACTGTGTGCAATTGGAGCATTTTGCCTAATGGGGGCGCTACTGGAAAGAGCCATTGGATCATAAAGATCAGCATTGTCTGGAGAGCATAAAGGTGCACAACACATTCCATAGAAATCTAGCCAGCAGTTTTCAAGATACTATCTTGTTTGGAATTGAAATGTGTGCAAGTGGAAATTTTGGATGCAAGAGGAAAAGCCACGGAGTCACCAAAATAACTAGGGGACATCCTCTAGATTAACAGTGGTTCTCAAACTTTTTCAAGGACCCCCAAATTGGAAGCCTATCAGCTGTATTTGGCCACTGACCCCCATTTGAAAACATTTTGTGCCAGGGACCCCTATACAATTTTTTTTATATATATATTTTATAAATAGTCGATCTACAAGCTCACAATGCGTCGCATCGTGATGCGTTGTGAGCTTGTAGATAGGCTATTTTCAAATAGCCTATGTATATAGGGTTATAGAGGTTAAACTGATTGTATGCCATATAAACCACTTTTGCTGGGGGCCCCCTGGAACCCCCTCAAGGACCCCTGGCCCTGGGGGTCCCCGGGCTACACTTTGACAACCACTGCTCTAGAATTCATGAACATGCACAGAGTACAGAGACAGACAGACAGACAGACAGACAGACAGACAGACAGACAGACAGACAGACAGACAGAGCAGTCGACAAAGCTATCCTTAGAGTCTCGCTGCTAGAGGGGCTAACTCTACACAAAGCAACAGCTACAGAAGCCAAGAACCAACAGTAACCAACTCTTATCTCTAGTCTAGTGGAACTAACACATGGCTGCAAATTTCTCTATATATTCTGGCGGTTCCGTAGTAGATCGATGCTGCTGCTTGAGATGCAGGAGGGAGGTGTGATGCACCAGCACTTATCGCAATGTGTAATCCCATTAGGCAAGTCTTTTCATCATCTCAGGGGAGCTCTTAGGGGTGTTGAAATGTACACTATGGTGGTCTGGCTGCAGCCCCATCATAGAGGTGTGGAGATGAAAAAGATAAAAGATGACTTGATTGCAGGTCCTAAAACCTGTTTGGTGTAACAACAAGTTAAATGCAGTCAAATGCAAAAATACGCAGGGGAGTTGTGCGCTGTGTGCCTTCATAGCATATTTGCTGAGATTATGTTATGGCATTTCTGGCATTAAATCATTACCATCGAGAATGAAAACGAGAGGGAATGACAAAGCACAGCATAGCACAAAGCACAGCACAGAGCTTGGCCTTGATTTACATCGCATCACATACTATGCACCACCACCCATAGTAACAGAGCACTCTCGTACGTTCTGTAGTCAAGACTCGTCTGTCTGCATTTCTACATTGTCCTGGCAGTCGTCTGAAGCCCTCATGCAGGGTAATCTAGGCTAACCAAAGTAGTTGGGGCTTGGGGGAAAGGGGGGGGCGGGGTATAAATATAGGGATGCTCTTGGAATGTATGTATGATTATGGAATAAGAATGCGTGTAAGATCACAAACGATAGTAGGCTACAGTTAATCCACACCTGGCACATACCACTGCCACACAGTGCCACACAGGCTACCTATAGTATGCCTTTTCTTCTCAAAAGTAATAGGATCGTGATCAAAACATGCATAAATAAGAGGAGGGTTATGTGTCCAGTCTATGCAAAGACAATTCAATTCACCCAAATGTATCTATCTCCCTGCAATTTGTGTTTAAGATAGCAGCATCAGTGGCTTAACTTGTGGTGTACATACAATACAGCGGGATGTGGAATTGGAACAGCCTGCTACATCTCTACTGCAGCAGTGGGAATGGACTGCTGATTCCCACATTTTTACACGACTCGGATTGGGGTGACCTCTACCGTCCAGAGCCCCCCAGGACCAGGCCGATTCAGCTGGAAAGAGAGTCTGCTGCAGAACGCGAGAGGAGAGAGCAAAGAAAAAAGGAGGCTACTACATGGGTCAAGAGGAATGCTTTGAGTATTGTAGCCAACCCCAAAAGATCCGTCTTATCTTATCGGCACAGACCCAGAGAGCTGGTGCCGCAGACAAAGCCCGCCATTGCGGTAATCTTCCCAGTCCGCAGTCAGCAGTTTTATTAAATCTTATTAAAAAGTTACCCTTGTCAACCTGCATGTCAAAATTGACATTCCACGATAGCAAAATGACAAATGGCACAGCGCCAAAGAGATATTGCAATATTGGTCTGAAATCATATGTAATGCCCCTTACCTGCTTACCCATGCAGGATTAAAGGGAGTCTATCCTACATGCATTTCACCTGGAAAATATATAAAACATACCCTCAGATTAGTATCTGAGGGTATGAAGTAATTGCATCATCATATAGACTACTACAGCCTAGCCCTATAGGTTTGGTGGGTCAGACGCATATTGGAGGAGCCCACTTAAAAGAAACAGTTGCAGACTCGATAATGGAAGATGGTTTATGTGACTTGGGGTATAACCCCATCTACTGTTCAAAAGGAGAACAGCTGAACAAACTCATGCAATGACTGTTACCCTCTGCAATTTGTAAGGAGCATCCTGTTTAATAGTGAAACTAACTACCAAGTGTTCTAACAGAATGATGACAGGTGGAATTTAAGATGCTAATGGTTACAGACTAACAAAAATGATAAACACATACAAAACAAAAACAATTACACTAAAGTGGAGATATGTATCATGAAGACTGATCCAATCTGTAAATCTAACCATACGGTAAGTCATCAGCAGGATTAAAACATCTGCTATAAAAAAGCAATAACAAAGAACACCGTTTATTGCAGCCTATTAATGAATTCATTTCCTTATCATACCACTGCTGTGGAGGTTATGCCTTATAATGAACCACCATTCTGCCCAAACACATTGTAACAATGCTGGCCTTGAACTTCAGCTATAAAATACAAACACATTCTCTTAAAGAATGTGTTCTCCACCTGTTTGTGGACCAGCCCAGTTCACTACATTCTGTGATATAACAGGACACAATGGTACTGCATACCGTATGACTCAGAATAATGGGTGTTTGCTGGTACTTTTGGATGGGTTTTACGGTAGGGAAAACAATTCAAGGAAGTCTTTGCTTAGGCCATAGCAGTCTATCTGTGTTGTGAGTGGTGGGTTCTCATTTTCTGATCAAGAATCTATTTTGAAAATCAATTAGCTAGAAGTTAGTTCAAATAATGTTGTGCCATTTTTAACATTGAGAAAATACCAATAAGGTCTCCAGTGATTGTAAGGTCAGGATCCGGTTTATAATATATATAAAAGAATATGCCATGTACCAGCTTTGCTAGAGGTAAAAAAAATAATAAGGCAGTGTAGAGGGGGCAAGTGGGCCACAAAGCCCCTCTGTTCAGCAGCATTCCAATATGAACACTTAACATCCTTCCTAGTGCCTGCATTGATGACCTTGCAGAACAGAGTAGCAGGCAGTAGATCAGTGTAAAATAATGTTACAGCTAAGGGAATGACTAATGTACAGATAGCCTTGCTGTTACCCATTGTAACTTAAGCTGACAAGTCTATGAGACACAATGTCAAAGAGAAAAATGACAGGACTGTAGGGCACTTGTAAAGCAGCCATGTTGCCTTTCTATCTTATCAAACTCAGTGTTTTTACTGGACTTCTCCAAGTGAGACCGGGCCAGACGTCCAATGCAGGCACCACTGACCTGGCAGACGCTGTGGAAAGACTGAGCTTACCAACAAAGACGCTGGAAATCAGAACAGGCTCAGATATCCACGTATCCACAAGACGTTTAAAAAAAATGAAACAAAGCGCAGTATTATTTTGATATGCTGCTACAAGTTATTATTAAAAGCTTATTGCCACCATCAATGCCAGCTGATGTTTTGCCTTCGAGGTTCCATTTCACATGCCCATGGTATATAATTGCTGCTTTGGCTCCTGGTTAAGCTGTCGCCTGTGGTGTCTGTGGTGTAAGGGTGGAATATAAGAACAACTTAAATGTTTATCATTTATGGAAAGGAAGGGGAAAAAATCTGAGAGGGCATAGGACTGTCCCATGACGAAAGCTGGAGATCAGGGGGGTGGGGGGTGATACTGTTTCACATTAATCAACCTTAAGGACATGATGGGAGAGGAAGTGATTACAGCAACACCCCTTCTCCCCCCACCTCCAGGATCTCTGTCCTGGATAGATAAGCGGGTCCTGTTGCTAATTTCGAGCTGAAAAGCAGGAAACGTGACAGTGAAGTTTTCCGCTTCCATAAACAAGAGAGCGGCCAGAGCTAGCCTTGGAGGGAATCCTGTGTGCCTTTGGGCTGAGTCTCCCTCAGAGAGAGAGAGAGAGAGAAAGTGGGGAGGAGGAAAGAGGGAGAAAGTGACAGACTGGGAGAGACGGGAGATAGAAAGAGGGGAGCATACATCAAAAGAATAGAGAGACAGACAGACAGGATTGACTGAAGGAGAGAGGCTGAGAGAAGGCTGGATGCGTAACAATCTCTATTTTTCTTCTCTGACAGAGCAGAGAAAACCATGGCCGAAAACAACACAAATCTCTTTATGGAAATATTTCAGTCTTTTGATGTCGGTGAGTTCCTTTGAAACTCTCTGTCTCTTTCAACTTTTCTCCTTCATGTGGCTTGTTTAATTGCCACTTATTTTCTTGGGAATGCAACGTTCTATGGATCTCACAAACACATTTTGTAGATTTTAATTCTATAGAAAAAATACAAACTAAGTAGAACACGAGACTTGTCACTCAAAAAAGTCGACATTATAATGATATGCATGCAGGCTACTTTTACTGTTCCTGACTTTACCCAAATGTCATTTCCAGATGATCTCTGACCAATGTCTGTTTTTCCCTTTCCCAAACTCAGGGAAAAAGAGAAGGGGGGGAAAAAAGCAAAACAATGTGGAATTGTGGAGCGGTAGCAAACTATGCTTACAGTTTATAAAACTTAACTGTATTGAGAGGAAATTGATTTGTTTTCTCTGGCTGTGGGCCAGTGGGATTTGTCTGCAGCATTCTCTCTTTTCCTCACAAGCACACACATGTTGGGACTGTCGCTTCCTGGGCAGAGAAACTGAGAGACAAAAAGTCAATTCCTATTTACTGGCTATAGAGATTTGATCAGTTTGCGGCCTCAAAATGTCTTGCTCTGGTAAACACCACAGAGGAAGACCTGTTATTATTTTGTCATTGGCTACATAGCAAACTACATTGTTATTTTAACTGAAGAGTCCATTTGGTTCTATTTGTACACTCTTCTGAGTTAAATTAACACCAGGGATCTTTCTGTGTACCATCTTGCAAATACTGTACACTCTTGGACGTGCTCCATTTGGTTTAATTGTTATAACTGATGGTCTCTGCAATCTTGGCAACGTTGTGGATTTTAATTAAAACTGTTCCCCCCACCCGACAGGGGATGATGAGAAATCCAGTTCTAGGGGATAAAGTGCATTTGTATGCTTGTATGAAATGACTGCTTTTAATGAGCTCTTATCCCTCACAGTGATGATAGTACTCAAAAAACAAATATAGACTTTAGAAAATAATAACACATAACACACCATAAATATATAATAACACACCATAAATATACAAAAGGCATATTAAGGGTCCATAGCCACTGGCCATGGCTATGGCACAGAATGTTCTTACAGTTATCCCTCACAGACGATTAACTTTTTATAAATCTTTCTCTCTCCTTGTGTAGTACCTCTGATCATTGCTTTCTGTGTGTCTATGGCGGTGGGCCTTGTCTTGGGAGCCCTGGTCTATGTGGTCCTGACCTGGATGTCCCGACGCAGAGCAGGCTCTGCTAGCATCACCCGTCGACCCCCGCGCCAGTCTCGCGCCTCCCCTCGCGGCCGCCCACCTTTCAACCGTAACAGCAGCTATGACCGGCGCAGCAACAATAGCTTGGTCAGCGCAGCCTTCAGCTTCCACCGACAGGCCTCCTCCCCAGACCAGGCCGATCCACTGGGCCGCAAATCCAGCTTCAGAGCATCTACCTTCCACCCTCTCCTACAGTGCAGCCAAATAGCCAGGGAGGCAGAGGAGGGGAGCCAGACCACACTGCCTCGGACCCCGACCCTAACCACCTCTGCTGGTTCAGTTCACGTGGCAGCCACCACGCCAACTACCAATCCGTCAAGGCCAGAGTCCTTCTGGGGCAATAGTAGTCTGAGGGGTTTTCATGCCACACAGACCCCTCCTCCAGCTTACGAGAGTATAATAAGGGCTTATCAGGAAACCTGCACATGAGGGGGACAGCACCTGACATAAGGGCTGAGACTGACAAACTGTATGAGCCGTATGAGGGCTGTTAATGGATTGCCAATGTTGGATTATGGAGGATAAATTGAAATCTTCAAACCCATACTGTATTCATACACATGGTGAGGTGAGGCTAGGTTGACAAAAATGGGGTTAGTGACACTCACTTTTGATCCCTGCTCATAGACACACAGCAAAATGTTGATGTGAAGAGTTGTTAGGAAGTTACAAGTTACATTTAAATGAAAAATCTAAATTTTACATTTTCTTAAATTATTTTTTGTCCTGTTTTGTTTTTATGTGTTGGATGCTGACATGAACACACCTGCAACCACTGAATACTACGTACAAATACTAATAATTAGTCATTTGAAAGTTGAAACATGTACTGCATCAAAGCTATACGTCCAATGCTACAGTACCATTCTTTCTAGATGGATGTTTGTAAACATGACTACTTCTTTATATTTATTCATCAGCATTTAATGGTGGCAGTCAAAAATGCTTGCAAAGAATCTGTGATTATATTAGAAGAATTATTTAGCACTAAAAAGCTAAAAAGAAAAACGTTTTACTGTATTTGCTGGACATCCATGATGTATTTGCTGGACATCCAAGGCTTCTGCCTTGTTCCTATTGAATGTCCAGACCTAACTATATGACAATAAAGAGAAAGGGGAATGGTGCAAAGAAGCAATATGACTGTCTGTATGATCCTAAAATCACAACACACCAATGTGTGTGTGTGTGTGTGTGTGTGTGTGTGTGTGTGTGTGTGTGTGTGTGTGTGTGTGTGTGTGTGTGTGTGTGTGTGTGTGTGTGTGTGTGTGTGTGTGTGTGTGTGTGTGTGTGTGTGTGTTCTTTGGATGGACTGTTTTGATTGGATTTTTTTGCTAAACTGTGCTCATAAAGTTAAAATTGAGTGACGAAGGTTCTGTCATTGGTTTGTTCATATGAAAACTGCAGTAAACGGTGGGCGTAAATTCTTTTTAATGACATCACGACATGACCTTTGTTTGCAAAAATAAATGTATATTTGGACTAAACACCATGTTCATAGCCTTCCTGACAGTTCACCGTTTCCTTTCCCGAGGAGGAAATTATTTCATTCAAGTGAAATGTAAAGGTCAGGGACATTGTGCCAAGAAGTAGTAAAAACAAATCCTCATCGTACTGTCTGTAATATGTAATATGTCACAGAAAGACAGGAAGACCAGCCCTCATTCATAAGAACAACAACACAGATAGTCAAACACACCAGCAACTACGTCTGTGGGTGTACAAAACTTCAATAGTAGCTCTAGACAAGGGGTCCGGAACCCCCAGGGGGTCCTCAGAGTTACCACAATGGGACTGCCAAATCTTTGTGTGATAGGATATATTTTTTACATAAACCACTTCAACCCTAGCATCCCTATTCGGACGAGAACTTTAGCCAAAAATAGCAGATCTACGAGCTTGTAGATCCTCTATTTTCGGCAAAGAGGTTTAATGTAGGGAAAAAGAGCAGACCAAATACAGGGTGAAAGGTCAAGTTTACTAAGTATTGACGGTTTAAGAGTTTAAATGTCTGAAAATACATATTAATATGAATCCAACGAATATGGAATCTGAAAAGGTTAATCTGCAACACAGTTTTATACAATATGTAGTAGTGGGGGTCCCTGCTTCATCTCTCTCTCAGCTAAGGGGCGTGCGTACTTCAGTCACTCACGTGGTAAATGACGTGTGCGTGTGGGGCAAGTATGCGTTTGTTTACAAGACACTGTCGGACGGGAGGACAAAGTTAGCCCTTCAAATCACACCACTTAACAAGGTAAAGATATCGTTGCATGCACTGAATGTCACACTCCTTTGTGTTGCTACCAACATAAAACCAACCAGGCACTTTCACAAAACTATAAACAACTTAACAAGCCTTTGTACATAGCTAGCTAGTCGCGTTAGCCATCTTGCTAACCTTGCTGCTGTCACAATTCAATTAAATTCAAAGGGCTGTATTGGCATGAGAAAACATACGTTTACATTGCCAAAGCAAAAGTGGAACTACAATCTAGCAAAGCAAAAATAATTAGCCTTGGATCAAGACTATCATAGATTATCGATGAATAATTAGTCTTGATCCAAGGCTACAAAATAATGTATGTACAATTTAAAAGGGAATAGAAATGTTGTGTACACAGAGCTGTTACATTGCAACTGAGTGAAATCTAACTTACAAAACCATAATAATTGTGCATTTGCTGTCAGAAATAGTTAGCCTAGAGCTGCTGCCACACACACCTACCCCGGCTTATTCCAGTTACTGTTACGGAACTCAGCTGGTACAACGGTACGCCATAATACTGATAACTACGGTAGCAGCCAGGTTCATGTACAAATTAAAATAAAGTTAGTGAAAGTAGCTCCAAGTGTCGTGTCTGATGTTCGAGTAGTCAGACTCATGAAACCATCGGTTTGATCATTATTAGATACTTTTATTGTACTGCTATAGCAGTAACACCACTGAGCACTATAACTATAAAGATAACAGTAACTATATCGTTCACCATTGTATTTTAGTTGGTGTGAACTCTGCCATCCACTTGACTTAGAACGAGTTTTAGAACTATATATATATATATATATATATATATATATATATATATATATATATATATATATATATATATATATATATATATAATAGTTATAGTGTTCAGTGTGAATGGCCCTTTAGTATGGCCCTTTAGCTCAGACAGAACCAATTGTTTGTTTTTGTTTTTTTAATTACAAATTGAAAATCTGTTTTGAAAGATTACTGCCTACTGCCTAGATACAAGTGCCAGTTCCTCCTCATCTCAATGCATATCATTCTGGACTGTTACACATCAGCCCATTTGGTATCATCACCCAGGATAATGTGTTCCAGGGCTACAACATTAATTGTAGTAAAGTCCAACCTTTGTGACGGTGGTCCTATGCTTGACGGGCAGGTTTTTGTCTCCTACGCTCTCTGCTTGAGAGAAGCTATCACTGATGGTGTGCTGCTGGCAATAATTGTGTTCCTAGGATGATCAGGAGACAATAATAGTGTCCTGCTGTCAATGCAATTCAGGTGAATCCAGTGCCAGGACGCTGTGTGTGTTGTTGTGTGTACTTTGATTAGAACAATAACAGCACCACCGAAACTGCAACCGCACCCACCCACCCGCTTTGCATAAAGACCAGAATGTTTACAAAAACTCACCAAAGCAGCCATGCCTACAGCTTTGGCACAGGCACACATACATGTTTGACTTTGAGACAATTAAAAAATATATGCCAGGCATCAAGCGTCAACAGTTTCTCAGAAGTTTACATTTCTGCAATAATCTTCTCTAAGCCACTGAATGTTCACCACTGCAACCGCACAGAAAGAGTCGGACTAACCATGTCCATTCAAAGTTCTGCTCAGTAACAGGACAAGGCCTGTATTTGGAGAGGTGTGTAATTGTGTGAACTCTCCAAAGATTCAGGCTGCCTGCCTATGTGCCTCCCATGCAGCACCGCAGAGGGCTCAGGGGGATTCAGCTAGATGAATAATCTGCTAATTATGCTAATTATCACATCGATACCATGTTGAACGGGTATCAATGGGCCACCTTGAAGTAGTCTGTTTGGAGAGCCTCCTTAAAGGTAACCAGTGTCCTACAGCTTGGCTTAGATGCCACACACAACTGAAGACAGGAGAGAAAGATCCTGCTAGGGAATATCGCAGGGATATCCCTGACCCATTGTAGCGATGCCTTTGACTTTTTTGAAACCAATGTAAGTGATTATGTTGAATTGATTATGCAATGTTAATGCTATTATGGTCTGTATTATTTACAGTATAGGCTATATAGGCCTGCGTGATTGTATGAATTTGTTTTGGTTATAATTCGTTAACGGATGCTGTGTGCCTGCTATTATACATTGGTTAGCCCCATCTGTGACCTCCCCAGTCTACATCACTGTAGCTTGGGGCCCCCAAGCTACAGTTATGGGGACTGGGGAGGTCACAGAGAGGGGCCCTGAGCTACAGCAACTGGGCATCATTCTGCATTATATGGATGTTGATCATGTTTTTTCTAATATCGTAGCTAAAGTAGCAAACGTCTACTTTTGTGTCTGTGTGTATGCGCATACATGACACAATTTCTTTCCCCCCCCCCCTCCTCACTACACCGATGGGTGAATCCTAATGTTAACATTATTTGACTTTACCTTGGGAAACGGAGCCAGGGAATCACTGCTGTTCTTTTAACAAGCATTACTTGTGACTATATTTATTGATTGGATATATTGCCTTACTGTTGTTGCATTGGTGAAGGTTGAGGATGTCTGTAGCAGCACTCCGCATGATCCGCTGTCGGAGACTGAGTTCAACTGGCCCAGGAGGAGTGAAGCGAGGTCTTCCATGGAAGGATATAAGTACGCTGTGGAACACACATGAGCTTTTATTTAAATCAATCTAATAGTTTTGCATACATTGTGTGTGTGAACATATTTTCACATTATTGTTTATATTTTGTGTGTATACTTCAGGGCCTACAAGAATTCAAACTATGGGCATACAGGGTAGGCCTATAGTTTGAATTCATTTTCTAATGCAGATCCCCTTCTTGTACTCAATTTTAGGGAAGATTGCTAAAGTGACAGGTGCAATTGTGTTCGGGTGAGTTACATGAGTTACAAAGCATTCACCCTTGTTTCTACAACAACCATTTAACATCTTCGTCTAGGTATATTGTCACTTTCAAAGACACCTAATATCCATCACTGTTTCTGTCCACAGTGGTTGTGTTTTTATCTCTTATGAGGTGGCAGTCTTGGACAAGGCTGTGACGATTGACACTCAGGCAATTCTTCAAGAAAAATACAAGTCCTACATCTATCTGAAAGCCACTCCCTCAAAAGAACAGGAGAATGTTGCTGCAGGTACTGTACTGTATGTCGTTCACCTGGGTTTTATGGCACAGGGTGTAAAGTCATCATAATGTCCCCAGATAATATCCACACTGTCACACGTGTCAATGTGAAGTTTCTGGGATAGACGGCGGCCTATACTCTGTAATAGGTTTCTATCCTTTCACAGCTAAAATGGATTTAATCTGTGAGAAAAGTCCCACTTTAATGAGGCTTGTTTACAATGTGGTCTGAATGAAAACATGAACAGGTAGTCATAAACCTTTCTAGGCCCAGACCAGATGGATGTAGGGGGAGGGGGAGGAACCCTCGGCAGTTTCATCTGTTTCCCTGGTTGAGCAGAAAGATTTGTTATGTCCAGGTGTCCTGTGAATTCTCTTCCATGCATCCTGTCATCCCTTCCTTCCCCTCTCTACTCCCAAAGTTGAAACCGTCTGTAGCCTCTAAATTCCACCGGTCAAGGCTTCCATGTCACTGAAAACTGGAAACATTCACCAACCTACAATATACAGAGTTAACATCCAATAATTCATGTAATCTCTACAATGTTTTCTTTTCTCTTTTATGTGCCGTGTCTTAAACACCACAAAGATATAAATCAAATTCTCACATGACATTTAATGTCCTATTTCCTCCCCAATGTCTGTTTCAGGGCTCACGTACAAAGCCAGGAGAGAGCTCCATAAAGCAGCAAGAAGGTTTCTTGAAATATCATCTAGGATTTTGCTGCGACCCCTAGATGGTGAGAAAAAATATTCTGAAGCAACAAGCACATTCTACAGGTTTACCTGGAGAAAGCCCTCAAAATGAAACCGTTTGAAACTCTGTCCTGCTTCCTCCTTTGTTTCTTTATTGGAAAGCAGAAGTCAAATCAATGCTACAGATAATAATATTAATGTTTATACTCTGATAGGCATAGCAATACAATCAAGACATTTGAGGCAGAGGTAGTCATTTCTTTTTTGGGGAGTGTGACTGTGAACATGCAGGCAAACGGAAACACCTGCCTGGCATGTCCTGGCTTTGAATGTCAAAGGTTTTGTGCATTCATGAGTTCCATGCACACGTGAGTGTGAGTAATGCAATGTCTATAGTGTATTTCCTGTTTTAAGAAAATACCAATGACTACTGCTTTTTTACGTTCTAGACCTGTGGAAATTATGTAGCAATTTTTGCAAAATAATTGAATGAATTACTTTTGTTTTGGCTATTTTAAAGTCACTTTTGACCTTTTGTGGGGGCAGCTGCACAGTTGATGAAACAAAGTTTGCAACCAAAAGGTCAGCAAGGTTTCCAACTTCTTGTCTGTTGTAGTATTATCTAAGGTTGTAGATGCTAGGTGGTTATTGTGGTAGATGGAGTTGAACGTTATGAATTAGACTAGATTACAGAATGCCCATGGCATATTCATCTTATGGTTTCGTCTGTGCATGTCTGTGCCTATTTTTAGAGCACCTTAGCCATCTGGACGCAGACCCCCATGAGGTGGCATTATGGGTGCTGCTGAAGAGAACGCAGTCACCCATCAAGGCTGTCAGACTACAGGCTGTACAGGACCTCAGTGACAACCATCATTGGCACGGTAAAATAAATACAAAACAAACTATAACATTGCTAGTTACAGTACATTTATCTACTGTAAAGGCTCCTTTTTACTTCGTCACACACCCCTGTCCTATGACAAAAATGACATGTTCAACTGAAAAAAGGGTTGAAAATATGTAATTTATGTTGCGTTTTTGCTGTAAGTGAAGTGAGCTTAACTGGGATTGGTTCATATCCATTTCCAACATATAGACTACCAATACCAGACAGCAGCCCAGGCTCTAGATCGGAGGACTGCGGTGGGTTTGGCCCGGACTCCTGACACGGACCTGCGTTTCTTCCTCTGCCCACCTGCACTGCCTGAGGTGGAAGGCGTACGTACTTCATTGTAATAGTTTCATGTATTAAGGCTGTCTGTGTCTCTGATCAATCACTCTTCCTCTATCCCGTGTGTGCAGTTCTAAATTATATACACGTAGTCAGTCCACTATAGACAAAATTCTAATGAGCTTGTTCACTTTGCATATAATAAAACAGTTTTTCAAAGAAAATGTATTTTTGTGAACTTCAGTTAATAATAATAATTATAATCATCATTATAATAATAGTTGTGTTCTTGGGATATTTGCCAAGAACATTTGCACATACCTGGAATTCTTCCAATGCATTTACCCATCCGAACTATTTGGTGTACGCTATTAATACTGCAACCGGGGTGCAGTTAGGCTTAAGTGACTTGCTCAGGGACATTTTCACATGCAGGCTGAGGGGCGAACCGGTGACCTTCTGATTTCCAGACTGCCTCTCTACCCACTCAGCTCTGGAAAACTAGTTGAAGAGTAGTGCTGCTACATGTTGACAATTATCATAGCCAGTCAGCAAATCACAGACAGTACCTTCTCACTGCAGCTGTGATGGCTTCATATTAACAAAGATAGCCAATGTCATCTTCACAGGGTTTCTCAATGGAGGATGGCCTAAGGCAGCTGCTTGCATCTCTACCTCAGTCTGAGGTCGACAAATGTCTTGAGTACTTCACTTCACTGGCTCTCAGAGAGAGCAGTCAGTCCCTGGCAGCACAAAGGGTGGGAGACACGCACACGCACGCACGCACACACACACACTCAATATGCTTCTGTTGGTAATCGTTTTTCACACACCTGCTGGCAGGTGTGTGCCAGTCACATGTGTGTGGCTGACTGGCACCTGAGCATGGGTCCTGTAACTTTGACATCTGTCTGTGGTACCGTTGTGCAAATCTTGCCTGTAAATCTCTGGAAGAAAGCCTATGGTTCCTCAGTGAAGCAAGGGTGAGGATGGAACCGGTCTCCTTGAGGTGTTGTCTTCCTTTGACTTCACCAGTCCCACGGAACTTGGTTCTAAGTTTGGAAATACCAGGGCTACCAGGGCTGACACCAAATAATGCTGCCACTCTGCATAACGGAACACCAGCTTCCACTTGCCCTATTGCACGGGCCTTATGCTGAAGGGACAAACGTGGCATCTTTCCATGGGGGCAGTGTTGCTGCTTGGAGCAGACACAAACTCAACAAAGTTGCAGGACCCATGCTCAGGTGCCAGTCACACACCTGTGACTGACACACACCTCTGGCAGGTCGCTCAAAACAAGAGCGATTACGAACAGAAGCATATTGGGGATTTTGGCAAATGTTTTGGGGGCGCTACCCACACATTAAGCTGTGTTACTCATTCCACTCGATCCTTACAACAAGTTATACCTCATTGTAAAGGTGACTAATCAACAATAACAATGATATAAAATACAATACCAATTGGTATTATTGAAGGGGAGAAATAATCGATCAAAGTTAAGTTTCTGAACTTTTTGTGAGGAGTTTAGGAATACAGTTTCCCACACAATAAGAACAAAAATGTGTATCTTATCCTCTCTGAATTTCTCCTACTGTGTTCTCCCATGTTACAGGGTGGCCTGTGGTGTTTTGGCGGCAATGGGTTACCCTACGCCCAAAGCCTCACCTCTGTTCCCTCTGAGAAGGTGGAATCCTTCTGTCTACAAGCACTGGTACAGCACTCTAAGGTAGTGATCACTGATGATTGTTTCAGTTAAATCCAATATACTGTGAATAATGTGTCTGCAGTGCAGAACTGTGTCTGTCTTCTTCCAAAACTACTAATTATTTGGATTTGTTAATTGATAAGTTTCCCACAGTTTGAATACAATTAACTAGTATATCACTGTTAAATGTTAAAGGTGTGAACTTGAATGGTTTATTAAGTGCTGTGGAAACTCCAGATGTCCTTCACTTCTAGTTCTTTTTACAGTATCTAAAGTGTGAATAAAGCTTACAGAAATACTGTGTTGGTCATGTTCAGGTCCAGAGTCACTGTGACCACATCGTTGCCAATGGAGGTCTTCAGCTCCTCCAGAGGGTCTACCAGCTTCGTAGGGACTCGCACAAGATTCAGAGAAACATTGTTCGCATCATAGGAAACCTGGCACTCAACGAAAGCGCTCACCACGCCATAGTACAATCTGGTAGGACACACACACAAACTGCTTTGGAATCTGGTTTGGTGTCCTGTGACTTGTATCCATGATTAGAATTGGCTTTTTACTTTTTTGGTAATCTCCTTTACTATGAACAAGATGCACTGGAAACAAATTACTTACCAATATCAGTGTAACAATGACGGGCTGTGTTGTGTTGTGCTGATCTGCAGGCTGGGTGTCTGTCCTGGCAGAGATGATGCAGTCCCCACGTGTCATGCAGGCGTCTCATGCCGCCCGGGCTCTAGCCAACCTGGACAGGGAGACGGTGAGGGAGAAATATCAAGATGGGGTGTATGTGCTTCATCCACAGACACGTGACAAGTAAGCACAGATAGTGATCAAAATACTTTATTTATTGCTGTTATCATTATTGTATTGTTAGCTTAAAAATCTGTTTATTGCAGAAATAAAGCATCACCTTTGGTTCCGGGTCACTGTATCTTGTCGTCATCTACACAGTAGATTGCAGTCTCAGTTAGCCTTTGTTTGTCATGATTTAAACTGACATTTTTGACAATGTGTCAACTTCCAGGCAGCCGATCAAAGCAGATGTGCTGTTTGTCCATGGACTTCTGGGTGCAGCCTTTAAGACATGGAGACAGAAAGATTGTGATGGCATAGAAGAGGAGGAGAAGGGAGCAGTAAACGGAGAGGACTACACCGAATGCTGGCCCAAGGTGAGCCACACACATCAGCTTTTAACCACTTAAGACACTTTTTATAATTCGTTGTTACAAGCTCACAATGCAACATGTTGTGAGCTTGTAGAACTGCTATTTTTTTCTATTTTGGAAAATGTTCACCTGTAATAACATGCCAAAGATCGGGACACTAGGTTGAAAGTGGCAAAAGCTAGGCATATTATGGCTTATGGATACTTTTTGTTTGAATAAAAATCTGCCAAGTTCATTTATGCCCCTAACCCACGCCAAATATATACAATATATTATTTTTTAATCTACAACTTCAACTCATTTCAAATGTGCGATTTAAAGTTTTCCAGCTTCTCCTGTCACTCAATACAACCCTGTGTGATAAGTTAACAGGTGCTCTCATTTTTTTTTATATATCCCTCCTATGTGGACCAGTCCTGGCTTGCTGCAGACTGCCCGAATCTGAGGATACTATCAGTGGAGTATGACAGTCACCTGAGTGACTGGAAGGCCAAGTGTCCTGCTGAAAACCAGAGGTGAGTAATGTACTGTATTGTTGTTTTTTCACCCATTTAGTGATAAACAGTTAATAAACTCTTTCATGTTTCTCTCTCTTTAGGAAATCTCTGGCCTACAGGAGTCGTGAACTACTGAATAAACTGAAGTCTGCTGGCGTGGGAGAGAGGCCTGTGGTCTGGGTAGCACACAGCATGGGGGGTATGCATTCACTGAGTATTATTGAACATGCTGTATGATGACATTGGTACGCTGCATGTGAGTTTTTAAACGGGCAGTTGGACAAAACTACATTTCACATAAAGGGTTCAACACAGCATGATGGCAGGTAGCAGCCTAGATTTAAAAAATAAAACCTTTCCCTACTAAATGCCTAAACTGTAAGCATTATCTAAAAATAGAAACTACATAACTCAAAGGAAAACACAGACAAAAACCAAAGTCAAGGAGGATTAAGGCAAGGTAAATGATAGGGTTGAAGAAAAGTAATCGTTAACAGCATGAATCCTAGCATCCCGGTTCTGGGGCTAACATTCTGTGAAAATAGCACGTCACTGCAGCTATGAGATTCCCCTGCCACAACCTGGCCAGAAATCCTTTGCAATAAAACTGGGCAACACAAGAAATGTCACATTAAGCTTCTTACCTCTGGTGTCTAATTTCTACTCTAGGTTTACTTGTGAAGAAGATGCTGATGGATGCTTCTGAGGACCCAGAAATGCAGGAGCTGATGAAGAATACCAAAGGCATTTTGTTCTATAGTGTTCCCCACCATGGCACCTTCATGGCTGAGTACTCCGTCAATGTCAGATACCTCCTTTTCCCCTCCATTGAAGTCAGGGAGCTCTGTAGAGGTCAGTGAAAATTAAGCACAACTTTGAGGTCAAATGGACATTTTTTACATGTATTTAATACCTTTTCGCCGTACGACCCATTTCCATCAAGGGTTATTTTTATTATCCTTTAAAAAAGGTATGAGAGTTAGACAGTATGAATTTCTGCCAATGAATACAGGATGTCAGTTTAGGTCAACATTTCTTTTTTTGGGGATTGTTTGCGCCATTTGATGTGTTTTACTACTTAATTTGCGCATAATGCTTGAGCATGTCTCTATTGTAACTTTAGACTCGCCAGCACTGCAGGACTTGAATGAGAACTTCTTGAACATTGCCAGAGAGAGGGAGTTCAAGGTTCTGAGCTTTGCAGAGACACATCCTACAACCATCGGCCCCATGATCAAGAGTGTGGTGGTACCGACACAGTCAGCAGGTAAGCAACTGTGGTGGAGCATGTGGAGCAAGCTTGTTGGTTTACTGCAGTGTATGTCATCGCTGTCAGGCAGAAGCCTTGTATGTCCGAAACCATTATGTCCCTTGGCTACAGATGGCTCATTCTTTCGGTTTGGCATGTTAATATAGGCAAAGACACTTTTTAAATGTTCACAATTATTCACAAAGTTCAACGTGTCGCGACGCGTTGTGTGGGCTTGTAGAAAAGCTATTTTTGCATGAAACTGTCATACAACAACATAAAATAGGGCATTCATTTATGAAAAAACATAAGATGAAATATGGAGATGCATATTTGCTCGACATTGACAATATTGTAAACATGAGTAAGATCAGATAAAACATTTTTCTTGGGAGAAATTGGTACAGAAAATGCTAAAATATTTGAATTGCACCAGAAATATTCTCATTGATACTTGCCGTATACAAGTCTTTTTCTATCTCTTTTCAGTCTTTGTTAAATCACTGTATGTAACTAGCCTGGAATCCAGACTGATTCACTCCGTTCTGCAGATTTCTTTTCTCACTTAAAAAAACAATGAGATCCCCACGCACTCAAATCATGATGACATTTAAGAACACTGGATTCCAGGCTAGTGTGTAACCCCATCATTCTTAACTCTAACCTGGATCAATCCTATGGGTACATATTTCAGACCTCGGCATTGGGGACCTGATTGAGGTGGATGTAAATCATCTCAACATCTGCAAGCCGGAAAAGAAAGACTCCTTCCTCTACAAGCGCACCCTCCAGTTCATCAAAGAAGCACTACAGAAGAGCCACTGATGCTGGACCTCACATAGACATGACCTATTCAGTATACTTGAAGTTGAATTTGTTCTTCCCATACAGATTAAAACCCAACTGCCTCTTCTTGTTGCACATTTAAATTAAATACCACTAATGTGATGATAGCATATGAATAAGAGATTTATTTTTATTTATTATTGAGATCTTTAGAATGGAGGAACCCACGGTACATATCTCTGTCCTCCTGCAGTAGCTATGATCCAGGCACATTGGTCCATCACTAATAAATCACATCTAGTAGATGATTTTTAATTAGGAAAAGTTTTAAAGACCAGCTGGACTTTGTTTACATATACATAGAGATGAAAATGGCCAGATTTTCTATTGCCATCTTAATCTCCACATTAATACATTATGCTGTTTATCCAGGTGCTCATACTGCTCAGTAACCTTGAAGCAAGGCGCACAGATTTAGCCTTTTATTTCCTATTGCATTTATTTTTCTTCTAACCACTGTATAGCAGTCATACTGTACCTTCCTTGTGCCATAATCCAATGTGGGCCTTACCTCACCTGTCTGACATCAGATGTTATTTAATGTTTCGTTATTTTTATTTATTTACTACAATCTAATTATAATTCTGATAATGTAGTACTTTCTTGCTTTCTAAATATTTTCAGTTATGACATCATGTTCCATGTTAAATAAAATGGTGTTGAATTGAATACCTTGATTTGGAAGCTGTTGTGTGTGTGGTATGGAATAAGTTTGTTACCTTTCCTGTTATGTTTGTTTGTCTTCCTTTACATTCCAAAAACGACCCAGGAAAAAAACGTGAGAAAAGGCTATCCCTCTGCCCACTTCATAGAACCAGGCTTGTAGATTGACTATTTTCAAATAGCCGCTATATATTGGTTTAAAGGGCCCATGTTGCATAGTAGCTTCTTTTGGGCTTGTTTTCATAGACCTGGTTGCTTGGTTCTCTCGCAAAACCTGGCAACGCTGCATCGAACGTCATGTACACATATCCCACAATGCTTTGTTGAGATGTTAGCAGTGTTTCGGTACTTCGGCTAACACAACAAAAGCAGTTGGTGAAAGGTTTACGTCTCTTCTTGTCCTTCAAAGCGTGTGGGCCTAACTAACCCAGCGGTGCTGTAAGTACTTAACAGTGATTGGTTTTCCATTTAATTACTTAATGTCAGAAAACGACAGAATGATTATTTAACGTAGTGTTCATTTCGTGTATTAGCCACCAAATAGCACAGTCAACGAGCTAGCAATGGTGGAAAAAGTATGTCTGCTCTGCTCATATCTTCATCATCACTTCCAATTTAATTCACTTGTTTAATCTGTGTCCTGTGTGAGTTCTCTATCCCGATTGGATGCAATGGTATCCTGACCTGACAATGCATTTTCTGTTTATTAAAGAGCTATAGTGTTACTGAACAAACACTATAGCTATGAGTACTACCAGAATATAGAGCTATTTAACACTTATTTTAACAAAAATATAGAACTTACCCTACCTTTAACCTTGGTCTTCATTTATTCTTATTACCTCGTGCTCTAACATTACACATTCCTCCCTGGGTCATTACCTCAGTAACATGACCTATTTCGTGTGTGTGTGTGTGTGTGTGTATGTATGTATGTATGTGTGTATTAGGCTACAGGTTTTCCTCCATCCATCACCATGGTCAACGTACTCAAGGGTGTTCTGGTTGAATGGTAAGGAAGGGGTCTTCTTGGGTTCAGAAAGTGTCTCCGATATAGTAGAGAGAATAGATGCTTTTACTTACTGTGAAGTCATTGAGTGGGCTACCATCTATATTGCTTCAAAATAAAGCTTACCATCATTGAACATCAATAGTATGAACAGTCATAGTAACACATTTTGCCCACATTACTAGTCGGTGATCATCAATAGGCTGACGACATTTAATGTAATTACTTCAGCAGTTAAACACAAAACAATGTACTGTAATATATTGTGCTTTGGAAATATCGTGTGTTAAACTCACTTGAGTTGTATGTTCATTACTTCTGTCCACCCACAGTGATCCTGCCATGAAACAGTTCCTCCTGTACCTGGATGAGACGTCTGCCCTGGGGAAGAAATTCATTATCCAGGACCTTGATGATACACATGTGTTCATACTGGCAGAGGTGGTTCAGCTACTTCAGGACCGAGTTGGCGAGTTAATGGATCAGAATTCATTCCCCTTCAGTCAGAAATAAACACCATCTCGAAAAGAATATTGTTCTTGGACGGAACTATTTCAGGATGGAGTGTGTTGATGCTATTATGGTTTGTGGCCCATTAACAGCATAAGCTTGTAAAAAAAAAAACATGTTTATTTTTACCTGGACACAGAGTTCATGCGTGTTGGCTAAATGTACAAATTCAAATTTGATGGTCCACCTGTTTCTTAATTTATGTTGTAAATATTAAACCTTGTATAACTGACAGATTGCTTAAAGTGAAGTTTTGAATTGTTCAGCGAAAACTTAATTTTGTAATTGAAGTGTGGAATTACATGGCTCTTAATAGGCAGACGAAAGTTCCATAAGCTTTGACTATTAAAATACACTTCAATACAATACCTTTTCAAAAGAGGATCTTACATGAGGATAAGGTTTTGTCGTGCACTGAGGGCAGAAATGTGTAGTAATGATCATGGTTTCCTCATGTATTGATGAAAAATGTGACGTAATCAGAAGTCAAGGTTGGCTCCATCTCATACTCCTTTAGGTCCCAGTTGATGCCTGTGATGGTTTTTATGAGATCTTATGAAAACACCTTGTGGATATCAAATAACTTACAACTATAGTAGTAACACCAACGAGTAATTGCACTCAAACAGTAACACACAGACTGGAAAGTGCAGTGTACTGTGTAATTTTCCAAGCAGCCCAGTTTTTCACATCCCCCAAATAAGTGTATCTAAATGCAAATATTACATCCAAATCTGAAAAAGGTACGTGAACCACTTTGAATAGATGTTTGATATAAGGCCTAAATACAGGCGAATTTGCATTGTGAGCTTGTAGATCTGCTATTTGTTACTTTTAAGGTTTCATGATGAGTACATCTAAATGCATCTAGTCCACCATTTTCTTCCCAAAATCCCTCAGTCAGATGCTTCCTCAGCTGTTAAAGTCCCAGAGATTAGTTAAAATGGACTGAAGTTAGACACTTATCTGTGTTCTGGTTTCATGTTGTGCTTCAACATAGGGAGCCTACAGGTGTTTAACTTAGAACACTGATTGTTGCATTCATCATGCTCGGATGCTTGGATATATGAGGAAGTGAGAGGCTGTTTAGAGTAGTTCACCCAAAAAAATACTTATTTTCTATCAATTACACACCCCATGAAGCCTTGAATCTGTGGAGATTTTCTAGATAGTGTCGCATTCCAGCCAATACTTTCTGTCATCGGTCAAGTCTCCTACCGGGAACTCTGCCGGTCATCAAATTATTGGCTTCAGAATGTGACAAAAACAAAATCGCCATGAATTCAAGGCTTCATGGATAGAAAATAAGTTCACCCCAAAGGTTTGGGTGAGCTACTCCTTTAATGACGGTTTCTGACTGAAATACTCCTTTAATGACGGTTTCTGACTGAAATACTCCTTTAATGATGGTCTCTGACTGAAATACTATATATGCTCTAAAACCACAGAACATCTGTTTGTGACGATTGGCAAGCACCTTTTTGAGGCCGGAGAACACAATTAGTGCAAAACTGTAAATGGCCACTAGGTGGGGACTAATTAATTCCAACACAGTGACGGAGTTAAAACAGTAACTGGAAGAGTGAGCATGTCAATGTGAAATTTGCTATTTTTTCCCCTAAATTTTCAAATTTGGAAAATGGTTTGAAGTAATGTAACGTATACATGACTAAACAACATTGTTAATGAGCAACTTTGAACAGAAATGAGCTGTAGTAGAAACTGCATAACTAAATATGATTGATGAGTATGCAAATAAAGCTGTTGCCATTACATTCTGAGCTGGTTTAAGTGAGCTATGAGTATAACCGCTCTGCCTTTGTATATAGTGCTCAGATTTTAAAGGTGAATGTTGATTTGAAATCCCCTGCTGAAGTTTTAATCCAAGAAATAATAACGAAGTCCTTCTTCCACACTTGTGTCAGTGAACCTTTAGTCTCTGTGAGGTCTGTATTGGTTTATAATTGGCTAGAATCTGAAGCAAGATGAAGCAGTTGATGATCAGGAACAGCAGACCAGCCAGCCAGATCAACAGCAACGTGTTGTAGCCTTCAAACTCCAGCATGTAAGCCGGCCCTAACCACATACCCTGGCCAGTGAACCACAGAACCAACAATGAAATTCCCCGCTTTGGTGACAGACTCAGCTGAGGTATGAGAAGAGGAACCAGGCACAGGTACCAGAGGAAGTATTGTGACGTGCAGACTTTGTTGAAGGAGACAAACATGGCAGTGTGCAGGAAGCAGCAGAGAGACAGGTCAGTGTGGTATGCCCAGGACACCAGCAACACAAGACCCAGCTGAGGCAGGAACGCTGCGAGGCCCAGCCACACACTCCAACCACTGTCTGCAGTGAGGTAAAGCATGTAGAAGTAGGGGGAGAAGTTGTGTTTGGTGTCCCGTCTTGTCAGGTGGTACAGGTAGGTCTCATGGAGGAACTCCCAACCATATATGTGATAGAAGAGTGCAGTGAAGCCACAGAACATGCCTCCTGACACTGCGATGAACTGGAACAACTCTAGGTTGAGGAAGCTTCCGATGAACCCCAGTGCTCTCTTCCACCTCGCCACTGTCCTCTCCTCTGCTCTGGGCGCTGGCGTTCGCAAGGCCAGAGCGATGGGCAATGCATATGTAACGGGGTAAATCTTCATGTGGACCGAGAGGCCGTAAAGTAGCGCTGCACACTTCAGGCGCTTCTGTTCCATACAAAGTAGTGTACCCAGCACCAGCGCAGATAGGATGGACTCTGCGTTCCCTCGACTGGACACTCCCATGGGCAGGGGGTTGAAGAGCCATAGAGAACAGATACAACATGCCCGCTGGGAGTCTACGCCTCGCAGACAGAGGAGATGGAAGATTAGGAAGCCTGACAGTACATCACAGAGGATGAAGAGGATCTTACCAAATATGGGGCTGAGGTAGATGTTGGGAGTCAGTAACCAGGCAAGAAGAGGGGTGTAGCGGTATGTTGATCTGTTGTAGGGTGACTTGCCCTCAGTAATGAACCTGGCAGCGTCAGTGAACACATGGTAGTCAATATCCGTGTATTTCACATCCATGGTTCTGTCCTGAAAGTCTCCATAAAACACCAGACCGAGCCTCACAACCAGCGAAGACATTAAAATGACACGTTTATGCATCAGTCTCTCCATTACACAGTGAGGGTTTGTTCACAAGTCATCAATATGATTTTAATGTTAAGGCTATATTCATAGCCAAAAAGAACAAGGTATATATAAATATTATATGGATCTTGAGAGCCACATATAAACATTGTGGCTCTAATGTGGATCTCAGGTTTCATGTGACCAGCCTGTGACATCAGTCAGTTATAACATCCATCATAGATGACGTATGACTCCAAATTTGGGCACGGTTTCAGCCCAATCACAGACCCATTGACATCCATAAAATTAGGGAAAGTTAAATATTTCAAAAAGTATAAAATGTGGGGAGAGGGGAGGGAATTAGTGGAGGTACTTCTATGGCCTACTAGCAGTGTGCATACAAGGCTTGGCGCCCCCGGTCAGCCCTGGAATCCAGACTGAGGCGCTAGGTCTGCCCAGTCTCTGTGTCAAAGTATCCTTCAGCAAGATACTTAACCCCTGTTCCCTGGGTGCTGTATTAATAGCACCCACTGCTCCTAATAGTTAGGACAGGTAAACGCATATGACATTTCCACACACAAATGTACAGTGACAAGAAAACTACTACAAAGGAGTGGGGACTTCATAATTATCAAATAGGGACAAAGACTGTGGTTTCTTCATAGACTTATTACAGATTGACCTACAATTGAACCATGTAAGGAGAGTTCTGGATAGCTGAAAGTGAAAACCTCTCCAGCCACCTGATGAAGGAGGGACAGTGGAGAGTGGAAACAAGTGTGGAAAAATACCATGCATTTTGATTTGACCAAGAAGAAAAGTGTGCTATATTTGGCCATATCTCCCAGCCCTAAACCGCAGCAAAAGGTATTTTATTCCAACAACGATTGGCCTAGGCTGTGATCAAGGCTCCTTCATATTCTCCCTCACTGCCATGGTCTCCTGTGCCATGACTCTTTCCTGTTCAAGAGGGATATTGATATTGAACTTGAACTATGGCATTGGTTATGAAATGCAAGTCCCTATAAAATTATCAACACTCATGTCTGGGTCAAAGTGACTTTTGTAACCATTATGATTTTTGGGCTACCAGTTTTGACTGATGGACAGAATTTCATCCACTCTTACATGCACCTGTCCTGTAAACGTAATGTGACAGTAAAGTTGAAGTTGATATTATTTGAACTATTCTGAATCTATTAGCTATTAGAGCTAAACATTAGCGGCATGTTGTGCATCCACTCTGTGGTAAATAACAATCCAATAACATCCAATGATCTAGCCCTAGGCTAGATAGCACGTGGTTCACTGCATACAGAATTGTAAAAGCATTTTCGTGGAAGGAGTTAATTGGATTCATTTAGGTGACATTCTAATTTGTTGCTCCCCATGTGTAGCCTACTCACCCAATAATTGTTGCTGCGACGTGTGGTCAGCTGGTATAGGCTATTAGCCTACTACATCATATCCATTTTAAAATTCTGTCAGAAAACGTGCATAGCCTATGAAATAAAGCCTATATTATTTATCAAACTATCTCCACTTTTGCACGAGATTCACATTCTCGTCCGCGACGACGACTTTCACAGCAGCACTGAACAACATGTATGTAAACTTCATTCAAAGAGGAGAACATAAGGTCCTGGATGAATGGATTTACCTCCCTTCCCTGCTCTGTGGGCCACCAGACACTACAGACACGCCTAATAGTATGCACTCTCTCTACTGCGAATGCCTATGGTTAGAAACCTCACACTTCGTCCCTCAGACAGGGAAATCCAATCACAATCCTACACGCGTGCTCCCGACCCACACGCACATGCACGTGCGCGCGCGCACAGACACGCACGCAGGCACGCACGCACGCACACACACACACACACACAAGCACGCACGCACGCACGCACACACACACACACACACACACACACACACACACACACACACACACACACACACACACACACACACACACACACAGACACAAACACACACACACAGCTGTACTAAAATGGAGTGGACTGGCAGGTGTGATCTATTTCTCCCCTGGTCCCTATGGTGAGACAGCAGGTGTCTTTATCCTCTTGGTGTTTAACCTGGATCAGTCAGGTTAGTGTCTGAGGTGTCTGAGGTGTAACAGGTAGACATACTAGTACGTACCCACTTCTTCTCTGCTAAAAAAATACCTCCTGTACTGCTGTAAACCACCTCTTGGAGTGAAGTGGCAGTATTTCATTCTCAGCATTTCAATTGAACTAGTGCACGGGCCGTTTTGCAGCAGGGCCATTCAGAGCCTGTGCCCGTTAAGAATACAGTATATGTCCATTAGGAATGGACAGATTTCTTGGCACCCTGAATTGCTGCTAATAGCATTGTGCATTGAGAACCGAACCGCTCATCTGATCGACATCCTTTCTTATCACAAGAAAGGAGGAAATGACCTACCTGGGTTCCATCTTGGAGGCAAACCTCTCCGGTGACAAAAACGCAGAAAAAACGATCAAAAAGGTCCACAAAATAACACGCTATTTGTGGAGGATTGATCGTCTAGTCAGTAAGAATACTCTGAAGATTCTTGCAGTGGCCCTCATTCAAGGTCATTATGATTATGCATGCACTTCATGGTATCACAACACCTCCAAGGCCTTAAAAACAAGGCTCCAAACATCCCAAAACAAACTTGTAAGGCTACTTCTTGGCCTCAATCACAAAACCCATCTAACCCCTGATCATTTTGCTAGGATTGGATGGCTTAGGGTTGAGGAAAGAGTACAGCAACTTGCTATGGGCCTGGTCTTCAAGATACACCACAACATTGGGATCCCCCTGTATTTGTCAAAATACTTCCAAAATGTTAATCAAGTCCATGATCATAACACCAGAGGCAGCTCCACAAATCATGTTCAACCCAGATTTGGCTCAACAAAGGGAATGAACTCGTTCTCATGCTATTCATCAAAAATGTGGAATGCCCTACCAAAAGGAGTAAAGGAGTGTAAAACCCTACTCACCTTCAAAAATGCCCTAAAGATACACCTTCAGGAGGCTGCAATTCAAAAATGGCCCCTGTCCAAGTCCTAACCTACCCCATGTCCTAACCTACCCCCTACCCCCCCCCCCCTCTCTTTCTTCTTTTGTACATATTTGTCACTCTTCATACCAGTAACCTGTAAACTGATTGTATGACATTCTGTATAGTAGTGTGTATATCTGTCTGTCTCTTATATGTCATCATGATTTGTGTGCATGGGGATCTCATCTTAAACAAGCTAAGTGCTTAATGAGCTATCCAGTTTAGTAGACCTTGTATTGTGAATTTGTACTTCCATGTACTGTTATGTACTGTCATGTACTGTTCTCATGTCTTACTAAATAAAGTACATCAATCAATCAATCAACATCCGCACTTTCTTGGGTCCTCAGCAATACACCCACCTAGTGTGTACAGCGAATGCTGGAATTAATAGATTGATATTAAAACCCCTTCATTAGTGATTGTAATAACAATCTCGAACCAGAAAACCTGGTCTGATATAGTGCCACCATGAAGCCAATTTGACAGACACACATACAGGGGGACAGGGGTGAAAACATCTCCGCCTTCCTGCCTGCCGGAAGATAATGTATCACTTATATCGCCTCTTATTGGACGTGTATGTACATTGTTTACATCCACTTGAATATGCACAATTGCAGCAATTTTCTGTTCCTTTGCAACCACCAGTGATTGTTACAGTACGTGATACATACAGCCAAAGGTCTAGGATCAGTAGATGTTTCATCTGTGCAGCCTTTGGTTGAGAAACTTACCATCGGGCAATGTCTTTGATTATGTCAAATGTATCAAGAACAGAAATTGCATTGTTTTACACACGTGGTATCAAAAAAAGTATTGATAAAAAGTATCCTGTTTTTGAGCGGTGCAACCGCTCCTATAAGAGGGTTTAGGACCCATCCGTGGCGAAAGTTTTTCTTTCCGTCGTGAAAATTTGTCTTTCGCTGTGACGCCATGCTGTGGAAAACACGCCCATAGGCTAAGCTCTGCAGGACATGCTGTGATTGGCTAGCGAGACACATGATGAAATTAACCTCAAACTTCGCAGACGCGCTGTGATTGGCTAGCGAGACGCATGATGAAATTAATAATAATGTAAAAAATGTAAGCACGTCACTTCGCAGGACGTGCTGTGATTGGCTACCGAGATTCATGATGAAATGAATAACTCATAAATAAAAACGCTCACTTCACACTGGGTGTGATTTTTTCCTTTTTGCTATGGGTTCCCAGATTGGGGCAGGACTGACACAGAACTCCGTATTTGAGCATGGCTGACATCATAGTGATGATGCGAGTGTCAACGGCAGCTTAAAACCGGAACACACCGCATTATTGAGAACAGTAGCAACCAATTTCACTGCCTGTCCAACGAAGCCTTAAAGTAGAGGTTGAAACTGGATGAACTATATTCTTCTGTTAGTCCCACAATACTCATTCTAGGATTGTAATGTCAAGTAATCGCTGGTTAATTTGATTTCTTCCTGAGTGAGTTATAACATTTGGACATTGGTTAAGACACTGATCACAATGCCACCAACCCCCCTGGCAGCGGCCATCAACACTTTTTCCCTGTCTCTGTTCAAACAGCTGTCGGAGGATAACAACACTGGCAATGTGTTCTACTCTCCTCTCAGCATCTCCTCTGCTCTGGCCATGGTGCTGCTGGGGGCCCGTGGCAAAACAGCCACACAGATGTCAGAGGTCCTGCACTTTAAGGTTGACGTCCACATGGACTTTTCTAAGCTTATGAGTGACCTGAACATGTCGGGGAAGTCCTACGCCCTCAGCCTGGCCAACCGCCTGTATGGAGAGCAGTCCTACCATTTTGTTGAGGAATTCTTAAGTGCCACCAGAAAACACTATGATGCACAGCTGGAGCCTGTGGACTTCATTGGCAACGCAGAAGGAGCCAGGCTGAACATGAACAGCTGGGTGGAGAAACAGACACAAGATAAAATCAAGGACTTGCTTGCCCCCGGAGTGTTGGATATAGATACCAGACTGGTGTTGGTCAATGCCATCTACTATAAAGCCAAGTGGGACAAGTTGTTCCATGAGGACAGAACCAGGGATGAACAGTTCAGACTCAGCAAGACTGAAAGCAAGCCGGTGAAGATGATGTACCAGGAGGCTACGTTCCCTCATGCCTTCATTCCTACAGTCAACTGTGATGTCCTGGAGCTGCCCTACATGGGGAAAGACCTTAGCATGCTTGTTTTTCTGCCCGTTAAGATGGAGGACAATACGACAGGCCTGGAGAAGCTAGAAAAGAAGCTAACCTATGAAAAGTTTATGGACTGGACCAATCCAAGCATGATGAATCAGATGAAGGTGTTGCTTGGCCTGCCTCGTTTCAAGATGGAGGAGACATATGACATGAACGACACCTTGAGCAAGATGGGCATGGTGGACGCCTTTGACTTCAAACTGAGTGACTTCTCTGGCATGTCTTCAGCCAATAACCTGGTGCTTAAGAAGGTGGTGCACAAGGCCTTTGTGGAAGTGAACGAGGAGGGCACTGAGGCAGCTGCCGCCACTGCTGCCATTATAACGTTGAGGTCTGGCCATGGCCCTATTCCTTTCGTTTTTGACCACCCCTTCCTCTTCTTCATCCGACACAACCCCACCATGAGCATCCTCTTTGCAGGCCGATACTGCTCCCCTCCTTGAGTTGGGGTCCTGGGTACCTGGACCACAGATAGTTTACTGTTTTGCATGCTCACTCAAAATGTTCCTGCTACAAACACTGACATTTGTAGCATTGTCACGCCCCCTATGGTGTAAGGGAATTTGCTCTCGACTCTGCATTGTTTAAAGGCCCCTCAATGTGGGACCCCCTTTCTGTGACTGTGACTAATTCTCTATCCGGGACGAAATACCCAAACATGACCACGCCCTTTTTAAAATGACCATAGCCAGTGCACATACTTCCAACATGGGTCTATCTGCTAAACCGTTGGAGCTACAGATTTACTGATGTGCTCAAAATGTTCAGAATACTTATATTTAGGCAGACATAGTAAAGTGTAAAATTTCTAATTTGATATTTGACAGAACAGCTAAAAGAAACGTACAGTCCAGGGCCATAGGGATATTTTTGCGCAAATCAATCTAAGAGCACCACATTTGTCCCAGATGTAACCCAGGGCATGCTCTTATGATTTAGCAAGGGCGCCCGAGCCAGCGACCTTCAGGGTCATCATAGTGGCCAAATCCAATAATGTGGCCGCCACCTGACAACGTTTTTGCCTATAACGTTTGAACCACATTTTGAGCTATGAATGCAAACTTGGTGTCAAAATCATATTTTGACAATTAGAAACATGTTTGGGAATGCTTATATTTATGATTTTTATCTATCTAGAGGACACTAATTTGATTATCACAAATATGGCCACTATGTTATGAAACAACCAATGTATCTTACGATGCAATTTTATTTAATTTTAAATAATAATATTTAACCACAAAGTAATTCAGTTTGGATGAAGCCTTCCTTGCATTGAGCGCTGCCTGCATCCATCCCTGTTCGGCTCTAGAAAGTGCCACCAGCCTCCACAAAAACTAAAAACAACCGTACGCATGGTATGGTGTCTTGCCGAAAATGACATATTTTCACATTGTGATAATACATTTTATTTGTAATGTTAGTGTACTTTACATTTGACACAAATCTCAAGGTGCTTTTATCGCATAAAACAATACTAAATACACTAAATACTAAGACGTTTCAAATCACAAGGAAGTATAAGACCTAAGATGGTAAAAGCAGTATAGCTGTAATGCTTTGTTGAAAACAAAGGTCTTTCTTCAGTCCTCTCCATGAATGAATATGCAGCAGCATGTTCATTCATGCTCTCCATACATTTTAAAGAAAGGTTAACAGTTAATCAATAAATAACATTAAAAAGTGTTTTCTCTAAGGGTTGTTGAGTTGTGCCAGGCTAGAGACGAGGGCTACAGAGTTCTGGGTGGTGAAGTCAAGGTCGTTGGAAGGTGTCCTTTGGTTCAGAAAGGGGGAAAGCCTCTATTAAAGTAAAGGATTCCAAGGGACTCTTCAAAAGGTTATACAAGCTTTACTAAAGCAGGGTATTTAATACTCGGTAGTAAGGCAAAAGTCAAGTGGCCTTCTTCAGGACAAACAAGTCAGCATTTTCAGTTTAGATTGTTTTTCTGTTTCCAGATCATGGAGGAGACAAAAGCCCTTCTTGACTACTGCAACTCCGACATGTTCAGCACTCATCTGCTCGCTTTATACACCCGCTCCAAAGACCACACCACACAGGCCTCCAAGACCTTCACTGGCTTCCGCTCAAGAAACCTACAAGGGCCCTCAACAACTTCCCCCTAACTACTGTATATGTCCTTCTCCACCAGTATGTTAGCTGTTGCAAGCAGTGGTGCAAGAAGTTAACAGATGTTTTACTTAAGTAAATGTAGCAATACCACAATGTAGACATACTCTGTTAAAAGTTAAAGTCCTGTTTTCAAAATATACTTAAAGTACCAAAAGTTAAAGTATGTAGTGACTCTCTTAATAATTCACCATGGTTCTTTAAGGGGATTGGGCGGGGCTTAAGTTTGGGGGAAGAGGTGTGTGTGTGTTGTGTTGTGAGTGTGAGTGCAGAGTGTGAAATAAAAGGACACGCGGTGGTGCGTGCCCGACATCAGAAGTTAAAATACTTTCATTCTTTCAATTCCTGCTGCAAGTACTCATTATTTTGGTAAAACTCTTAGATCGGTAGATTTTTACTAGTGACACTAGCTAAGTGTGTCTCTGTCTTTACTTTCATTGTAGCCTACATTCAAGATATGATGAAGGATGATTGCCTGTATAATCTGTTTATTGCTGGACAAGTATTCTATGACATTTATGGGAAATCCATGTATTCAGTGTCATTTTCAACATGCCATTCATTCATTCATTAATGTTTTTTGTGGTCTAACTCGACAACACATGGTTGAGTGTGGTTAATAATCCAATAGGCATTAAAAATTATGGAATAGGTTATGGAAAGGTTACAGGGCTGACATTTGGGAGACACTGCATGCAAAACCACAGCCTTTCATGTTTTGTGGTGTTTACTGACAATAACCCATTTTCAAGTGAAAAATCCTGTGATAATTACACTATACACTAAAAATCATGTGATGACACTATAGTAACATACGTTTTTCAGAAAACTATTATGGTTTTAAGACAGGCCATGCCTGTGAGGTCAGAAGTTTGATAGGCAATAGGCATAGCCAACATGTCTTGTCTTGCTTTTTCTTTTCTTTTTTTCTTTGCTACTACAAACTGTGTAATAAAATTCTCAACCTAATCCTATTATTTGTGGATTGATCAACAACAACAACAAAAACAAGTCCTATCCCTGGTAATAAATGATAATTAAAAAAACAAAAACAAATGTTCATGCCTTTATGTACTCATACTGACTTCCCCAGAATGAGCCCTTCATGCCAGTCTGACATGATGATGAAATAGGCTGCTGAGCAGGAATACCACCCAACTCACTCCAAATCCAACTATCATAGGGGAGCCAGTCGACCAGGCGGGCCATATAAGGCTCTTGGGCGGGCCTACCATGCCACAGGCGCGCATGCTCATTTCTGTTGACTCAGACAGTCTATGATTTTGTTGCGAAGTGATTTTGTTGCGAACAACGTTACCCGTGTCTATACGATGGACGAGTTTCAGACCGCAGAAGAGGTGGGCAGGAGACACTATGTTTAATCCATTTGTGTATCCGCAGCATAATTGTTATCTCTGACAAGTTCAACTTTACAGGGAAGAGATTAAGAGAACGCAGTGCAGTTACTGCAGTAGCTACTATACACAACACAATCTGATCTGATCTGAACTCTTTTTGTTTTACAGACTGCGTTTGTGGTGGACGAAGTGAGCGCAGTAATAAAAGAGGTAAGCCAGTTTTATTGTTTTCTGGCTTGTCTGCTGTAGAATTATACATCACAATCTAGTCTTAATAGCTAGTGGCTAACACATAAGTTACCGTTGTTTACCAATTGGTTGCTATAGGGACAACATGTGGTTGCTATAGCAACGCTGTACCAAATCGCAGACTCGTATTCATTCCTGGACATCAATAAATTACATAATTAAATGGTGTGCGCTGAGTCGCGTGTAGCCTACTTGCAGCTCTGTGTAACTTGTTGGACAAGGATTAATTACTCTTTTGTTGAATTATTCCTCAAGTCAGTAGAAGGAGCCATCGGAGGAAATGCTTATCAACACAGCAGAGTCAATCAGTGGACTTCCAATGTAGTGGAGCAGTGCCTCAGTCAACTCAGTAAACTTGGAAAGCCATTCAAATATGTTGGTATGTTGAATCCATTCCTGACAGTAAAATACATGAATGTTTTTTGTGACCTGTAGTCAATAGTCATCATTACAAAATATATGATTGTGTTTATGTATCCTTCACAGTAACCTGTATCATCATTACAGAATATATAATTGTGTTTATGTATCCTTCACAGTAACCTGTATCATCATGCAGAAAAATGGGGCAGGTCTACAAACAGCCAGTTCATGCTTCTGGGACAACTCCACTGATGGTATGATAATGCACATATATATCATTTCACAGTCTCAGAACATTATTTATGCTCTAGTTATTTGACTTAATGTTTGCTGAATAAATACTGTAAGATTCTCTCCCTGTCACTGGGACATACATAATGTATGTTGCACTCAACAGGTAGCTGTACAGTAAGATGGGAGAACAAGTCCATGTACTGCATCGTCAGTGTATTTGGACTCGCCATCTAAACAACTTACCTCCAGCGTCCAGCCTAGTGTGAATGCTGCATTCTGCAGTGTTTTATGAAGACCAATTTCCCATGTGCAATACTTGAATAAAATGGTTTGTCCATATTGTTTATTCATTTGTATTGTCTCATTGCTATGTGAATTCAAAAATACCAACAGAGTTGGTAAAAAAACAAACAAAGCTTTGCCCAACCAAAGGCACCACCATCAAAAAAAAAAAAAAAGTTACACATTCTAAATAAATTGTAATGCTTGTTGTTTATAGCAACAGTTTTATTTACATGTGACATTACATAATGGTGCATGTACATGATTTCTTAAAGCAACACATAGTCTCTATGCCCAACAGCAGAGATCCAACATTTAATTCAAACTTAAAAATTCCAAAAGTCAATATAGTCCACATTCATACTAGAACAATCTTGTACATAAACATCAAAGCTTTTTCCACAACATTGAAGACTGCAACAGTATTTAGCAGAAAACCTTGGTTTGCAGTGAAAACAAGGCACCGTTCTTAAATAAAACATTTTCAGATATATGTGATTAAGTAACAGTTGATTTCTAATTCAGGAAAGCTGCAAAATACCCACAAGCTATAATTTGAAAACAAATGGCAGAAGTATAAAGGCAGCAGATATAACACATAACAGTAATGGAATTTCCTAGATGGAATTTCACACAATGATAAAGGACAACTAAAGATAAACCATGTTCTACATAAGGCAAAAATAATTCAGAATTGGTTGTCCAAAGGTGCAACTAAATCAGCAGGGTTATAATAAGACAAATAACCAACATGACACATAAGTGGTCCTTTAATTTTTCTTAATGACATATCAAATGCCATCAATTTCAGGCAAAATAAGTTAATATTCAGCCTCAAGGAGTGCAATCATAAAGCTGCTTCACAAGGAATGAATTGGAACAAAAAAGTGGCAAGAGGTCAGTGGTACCCACTCCATTAATGTATAATATTTTGCACTACTGTACTGCTAAATGACTTTAAAAATAAAATAAAAAAATGGGTGCCTCTGTGGCACACCTGGTAAGAGCGCTTACCATATTATGATTAAGACTAGCCTTGGACGATGACTGACAAGAGATTTGGTATGGTCCTTCTTTATACTGGCATGGTACTTTAAGTTTAGGCATTGTGGGGTCATGGTTGGATAGTCAAGTTTTGAGGGAGGGCATTCTGCCGGGTTTTCCGTCCTTTCTAGGGGAACATCTATCGGACACTCACTCACAGTGCTACTGTGACTTGTGCATAACCGGCACATGACTTGCATCATGCAACAGTCCCATCAGCTCAATGTGGTCTCAAAGAGTGCTGCTGGAAGTCTAACCAAGACAGGACCGCAACATTGCATCAACAACTGACCAGTGTGCCAATATGAAAAGGGCATGTACTTTTAAAATATCGGGTGATAGTCGCTTTGGATAAAAGCGTCTGCTAAATGACTGTAATGTAATGTAACAGCTGTATAACACGGTTGTATGAGGCTCAATGGCATCAATAATATGGCACTCTATTATTATTAGTTAATTAAATTAAAATAATGCTTACCGGCCACCGTCTGCATAAACCATTTCATTTCGTACCATTCAATGCGCTATCAATAAAAACTATATTTTAAGCGGCGACACCAATATTCAAAATTCTCAGAATGCCAGTGAGCCGATGAGCAATGGCAAAAACAGTGCAAGCACAGACAGTAGTGAATACGAAATAAAGCATTAAAAACAACTTAGATTTTCCTTACAATGTAATGAAATCCCATGATAAATGGCACTTTTTCCCTTTCAAGTTCATCTGTGCCCATCATTTTGTAATGAAATGCTGGAGAATTGTTTTTTTGAAAGTTTGATGACACAGTTTGTTTCCATTTGGTGACACACAAACAAATCTATCTGGCTGCATACATTGACTTTCAGTGAAATTACATTCAGTAGATGTTGAATTTATTCTTAAAAAATATATCTATGTACAGTTACTGTATTTTACTTTGCATTACCAATGCAAATACTCCCTATTTACACATGACAGTTTGTTGTACTCTTCCAAGTTTATAGCGGAGAAACGAGAGAAGAGACGGGACGTGCCACTCGGAGATTAGCTCAGATCAGTCACTGTCAGTCTCATCTTGGTACTTGGCAGTTGCTTTGATAGCACGGCCATTTTGTAAAGGCATTTCCTCGTAATCACTCCTTCAAAGAGAAAGAAAATGGTTTTAGGCGTGTTCTACCTACAAAACCGTATGCAATGGGGAACCATATAGAATCCAGAATGAGAGCTGAGACAACAATATCTCCTTCTAGTGACTCCCCCATCGTTGCGTCTCACAATCACTCTAAAAAAAAGTTTGGAGCTTCTTGGATCCAGTCATACTGTACAATCTCACAAAAATAAAAATCCCTGACTGTGACAATTTATTATACATCTCTGATGAGACTTGAAAACATGCATGCACACACAGAGCACAAAAACAACTTCAGCCTTAGAGCGGTGAGGTGGACAGCTTAGGGTGTGTGTACTGAACAAGTGATCATCTGCAGGCATACATTTTGGGCATTGTGATGTATGGCTGATGTCCATATTTGAACACGGTATTGTTGTGCATTCATTGGGGGGAAGCTAGACAAACAGACTTTCCGTATTAGCTAAAAAGCAGTCGAAATTTCAGTGCTTGATAGTAAGACCCAGGTTCGAATCCCGCATAGGAGATAAATCTTATGGATTGCAGCTTTAAATTAAAAGATACTCTTATACTAAATACATTACCACAGCCCAAATAGTAGTCTGTGTGAGCTTTCATATATGCCACTCAACTGACCAGATATAAGTGATATGTTTTAGGTTAAAACAGAGTTGGATTGGATCAAGCTAGTATCCCAACCTGAAATTTTATTTTCTGTTTACTTATGAGCTGGAGAGACCCCTGTTACTGAACAAACACTCGATAGCAATGATTGCTATGAGAATATAGAGCCAATTAACCCTTATAATTAAAAAAAAAGAATATCAATTACAGCACCTTTAAACTTAGAAATACTGTCACAAACACTCACCCGTATATAACTTCATCATCTGAGTCGTTCAGCATGGAGAACGCAGGATTATCCTTCAACTGGGAATCTGGGAGACAAAACTCAAAATGGTTAATATACTGTTATACAAGTTCTAAATCTCTTCCAACAATAAACAATGAAGAATAAAACTGTACTACTTACCATAAAGGGCATTTTTCGAGGGGGAATACACAAATGCTAATGTGTACAAATAGAAGTTGAGCAGGCCATAGAATGATAAGAATTCAGCTGGTAAGTCAAGAGTTAAGGAACAAACATGAATAATTCAACAGGTAAAGAGAAAGACATTAACATCTATATCTTCACAGGAAATGAAATCACTCACAAACCATTACATGGGTACCCCCTCAAGGACCCCTCGGGTCCCCGGATCCCACTTTGGGAAACACTGGGTTAAAGGATATAGTTCTGGTAATGAGTAGACAATTCAGACACGAAATTATCTTGCAGGGCCTTGGCACCAAACCTCAGGTAGAGTATGACCATGCTAGGAAGAGAATGCAACAGGCATTATAGGACCAATTTGTCCAGACAGACGACAGCTCATCACTTCAAATGGAGATATAACATTGACTTCTGTAGCTTGGTAGTCCAAAGAACTTTGAAATACACCTTATTATGAGGACCACAAATGTCAGCGCTGTCAAAAACTTCAGGCGGAGATCTGGTGGTACAAAGGACAGCACACATTGAGCTCGTTACAACGATGAGAGAAAAGCCTGATCAACATGGACGTGTGTGTGTCACACAGGGTTACCTGAGTACGGCATGTTCTTGAGCTCAGAACAAGCTCTAACAATCAGGAAGATCAGGTAGAGAATGTAGAGGGTCACTACAATCAGGAAGAAGATCTTCATGCCCTTGAGAGAAAACATGGGAATTTGATTTGGCGAAGAAGCATACACTGACCATACAAAATATGAGGATTATATTATCTACGTATCTGTTAAGTTAAACCACATGCATCTCTAACTGGTCTCCTTTCTACACATCCCCTTCATGACTGAAGTGGATTTCATAGGTGAAATGGGGTCTTAGCTTTCAGTTAGATTCCCCCGGTCACTCCATTTGACAGGAAGAACATTTCCCTGTTCCATTTTGATCTGCACTGTTAAGCGACTCACCTGAAAATTGGCTATATCCACTTTGTATTGGTAGGTTGGATCTTGGAGTTCATTGACTCTGTAAATCCAGAATAAGAGAAAATCATTTCACCTGTAAATACACCGGATAGCAAGGATGCACATTTTCATCAGTAGTCCCCAACATAAAACAATATAGACAGGCAACACCATCATAATACATGGACAGATTGTGACAATGTTGAAGAAAGAAAACAATACAAGGTTGTTTTCTTTCTTCAATATTGTCATAATCTGTCCATCAGACTTACGTTTGCCATATTCCCAGTGTGACAGCCGACAGCCACAGGAGACCAACAATGACCAGCTTAGGCAAGTAGAATGTCAGGCATTTCCTCTCACCCTGTGGAAAGACAATAAATCACATGGGGGTTTATGGACAATTTTGAAGGACTGGAGGGTGAAAAGCATCTTTATCATTACAACAGTAAGAGGAATGGAGTATGGTTCTGGTGTGGGGATGATAATGGACCCACCTGTACCCTGATGCCGTGGTAAACACAGAGCCAAAATAGGAGCAGGGCACACAGAAAGAGAGCCTGGAAGAAAGCATCCAACGTTCCAGGAAACCAGCTGTTCACCAGGAATGACAGTGGGAAAAATGGATCTGAACAGGGAAAGGAATAGAATTAGCGCTTCGAACTGGTGCGAGTAACCAAAACGAAAATAAACTATATTTTACTAGGAGCAGAAATGGAAACGTAATCATCTTTATTATGTTCTGAACATAAACAATAATTTGATATCTCTAACTAATGTTATTTATTTTGTTCCTATCATATCTAACAATAAGTCAAACTTGCTTCTGCATTTCAGATTTCACAAGAAATGACTCCTGTACAAACTCCCAGATGCCTTTAGATCTACCTCATGTCTCAAAATGAAAGCACAATTGAGACATGATGTATTAATGCAATGCGCAAATCGATTAGTCCAGTGCCTAAAAGCATGCCAAAGTACACCATTCCAGGCACAGATTATTTCTGACAGAGCATCAAACCATTTGAGGAGTTTTGATTAAATCTAGCGCCAAAAACTGAGAGACCACCACCACCAACACAGTGTGCCGTCATCATGTCTCCATTGGGTTAGGGTTAGTCTCTCTTGGATGCATACTCAAGATTAGCCTGTCTAAAGCACAGTGATTGTATCTTTGCACAAATTCTACAAATCATGAACGACTGCCATGAATCTTTGTACAAACACTTCCAGTAGGTCAAGGAAGTGACCAAATCTTTTAAATCGGCTTCATGGTGATGCTATAACAGCCCGCTTCACGTTTTGGCCTATAACTCTTGAACCGTAAATTGAACAAAAAAAAATCCCCCTGAATTCCTTGGATCATGAGTCATGACGCAACTCCATATATAGGCCCCTGGCCATTTAAACCACACTAGACTTTCTTCTTCTTCTTCTTTTTTTCAGTTTAAGAGATACATTTGCAAAAGTAATTACAGTGCTCTATATAAAAAAAGAACAACATATACTGCACATAACCCAATGGATAGAAAGAGGGAGTCTTGGATAGTGTCATACTCAAACTCACCATTGTAAAGCAGAAGCAAAGGCAGCAAGACAGACATCCACTTCTGCTCTATCCCCCAATCCCTCATGGAAAACTTCCTCAGCGAATGAGCAAACAAACACTGCAACATACAGACAAAGCAAAACATTAATACATACATGTCTATACACACACAATCAAAATAAATGAAACTTTCATGAACATAATGCATTTAGATAGAGATATAGATTAGATATAACACAGAAACAAATAGCGGAGTATCCAACACTGATCCAATACAGCATAATAAATATAGTTAAAAAAGTGTAAAAAGTGTTTGTCGAAGACAGTCTTGTCAGTATGTCTGACTTTAACAGGGAGCCATTAAGTTTTAAATGTGCATTTTGGGGAATTTCAAGAGAACCCAGCTCAATTGACTGGTAAGTTTAGATGAGTGAGTTTTGGATAAACTGAGTTCTCCTGTCTATTAATCCACACAAGATGAAATACACTATAACTCATTTCAGTGCATTTGTTGATAGATAGGGTGCAGTTGAATCTCATCACAAACTCTGAACTGCTAAATCTTGGTTGATTGTTCACTTTGAGGCTAAACAGAACCTCTGTGGACTAAAAATGGAATGCAACAACAAGGTAACATCCTGACTGACTTCAAATTCCGCAAAAGCCACATGTGCACATACTCAATTTACCAATACATAGGATATGAGCTGCCACAGTGCTACTTTTGCATGAGCACCTATGAAGAAATCTGCCGCCATTATTAAAATGGAGGAAATTATAGGTTGGTGAGAGTGCAATATTATTGATGAAGCCAAGGTCTGTTCAGAACTACCGGCCTTGCATACCTGCTGTCAACAATGATCAGAGAACCATTCCCATATACACCATACATTAGCTACGTATATTAAGCTAGTATTGTGCTTCATTTTAGGCTTACCAATGACCTTAAAACTGATCAATAAGAAGTTATTTTAATGATTGAGGAGTTCATTTGAAAGTAACGCCATCATAAGTTGTATTTTTCTTTTGAATAAAATGAAAAACTCTGAATAGCTGGCCTGAAAGATGTGAAAACTGTTTTCCCTGTGTGTATTTTAGTCACGAGTCAATAAAAGCACTTGCTGACTTACCGTCACCATGAAGGTTAAAACCACAAAGACAAACCGGAACCAGATCTCAACTTGAGAGAAGGTAGGATTGTACATTTTCCACTGTGAAGTGAGAATACAGGTAGAGAGCAGGAGAAAGAAAAACAAGTGAAAATGTGAAAATGTGAGTTTATGGAATCTCTAGAGCCGTCCCATGCAGAAGCAGAATGACAGCCATCTCAGATCACTTAAGTTAGTTTTGATAAGTTGAAACCCTCTCCTGCAATTGTGTGGAAGTTGCTTACCGCAAAGTTAACTTTGATGTCGTATGTGATGTTTTCTAGACCTTTGAAGCTGACCATGATCTGGTACTGGGTGTAGTTCAGGTAGCCCAGATGAAGCACAATGATCTCATCACATTTCTGTGTGGAGGGAGAAACACAGCCAAAATGTATTGAAGATGATTCACTAGAGTAGTGAATTTTGAGTTTGTAACATTGTATAAAACATTCTTGAACACTGAGAGTGTCCATCTGAAATGGATTTATATACATTTTTTGCGCACATTTCTGCACCAACTGCAATGTTTAAACACAAGACAGGAGTCCCTATTTTGGGTTAACATAATTGTTTTAATAGCAAAAATAGCAGATGATGCGTTGTGAACTTGTAGATCAGCTATATTCAATATTTTTCATACGTTTATGTAAATAGGGCTTAAGTAGTTAACATTGCATATGACTTGGCATACATCCATCTCTCCACAGCATGTTGGCCGACCCCTCACTGATAGATTAATAGTTGGTTTGGTTGGCAGACTGATAGTGAGATGGGTGGGTTGCTGACTAAAGGTCTGTACACACTGGGGGGCGTTAATTTCGTGCGATTAATTCACATGAATTTAAACAGCTGTTTGTATTGTGAGTACATGCACACTGAGTGTGATAACAAGGCTATGAAGCAACGTATTAACAAGGTCGGTTTTTCAGCACAAATAAAATCATCAACTTTTATCAATGGTGGCATCACCAAAATAAAAGTTTGATTGAAAATTTGACGCATTTTCATATTGTTTATTCGCATCACTCCTGGTGTGTGTAATGGCCTTAACACTCACAGTGTCACAATGCAGCATTCTTGACTTCTGGTGGACGTCTTTGCTGATGTGCATGACTGGCACATGACTGGCATCCTGCAACACTCCCTTCAGCTCAACATTGATCTCAAAGTGCTGCTGGAAGTCCACCACTAACCAAGACAGGATCACAACATGGCACCAACAACTGATCAATGTGCTAGTATGAAATGCTTATGACGAAGTTTTTTACAAAGACATCCAAAGATACCAAATTCCCACACAATGTCAGGGAACCCTGTGCGTAAACCACAACTATACTATGGTCAGTGGTTTAAATCCATAATATATTTATTTGGTGGTCTTACCATTGCTGTGTTCAACCTGCATTAGACAGGTAAGCCATAGCTGTTGATTGTAGGTGGTAAGGGGAGGAGACTTTAGCTCGAAGGGCCCAGTCTGAAAAAACAAATTACCCGATAAATAGTTTGAATGAATTTATGTGGTAGTCCTTTTAAAATATGCACAGATGCTCAAGTCAGAAAGCCGAGCTGAAATGGTTCAACCAACAAAGAATAGATACAAGTCCATAAATAAAGTCTTATAATATGATTCAAAAAGCTTTAATGTCAGACTTTCATGAGAGTTTCATCAGAGTTCATGACACCAATACCAAACTACTGTACACGTTGACTGTGGACCTGTTTAAGTGGCTGCACTGACAAAATCCATTCATACCATTCTAAAAACTGTTAAAACACATAAATAATGTTTTACCATTTCTTGCCATTGTGGCAATGCAAGCATTTTCTTCTTTTTATCATCTTACCTTAATTGAGTGATTCTTTTGAAGCAGTTGATCACCACTGTGCTCTTGCTCAGAAATGATCTGAGGACCTGCATCATGGGGCATACAACAATGCAATGTGTAAGCATTTCTTCTTCCAGGAGAACATTGACAATGAGCACATATCAAATCAAAGCTCATGACAGCTGCTGGTCAACAGAACATTACAGTGAAACTTACAGCCTTAACACTTGGCTTAACAGTCCTAGTCTTACTGATCGAGCACTTTCATTACTCAGCACTGACAGTGCTAAAGGCATCTCCTGAGTTATTCTACTTTACTTTTTTTGCTTGAATATTTGATGAAAAATGTATCAGTTAGTAATCCAAACTTCCTGGGACAAAATATATAATATATTCTTAATAGGGTGATATGGAAAGCAGAGATATGATGTCCAGGGAAGTCCATAGCCTGTTATCAGTCCTGAAACCAGCATTTGGCCGTTCTGACTCATTTATACGTCTTTGGACGTATACCTTTGCCCTATGGTTGATAGTATTGATCTAGCCTTGATACAAGACTGTCATATGACCGATGACCGTCTTGATCCAAAGCTAGTATTGAATCTTGATCATGTTTTTCTCACTTACCAGCAATACCAATGAAGACTGTGAGGCCAAAGCAGATCAGGAAAACGACAAAGACCAAGACAAAATGTCTTTTGGAGAGTGTGTAAAGCCGCATGGGGGCCAATCTGTTAGAGGGAGACAGAATTCATAGTCCAAAGATTGTTGATAAACAAACAACCACACACACACACACACACACACACACACACACACACACACACACACACACACACACACACACACACACACACACACACACACACACACACACACACACCAACCAGACAACAACCCACTCAGCAGAGCACACACCCAACACCCACATAGAAGTGTTCTTAAAAACAGTGGTTCTCAAAGTGAGGTCCGTGGGGGCCCAGAGGTCTTTGGAGGGGCTCCCAGCCAAATGTGTTACAGTGGCTATTTAAAAATGGCAGATATACAAGCTCACAGCGCATCACTTCGTGCTGCACTGCAAGCTTGTGCATCTGCTATTTCAGAACATTTTCGAAAAATCTTGAAAATGTTTTTTAAATAATTTCTCTTCAGGGGGTCCCTAGCACAAAACATTTTCAGATGGGGGTCTGTGGCCAAATACATATCATTTTGGGGGTCCTTGGCACTAAAACGTTGGAGAACTACTGCTTTAGAAGGCAACTGTAGCTAAATGTTATTTGTTTAGTATAAAAGTACCTAACCAGCTGCTTAAAAAGCCAGGGTGTGCATCTGTCAACACTGCTAGCTGCCATTAATATGGTAATGTTCAGTGTTGCCAGATTCTGTGAGGGAAACCACGTCTAGGAAAACCCCCAAGCCCAAAAGAAGACTATGGGCGACATGAGCACTTTAAACATAATACATCGGCCATTTGAAAATGTCGCGCAATTGTGAGCTTGTAGATATGCTATTTTCAAATAATATCTGAATATTTTGGAATATTTTAATAACGTAAATCTTGTATGGAGGGGGGGGGGGTCCCTGGCACAACATATGTTTAGATGGGGCGGGGGGGAGCACGAAAATGTTAGAGAACCATTGGCTTAAACGACATTTGGAAACAATTTAGCCCAAATAAGCAACTACACTTTAGAAACAAGCTAAAAAACCGCAACCACCAATATTTACAAGCAACTTAACAGGAAAAACAAGCCCAAAAGTCACTTATAATAAGCGGACATGGCAACGTTGGTAATGTTGGCAAGCAGCAGCAGATGGAAGCCGATGCGAAGGAACCAACGCACCGTTTCCACTCCTATCAGATCTATCTGATCTATCTGATCTATCAGATCTATCAGATTGCCAGCGTGGCCAAACTTAAGTACTCATGTAAACACTTACAGATCCATCCCGGGAGATGCTCACTCCTTAGAGCGAGAGAAGACGCAAATAAATAAACAAAACAGCAATGAAATCCACATCCGTGTACATCAGCCCTGCGACAACTGGAATGCAACGTCATCAAGTGGGAAGGAGCTACAGTCACGTGGTAACTAGTGGGGGGGGGGGGGGGGGGGGGGGTACTTCGCCGTACGACGGTGTCGAGCATCGTAAATAGCCAACAGCGTTGCCATGTCCGCTTCTTATAAGCGATTTTGGGCTTATTTTTCTGTAAAGTTGCGTGTAAAGTTGCGTGTAAAGTTGCGTGTTATTGGTAGTTGCGGGTTGCGGTTTTTGTTGGCTTGTTTGTTTCTAAAGTGTAGTTGCTTATTTTGTGCTTGCTTCCTAATTGTGTTTAAACTAAGAGGATTTTACACCCAAGAAAGCCTATGGCTTGTTTCCATTGGGGTCCTTTGTACTGAATTCATGGAACAATTATAATAAATTATAATGTTAAAATGTTTCAAGAATATTCCTTCCATTTTCCAGAAAATATCCGAGCTACAAGCTCACATTGCGTTGTGAGCTTGTAGATCGGCTATTTTCAATTAGCAAGGGCTTCTTTTGGGCTTGTTTTCATAGACCTGGTTGTTTATTTCTCTCGCAAAATCTGGCAACACTGTAGTCGATCTGCAAGCTTGCCAAGCTCAAATTGGCTATTTTATTTTCGGTTACAAAAACCCCACGTTCAATATTTGACGGACCCAATAAATCATTGAATTGCCCTGCCAGGCTGCCACTCACATAAGATTACACATGTATGTGTAATGTGATACTGATATGCTACTATCAATCAAATCAAATGCAACTAAAGATGTTTACTTTCGTTCATTTATGTCGCTCTGCTGATTAAACACACTTGTTGCCTTCGATATGAAAAAGCATTGGTTCTCAAAGTGGGGTCCGGGGACCCCCAGGGGTACTTGAGGGGGTTCCAGGGTCACCAGCTAAATGATAGGAACCAATGGACCCTTATGGGTCTGTAACTCTAAGAGTTAAATTAACATTGATTTTACAATATGTGAATTTGGGTCCCAGAGGTATTAATGCCATGAAATGGGGGTCCGTAGCTTAATGCATGTCAAACTGGGGGTCCTTGAAATTAAAATGGTTGAGAATCACTGGACTAAAGAATAGGTTCGGCTCATTAAACATAAGCGGCCGTGTCCACATTTAAAGAGCCAATGATTGAGATCCTGCGCAAATATGCAATTAGTTGCAATGCATTATTTATTATTGGCAAGTGGCTATAATTCTGTTACAGATTTGTTATGTCTTTGGGCCATTCTTGAATGAAGGCCAGTAGGCAACATGCAGGGTAGGTAGATTCTGAAACAAAACGTCTTCTTTGACTCGTGTAAAGAAAAAAGAAAGGTGCACTGTCTGACTGCCACTGATAGGCGTCATGTTACAATGCCCTCCTCACTGACTGGCATCATCATGTGTGTAATTATTAGCACCATTCAATTATTATTTTTTAAAACACATTGTGTTATCATTTGCATTTTCTGTTCACCAAATTTCCGTTGCAGTAGTCATTTTACCGTTGCATTAAAGGGCAGGTCACACGATGAGCGTCGGGTATATGAAAATAGCCGACCTACAAGCTCACAAAGCGTTGCATCACGATGCGTTGTGAGCTTGTAGATCTATTTCCAAAACACATCTTTGAATATTTTTTAAAACATTTTAACAACGGCACCAATCTGGTACAGGGCACCCCTTGCCAAATCAAATGTTTAGCGCGCACGCATACACACACTGTAGCCTACACACACACACACACACACACACACACACACACACACACACACACACACACACACACACACACACACACACACACACACACCCTGGACCTACCTGTAAAAGCGATCATCGCGGTACGGCGTCAAGTCCTCCTTCAGTTCTTTATAGGCCTCCTGTATCTTCTTACAGAAATATTTAAATTCGCTGTAGAGCGGATTTTCCAAACCAGAGTAGTCGGTATCCATGACAGCCTGAGCCTACCGACAGTGTCAGGTGATGACTGAAAATGGCGATGGGCAAATGATCCGCAGACCGCAGCCCTTTACAAAACGCTCTCTTTTGATTGTGTCCTGGTTCAAATGAAAGTGCAGGCGACGCCGTTTTGTTTGTGTCGCTTTTCAAAGAAAAAGCATCAAAAAACGGAGAGGAGGGAGGACATCACAGGCGAGGAGGAGCATCACGTGACCACGATCCTCCAGCACCAAGGACAGAGACAGTGGAAGGACGCCCAGTGTGGAGCCTAGAATCAGATGGCAATCTGTTGCCATTGTATTTTAATCAGTGGTAGAAGAAGTACTGACATTTGTTACTTAAGTAAAAGTATCAATACCGCAATGTAGACAAGTAAAAGTCCGGTGTACAAAAGTATTGGCATCAAAATATACTTAAAAGTACCAAAAGTAAAAGTACTAATTTATGCAAAGATCTTCCATTTCATGTTTTAAAATGAATAAAATCATTTGAAAAAAAGATTTAGCTTGCAGATTAGCTATTTTCCAATAGCTGAAGTCTATATAGGGCTGAAGTGGTTAATATATGTTTTGTAATATTTTAAATCTACAAAGTAACTATTAATAACTAAAGTTGTCCAAAAGTTGTAGTGGAGTAAAAGTACTATATTTGCCTCTGAGATGTAAGAAGACTAGAAGTAAAAGTGTTGGAAATACTCCAGTGAAGTAAAAATACCTCAAAATTGTACTGAAGTTCAGTACATGAGCAAAATGTAGTTACTTTACACCATAACACCCAGTGTAATACAGTGGTCCTCGAACCTTTTCATGTAAAGGACCTCCAAATTGATATGAACATATTTTGTGCCAGGCACCCGCCTCATTCAAGAATTGTGTGGTTAAAATGTTCAAATCTTTTATACCATAGCAGATCTCACATGTCACATCGCAAGCTTGTAGGTCTGCTGTTTTCAAATAGCCAACATAAGGTGAAAGTGGTTAAACTTGGCTGGGGACCCCCTGGAACCCCCTCAAGGACCCCTGGGAGTCCCCAGTCCCCACTTTGAAAACACTGACCCAGATGGCAATCTGTGGGCCCTTGGTTTTGTATTACTCTATTACAGAGTGTACTATAGGCAATTTGCCCTGGCATGGTACCATTACTATATGCATTTACTTGCGAGGACAAATATTCTCTGAAACAATGACATTTTATTCAAAAGATGCGTGACATATACAATTGTAAAATAATTTACATGGCATGCCTTACTATTGTTCACTATAAACATTCAGTCACCAAATCAGACTCTGATTTCTTGTTTTTTTTGTCCTTTACATCTACATCTAGAAGTACAAAGCACACGTCTTAGAAAAAAATCAAAATCCTACAATATCTACAGTAGGTCATGTCATCAAATCATTTAAAAGGTGATTCCTTAAACCCAAGTCCATAGGCAATTCTGAATCATGAACTCAGTGGCTTACACACACGCACAGACTCATATGAATATGTGTGTAGAGAAATCATAACCAAAATCTAATGAGAACAAGGAGCATGATGATGCTTTAATGGGGTGAAAAAACAGTAGCTTTTTTCAGGGAGAAAACACACACACACGAACGCACACACACATGGATTAAAGAGAATAGATACAACACTGATGGCATTTTGGTAGACCATACAATTGAATACAGACACACCTTGACTTGACAGATACGTCCTACACGACTAGTCTACCAACTACACTATACAACTGGGCACTTAAGCCTAATTTATACTTCATTGTATGACCGTGACAAGCGACACCATCATACAACAGAGGATCAATTAAGCATAACTCATTCACATCTTTTCCATCCAATGCAAACTTCACAAAAACACTGAAAATTCACCCTTCTCTTTGTCTCTCCCCCAACCCCTCACAATTTGGGCTACACTTGTAACAAACTCTTGTCAACACAAAGAAATGTTCAGAAAACTCCACAAGTAATATACAGCCTTTAGGAAATAATCTCATAAATAAAAATGTACAGACCAGCATTAGAGATGCTGCACAAATTGTTTTCCAACAGTGTGAAACTGTGGTTAAAAAAAAAAAAAGTGATGGCAAAGGAAATTTCTTTTTGTATTTTCCCTATGAAAATATTGCACAACTAACAAAATTAATATTGAAAAGATATCTTGTTTAGGCCACAACCATGGTCTTTTTGTTCTCAAGGATAGACTATATGGCCTGATTTATACTTAGTTGCATGTGGGTGTTGTACACCAAAAATAGCCGATCTATAAGCTTGCGATGGCTTTTTTTCAGTGCACGACATCCACACAAAACTAAGTGTAACTCAAGCTTATCCCTTGGTAGACACTTCAATCCATTGTTTTTCTGAGCTCCTCCCTACAATCACACCTGACTGACATGCATCTCAGTGTGATGGAAAAACAAATTAAAGAAATGTAATATCATTCATTCAAAGACCAGAACATGGGCTTTGTTGAACATGAGATTGTTTATGGATAGTGTTTTATCAAGCATAGGCTATAGTTCTATTTCTAACCTGTTCATTTTCTTCATCTTTAAGATTAAGCTACTATGTTTTGGCACAACATTTTGAGATGACCTAATTGGACCTAAATCTTTACTAAACATTATATTCTAATACGCTTGGGATTTTGGTTAATATATGTCAAACCAAGCATTTATTTGCAATAAACCCATTATTCAAGCACCTACTAAATATAGCCTCTCTGTCCTTAGGTCAAAATGAACACAAGTCTGACAGCCTGAAAGAGAAAAAACATGGTGTCAGCTTCAAAATATTTCAGTGTCAGCTTGCTAAATGAACAAGTTCAAATAGCTTCATACTTCATTGGGGTTCTCACTTCAAAGATTCAGCAAATGGAATCATCTCAGCTTTACTGTTTTTAGCGGTTCCATAAACAGTACAACAGTACTAGCTTCCCTCCACAGCTGATTTGACATTGAAAACACAATGGAGACAGGTGTGAACAGATGTCTGTCAAACTCACCTACGTCTCATTTCAACATGTACAATATGAATGTTATGCATGTATTTACATTACTTCTGAAAAAAGTATGAAATGACATTGGTGAAATATACAAAAATATTTCCTGTACCTTTGCTTAAGCCTAATTTATTATTTGTCATAGAACCGCATCGCTCGCGGAATTGCTTTATTTCCAACGAGCGACGTGGTCATATGACAAACAATAAATTAGACTTTACATGTTTAGCGTTGTCTTTAGGAGTAGGGACAGGCCCAAACTACACACTCACTTCACAGAAGTGACAGCAGGTGACAAATCACTTCATGCCAGAGATTACGTTGTTGAAACCTGACCTTTTTGTACCCCTGTCACCATAATGGAGAAAGGGGAGATACATCAGTAAGTACAGGACACATCAGTCAAAACTATTCTGCACACCACTCCAACCTGAATTCGTCAAACTATACAGCAATATGCTTCTCGGCTGCCGGTCTCCTAAATAAAACAAGACAAGTTGAAAACCAGGTCAACAACGTACTGAGGTTGTATGACATGAAATCACATGAAGGATGATTACATTGTTAAAATTCATATCGAAATAGTGAAAAGATAAACAAAGAAACATACAGATAAATTAATCCATGTAGGAGAGTGACATGTTTTCTTTCCTTCAAAATCCCAGGAAACCTCATAGAAAAGACTGCAGTTCAACTTAGTTCTATTTATTCCCTTACTTTCCCAAATTTGTAACAAGAGGGAATACTTGTGAGTAATTTCTAATAGTGCTCCTAAACAATGAATATATTTAAGCTTCAATTCAGCCAAGAAACAGTTGGAGGGTCGCAAAATGAATGGGAGCGCAAAAAACAAAAACTCAACCCTCCACAAAGATTGACCTTTAAGAAACTCCTAAAAGCAAAAGCAGTCTACTAAAAGTGGTAACTGTTTCACTGAAGTTTTGTACAGCAATGGATTTCAGTGCCCAGTAGTACCTGTGCAGAAAAAATAGAAACATCTTCAATCTCCAGAGAGTGGGATTTTCAAGTATTACTGTTGCTGCTCCTTTTTTAAACTGCACAGAGACCATTTCTCTTGCAGCACCGCTCTGTTGAGGAAATCTAACCGTCAGGTTATCACGTCCAATAGCTTCTTCTTCTAGCTAAAGCAGCTTTTATTTGCATGTCAGTGACTGAAAACTCAGCTCTTTGGCCCAGCAGACTTCGCAGGGCACTGCTGACTGCCAAACAAGAGCAAATCTAGGAACATACTTAGCAACTGCAGCCTGCTTATTGCACCAACTCTAGTGGCAGCGTTGCGTAGTGCAGTGTGATTGAATCTTTCTGTTTATGCAGACCAGGGCTGACTTCAGTTACTGTTCTGAAAGTAAAGATATGCAACTTCAAATGAAACAACTGTGTCACTTCAGCTGATTGCGTTCAAATCCCAGATAAAATTCCAGGTGAGGGTGAGTGGGACATCTCATTTTAGGCGTTGAGTAACATTGGCCAAAGCCACTGCAAAGGCTTGCACAGCAGAGAAGGGGTACTGGAAGTCCAGAATGTAGGCATTGCCATCAATCCTGCCAAACTGCATCACCTATGAATTATCAAAACACATCAATAGAAAACAAAGTTACAGTATTTTCTGTTTTCTCATGTGCACGACAGACAATTTTAAGCAATAATTAAATGTCTCCTGGTAATATTTCCCCTATGGAGGACAACACATGTAAATAACAGTAAGGACCCCCCCTTACCTGTCTTCCATCCAGTTCAATCTGGAAGTTCTTGGCTGACTCTTGCGTGACACGCCCCCCAAAGTCCAGCTGGTAGACCTGCGTAGCCTCGTTCCACAGTGGCTGCTTGTTGGCCATGATATAGACAAAGCCCTGACTGCCCAGCCCACGGTCCTCTTTCTCGTTGGCCTTGCGACACTTGATTTCATCCAGTTCGCTGGCAGCACGAAGGCTCCTTTTGTTTTTCCAGCCCTTCTTACCACTCTGACACTGATTGAGCAGCTCGTCCCCACTGATGAAGAGCTCCGGTTCACTCTCTGAGCTGTCCTGGAACTCGCTGGTGGCCGGGCCCTTGCTCAGCTTCTTAGCCTTCATCTGCTGCTCTTTCTGTCCCTTCAATTTTTTCTTGTCCCTGCCTCCCAGCCGTGGGCTGGATATGAGCGAGTTGAAGTCACCCAGAGCTCTGCCCTCCTTCTTGGACTTGCCTCCCTCGGCCAGGGGCGGAACGTTTGCCTCCTCAGCCCGACCATCCGCCCGTTTCCGGTTCTTTTTGATGAATTTATCGGAACGCTGTGGCACAGGGCTCTCAGTGAGGGACAGTACCTCTTGAAACCCCTCCCCAGCATCTGCCATGGCCTCTGGTGAGCCGCGATTTCCCTGCAGCTCTGCTGGTGGTGGAGGAGGGGGAGGTGGTGGAGGAGGTGGTGGGGGCGACAACATGTTTTTGTCTACTGCCATGTGGGAGGCTTTGGGAGGCAGTGGCACCGCAGGGCTGGATATGGGCGGGCATGAGTTATAGGTGCCCCAGGGAGTGTGCAAGGCGATGGGTGGGATAGGGAGTCCAGCACAGGAGCTTCCTCCTGGATACATGGGCGGGAGAGGGCAGCAGGCTAGGGTAGCCAGGTTTGCAGAATAACCAGGCGGCAGAACCAGAGTTGCCTCCTGCTGTGAGAAGGGCACCGGTGCCACCATCTCCTTGGGGGAGGAGCAGGGGCGTGGGGATCCTGGAACGGGCTGCATCTGTGGACCAGAATAGGCAGTGCTAGGAGCGTACTGGAGAGAGATTTGGTAGCCTGCGGCTGCTGCTGCAGCTTGGAATGATGCCGCGCTGGGGCTGGTAGGGGACTTTGGAGAGAGGACAAAAGGGAGCCTGGACACATCTAAGTGCTGAGCCGGGCCGAGGATGAGGGGGGGTGGTTTGTGAGGTCCCGAGGGACCAGAGGGGGTCAGGGTTGCTGTCCGTTCCTGAGGAACCCACACCTCCTCTGTGGCTGCTGGGTCCCACTGATAGGGAGGGGGGCGTTTGACAACCAGCCCCACAGACACATCAGTGCCCCCCAGAGCCAGATGCCTCAACGACTGATTCAGTGTCTCGTCCTCAGTAAACGCAGAGTTCACATAGTCTGCCCTGTCTCTGTTGCCTCCTCCACCACCTCCCCCGCCATTACCAGCTCCATCGAGGGCGCTCAGCAGGTTGTACGAGGATTGGGAGGCCAGAGGAGAAGCACTGTTGGAGTGAACGATCACAGTGCTGTGTGGTGCTCCATTCCCTGGTGGGAAATCCTGTCTGATGATGGTCCCTCCTGCTATGCCGTTAGTGCTGCCTGGGGCAGTACTCCCAATACTGGACCCACTACTACATTGACTGCACGTGTACAGGGCTGTTGGCACCCTCTGTTGATACGAGGCTGCTAGTGCACTACTGTTTTTGGCCTTGGGCGGCAGGGGTCTGGGACCTGGATCCAGCATCTGGGAGACCTTAAGAGCAGCCTCTCGGCTGTTCCTCCTGAGAGTGGCGTGAATCAGATTGCTGTCAAGCCTCTGTCCAGGGTTCCTGCCAGTGGCATTGTTCTGATTGGCTGGGTCTGGGTACGGGGGCGGGTCTCCACTGGGTATGGAGTAGCGGGGCACAGTGAGTCTGTTGAGAGTAGCAGAGGCATAGGGCAGCTGGATCTTCTTCCCATCTGCTGAGGCAGAGGACGACGAAGAGGTGACCCGGAGTGTGGCAGAGCTGCCAGGACCTGCCAGCGCGTAGATGTTCTGATTGCACACAAGGCGCGTCCGAGGACGGCATACTTCCTCCACGTTGCCGCTGCTGTCGAAGGTGGTTATCCGCTCATAACCCAGCGGTGTCGGGTACTGTGCGGACTGCTGCCCTGCAGTATACAGATGAAACTCAGCTTTCTTCATACACAGGTCGGCTGGTGGAGGAGTGCCATTGCCGGCCCCCGCTGTTACAGATGCAACAGCGGAGGCTGCAGACACCGACACTGAGGCAGACCCTGAGGCAACGGCCGCTGCTGCAGCTACAGCAGCCGCCACTGTCCCGGGGTAGGGAGGCGGGGGGTTCATCTTGCTAAGCTCTAGAGGGGCACTGAACACCACCGTGTCTCCTTCGGCCAGCTGGGGAGCCGGACGTATGGGCTTGATTTTCAGCAGGTGCTCATGATCGCCTCCCGCTGCTCTCTCAACCACCAAATCAGCAGGAGGGTGAGGGATTTGGATCTGCAGTGTCCCTGGTTGAAGCTGGTGCATGGCTGCACCTGAAGGCTGGCCTGATGACATAGAGGGAACAGGGATTTGGATCTGCAGTTGCTGCTGCTGAATTTGATGGTGGTGCTGTTGTTGCATTTGATGATGTTGCTGCTGTGCTTGCTGCTGCGCTTGCTGCTGCGCTTGCTGCTGCTGCTGAAGAATTTGTTGGTGCTGTTGCTGTTGCAGTTGGTGTTGAATTTGTTGATGCTGCTGCTGCAGCTGCTGTTGCTGTATCTGCTGCTGCAGATGTTGTTGGTGCTGAAGTTGATGTTGATGCTGCTGCTGCATGTGGTGGATCTGCTGTTGAATGTGCTGTTGCTGAAGCTGTTGCTGCTGCAACTGCTGCTGCTGCAGCATCTGCTGCTGTTGCAGTTGGTGTTGTTGTTGCTGAAGCTGTTGCTGGTGGTGCTGCATTTGCTGTTGGTGGTGTTGGAGCTGTTGTTGATGGTGACTTGTTTGTTGCGTTTGATGTTGCTGCTGTGGGTGATGGGCGGTTGGCGGGCCCACCATCAGGCGGCTCATATCCAGCCCCCCAAAGATGACCTGCCCAGGGGCAGAGTACCTGTTGGGAACGGTGTACTGGGCCGTCAAGACGGTGTCCTGACTTTGGTCTGACCCACTGGCAGCAGCACCAGTGGGTGTGGCGGTGGGTGGATTTGACAGGACGTCCAGCTGAACATTCTGATTGGCAAGCAGTGACTGGACCAGACCAATGCTTTGGGTGGGGGACATGGCCTGGGCGGGGCTGTGGATGGGAGCGATGGGGATGTTGACAGTGCACGGTGGGTTGTCATCGGCAACACCAGAGGGACCAGTGACAGGCAGATCATCCTCGTCCTCACTGAAGACGTTGGGGCTGAAGACAGGTAGGTTGATGTAGTCCATGGAGATCTTACGCACCTCTGGCAGGTAGATGGTCATTTGTCTGGGCTGCAGATGGAGGAGGCTTGTCTTGTAGATAACTGGGAAGTAAGGAAGGATCAAGAGCGATAAAGACAGAATTACAGGAATGTCATTAGATTTTTCCATCAAAGACTGGAGGGTGTGTAAATGTCATTCAAATTCACCTCGTAAAAAAATAGCTTTTGAATCATTACCTGCACCAAGATTTGTTGGCAAAAATGTTGCAAGGCCCACAATCTTGAACTTTGTCCCCCAAATATTGGATGTAACCTGAGCAAGGTAATTATGCTACAACAGAAGAAAGAACAAACTTATTCTTATTCTTAAGGCAGTACAATTCAGCATAATAAATTCATTTTCAAAATACACAGTGGAAGCTGGTCATAAAAGACGTCTTCCCATCAAGTTGACCCAACAGGACCTTTACCTGAGTGATGTCATCTAAGGGGAACTCTCGCCGCGTGAGACTAGGTGATCCAATAGACGGTTTCCGTATGGGCAGCCTGGGTGACCTGGAGATTTCCTGTGTAGCTCGGGACAGTTTGGGGGACTTTCTGGGATCAATGTTGATCCTGTTGGTAAAGGGACAGACTAAGTCTCTACAGAGAAGGTAGCAAACGGGAGAAAGAAAGGTTTAGGCATGCGGTGAAGCAAAAGTAAACATTACATTAGTGTAGGACATTCCACTGAATATGCTGTAATTCATGCAAAGAGTTGGTTTAAGACAGGCAAAAGAATGAAAGTGAATATTTCGGTATTAGTTGGGTTAGCTCAACAATCTACAATGATACAGTAAAAAGGGCTCTTCAAATTTGATAGCGAGTATCAATACAATACACACAATCAATACAAATGTAGAATCAATGTAAACGTATAATGAAAAATGCTAAATTATTATAATTTGCTGGATAATGCCTTTTTTTTATGCAATCAGCCCCATCGCTCTAAGAGACTAACAGGTGAAAGCTAATGCATAGCTTGATTCTCTGTGAAACATTAATCAAAAATATAACCTCTGCAGATACTGAATGAAGGAGGAAAAAACTAAAAAAAACATCCTTAATTGGCATAAATCAACGTGTTTTTTATGATTCTAGTTGATTTATGCTGAATTTCGCCAATGTTTGAGTGTGAAAATCAGGGAGAAACAAGTATTCTAAGTTCACTTGTTACAGCTGACTATTAAACAATTTCAACCTGGCATCCCTATTTTGGGCATGTCAGCATTAAACTGTCAATGATTTTCAAACATTGTTTTTGAGAGAATTTTGCTTGTAGGTTGGCTATTTTTGCTATTTTTAATAAAGTGGTTAACAGAAGAGAGGTAAATACTGTATGTTTGATAAACAGATAAACATGGTGCAGGTTTACCTGGGCAGCTTGGGGGATTTGCTGCCTCTGGATATCTTGGGAGATTTCTTCCCCACCCAGTCATCACTCAATTCAATATCACTGGAGTCTGAGCAGTTACAGCTGTCAATCATAGTCGTTATCAGACTGTTGCCGTACACCTCATCTGAAGGGAGAACACAAGATGGAGGCGGATTTTGAGTGTATAAGTGTGTATGACAGTAAAATGTGGTGGTGGACTGAGGAAAGAATCCATTATAGATATTGATGCCAATTCAGGCGATAAGGACACCATTTACACTCTCAATATAAGGAAGGGTGATAGATATTGAACCTTAGATGTAAGAATGTAAAAAAAAATTTCATAAGCTTTTTTTCCCCCCATATATTTTCATAATAAAAAAGTGCCATATATCATATCGTATCAATATCGTGAGCCCAATATTGTGTATCGTATCGTGAAATTAGTGTATCGGCACACCCCTAAAAAGAATGTTATTGTACAGTAATAAAAAAGAAAACAAACATTGTTCGTAAATTGTTCATAACCAATATCATTTTTTTCTCTTTTGAGCACCCCATTTGATAGACTCTGAACTAGAGCATCAGGGTAGTAAACTACTGTGACATTCAGTGGCATTATTCCACAAATCCCTACTTTAAAACATATCATTATAATAGTCAATATTAATAGTCAAGCATTGAAGAGCTTCATAATCCACAAACAACCCATATCCTAACCTTTTCTAATTTTCTAAATTTATATAAAAAAAGATAACAAAAAGATAGTTTAATCTACTGTTACAAACACGCATCATTCTTCTCTGGTCTGTTGCCTTGTCTCCCCTGTGCTCAGCTCTCTTTGTTACATATGTGTACAATAGCTAATCCCTGAGGTGCCACCTGGTGTTGGGTGGACCACACCCTTAAACCTGAAATTTGACCACTGCCCTGGATTACTGTGACGGGAACCAACACAAACACTGATGTTATCTCTATATTTCCACAGACAAATAGGTTTGTCCCTCTGGCCACTGAAACATTTAAATGAAATGCTCCTAAACTGGGCAGAGGCCTAGGCTTACAATAAACTATCCCAAAACAGTTTAGTTGGTAGCAGAGCCACTCAAGATATTTTATAACAGTTATGTACAATTTGGGTTATGTTCAACAGATTTCCAGCTACATCAACAACCTGCAGGGGGCACAATTGACCCTTGAAACCAAATGTGTAATGATAAATCTAAGGGAGGTATAAGGTAATGTGCAGCACTTTCCTCATTCTACTACAAGTAGACCTATTTGATCCATACTACTGTTTAGGGGTAACTTTTCTCCTCTGTTTCTCATTCATATGGATTCTGTGAACCACTGCTACTCTACTCTGGGTCAAGCTAATTTATTTGATGGGCATTAAAGTGTGAATGGGCTGCATACATTTCATGGCTGGCTTCATTTATCACTGTGTGGGGAGGGAGTGGGTTGATTTATGAGGAACCCAGGGGCCATCAGAGCCCCCATTAAGCAGATTTTAATTAACATGGACCGGTCTGCCCTATGTGACTAAAACACACTCACTCTCTCAATGCCAGCACAAGAAACTTCACCCCAAACTCAGACAGCTGGAAAAGTACTGGAGCAGACAATTATGTCTGGGGTGAATACATTCAACTACTTGAATGTTAGGGAATTAAATAGACAATCTGTGGAACAAAAATAATATATCATGTTGACTATTATGATTACAATCCTATTACAATTACCAAATATAACAGAATATGTTTTATCCCTTCAAGGACACTCAGCCAAATGAAAGTCAGTCAAACAGGGGGGAGTAACAGCTCATAATGAGGGCACCAGAAAACACTGAGGATGCCAGTGGGCAGGGAGATTCTCATGTATTTTATCCCATTCAATCCGGGAACGCATCTACAAATGTCTTCCAAATCCTAACAGTTTTCTGAAAACCGTATGTTGCATTAATATCAGTGGTTCTCAATATTTTGTTTCAGGGACCCCCAGAAGCAAAGATTTGAGTTACAAATGTTCGCTTTAAACATATATATATATTCAAAGATTTGCAAACATGTTGATTGATGATTTTTCAAAAATAGCAAATCTACAAGCTCTAATGAGCTTGTATATCTGCTATTTTTGAATATCCAAAGTATAAATAATAATTATAAATAATGGCTATAGCTAAAATCTAAAATGACTCAGATGCGTTCCTGGATTGAATGGGCTAATGTTTGTAGAGTCATTAAATCTAGACTGTACAACATTGTTCTACTAAATGGGCAAGGCAAGTCAATTAGCATATTAGACACCTTAAACAAATACTGGACATTTACATCCAGGATTCCTTTTCATTACATGCTTGTCAATCATATTCCCTGGGATAACAGCAATTCCAACACGACACTTTTTTAAGATAAAATGTAAAATTTCACATTGAATTGCAGATGTCAATGACCTTATTGTTATTTTAAATATCAATAACTCTCAGGGGATCTTATGGTGGACAATCAGGGAACTTCCATATCTCCTTAATAGTACAGGAACATAACTGCTAATAATGCTGCTAGGTTGTGACAATAAACTCCCTTAAAACTACCCTAACACCAATCTAACCCTAGCCTCGTTCCCAGCCTTACTCATCTGTGAAGAGAAAAGCCTGGTCACGACCTCATGCAGAATGTCTATAGGGGCGGGACTTCCGTCATATGTATTTTCCCCGGAAACTATCTTTTTCACCGATCATAACACTCATTCACGGAGAATGTACACGTCATTTCCTTGGGCAGTACTTCCGTCTAGACACTCAACCGGCTAGGACTTGGCCAGCGTGATCTAATCTAACCCTAACCTCAGATCAGAGGATTTCTTTCTCTGAAAAAAAAAGCCTGGGGAATGTAGTGAAAAGTGGATAGAAGGGGGTGGGCCGCTGAAAGTATGGGCAGGAGCACGCTAGTTAGATCAAAGTCTCACCTGCTTTCCCATCGGTCTTGGGGTCCATGATGACAAACTCAGGCCGCAGTTTGCTGATTCGTCGGCCCTTGAGAATAGGCACCAGACCACCGAGGTACTCCAGGTAGAGGGTGTAACAGGGCCCCCCCACCTCGGGGTTGTCCTCAGTGCGCTTCATGGTGCAGTGCAGACGCTCATTGCCAGCGGTCGGGTAGCTGACAAAGTCACGCATGTTGTTGGGGTCTGGGATGGGGGGCTAAGGAAACAGTGCATAACAGAAGAAAAACCTTAATACTATGATCATAGTATTTAGATTGCTTTCCTACAAGACACTTGTGCATGAATGGATCTATACGTGTGCTACAATGAAACCTCATCCACAACTCATGTACGGAAAACCAACATGAATTAAATACGTGTTGTGCAGGTGTCATCAGTTGGCCCAAGCACGCAAGTAGAGTAAGCTTAACCACGATGTATTTGGCGGATTGGCGATCTACCAGCTCAGAACTTGTCGCAACGCGACATGTTGCAAGCTTGTAGATCATAAATGTGTGATGTATATGTGAATAATACAATTTCCTATAATTACATGCCTAATATAGGGACGCCAGGTTTTAAGTGAATTGAAAATGATCTGGTCGTCGTATTTCCTCTGAAGTGTACTCTAGGCCAATGGTTTTCAAATTTTACACCAGAAGTAAAAATCTGTAGGCACACATAATTCAATGCGAAAATAGCAGATCTACAAGCTCACAACGCATCAAATCGTGATCCACTGTTAGCTTGCAGATCAACTATTTTCACTATTTATTTGTAAAGACATTTTTTAAATATATTGAAATAATCATGTGTGGTTGTTGCGAACGCGGAAGGAGGCGCGCCTCCGCCCAAGTGGAGCTTACTATGAAATCCTGCTCGGCTTGTGTGTGTGTGTGTCTGTCTGTGTGCGTGCACTGCCTGTGTGCAGCCTCCAGAGTGCGCCAGAGTGCCGAGCATGGTTTCACACACACACACACACACACACACACACACACACACACACACACACACACACACACACACACACACACACACACACACACACACACACACACACACAGACGCCTGCACTACAGTGTGGCCATGAAGAGCGCAGGAATGTAGACAATGCTCTGATTAAAATGCACACACCTGCAACATATTTCGAGCTGCGTTCGCTTCCAGCGTTCGCGCGTCTTACTTGTCATAAAAGTCTCAATGTATACCTGGACTTGTCTCATGGCACAACAGTGTGCCTTGGCACACCGTTTTGAAAACACTGCAAGCTCATATGTATGGAGTCAAAGAACACAAGCTCTGTAGTTTGGCTTGTATGATGTCACTCGCCTACAGTACTCTGGAACTTTGTAAAGCCAATATTGGAAAACACGAGGCGAACTCGCAGCCATAAATTTCATTCACGACTCGCATTACAAAGACATTATGTTGAAAAAAATAAAAATCTTTAATCAGTATTTATGCCCCTAGTGTTGGCTAAGATGGTCTCTATGGAGCACTGATGCACCCATGCTATGCGCTCATCGGACTACCACCCATGTTATGTTACCTTGATGGTGGGGACAAAGGCAGCAGTGACGTAGGAACAGAGGCGGGAGGGCATGGTGAGCTTGGCCACATCTTTTTCTTCCTTCAGTGCCGTGGCAATGCCCTGCTGGCACAGCAGCTGCAGGCTGGCCACACGGTGCTCCACCCGCACCACGTAGAGTGCTGGGCCACACGCCAAGAACAGGCGAGAGTCCCGGTGACCCCAGCACAGGGTAGTGATAGGACGCTGCAGGGACAGGAGGGAGGGAAGCGATGACAATGATACTCAGGACCTTTTTTTTATTCACAATCTCCACATATGAAAAGGTTTTTTACCAGGTATAAAAGGGGTTATCACAGTGTAAAGATCAAGATCTTTATTGCCATGCCAACTCCAGAAATATTTCTTGGTACTTCTCAACATATCTGGTCTGAAGTACAAACATACTGTACATACAGAAACAGTGTAGTAGCCCAATAAAATATATGTCTAAAAACAAAAGCAAATACATAGAATAATTGCTTTTTTTTTAAAAATAACAAGAGAAAAATATATAAAATGCTTTAGAAATCAGCAGCATCAGAAGACCAGAATGGGCAACTTATTAATTCTGATTATGGGGAAGGTAATTGTTTGGTTTTAATGGCTTTGATGGTTGGCAGGTTGTTACCCAGACCTGAGTCAGATAGCATTCGTAAACAACTGCTTTGATTTAGCCTTCTTGGACTACCACATGGGAGAGGGTATGCTACATACTGTATAACCACTTGGAATGACCTACAGCTTAAATTAAAGATCTGCTCTGCCATAACATACGGTCAATTTAAATCTTTGATTGCAGACCTACCCACAAGTGTCTGCAACTGCTTTTAAATTTGTGTTGTATCACGATAGGGGAAATGTTCTGTTTTGTTTTGTCATTGATATAAATATTGATTTGAAAATGTAGCTGTACTGTGATGTATCTCGACGACACTGCAAATGAGCGCAACCTCAATGTCCTTCGAGAACAAATAAAGGTTTGAAATTAAATATATTACTCAAAATAAATATGTTTTTTTAATCTAATATACAAAAGACTTCCGACACCTCATACATGTACTCTGACTGGGCTAAAAGAGATGAAGTCTAGGTTCTTTTGTATATAGCTGATCACCTGTGCCGGTGTGTCCAGTGTATATATGTGTTCTCCGCGGACGTTGTAGAACTTGACGATGGCGTTCCTGGTTGGGGGAGGACAGGAGGGGTCTTGGGGGAGGAAGGTCCTCTCCATCCCTGCCACTGCCAACAGGTCCCCCTGAGAGCACCACTGGACCACCACATCTAAAAGCAGCAAGATGTCAAAACAGACACATTAAATTAAGTCCTTATGATATGTGTACGGAAGACCAACAAACATAGACAAGTAAAGGCACACATGTCTGCGAACATGCATGAATGCACAATTGCACATGTGCGCACACGGAGGTGCACAGGTGTGTCCACACACTTACCTTTAAGACATGTGCGTATGAGGGTGGGAGAGAGGTCATCGTAGTTGTTCATCAGGCTGATGTCTCCAGAGGTGAAGCTTACAGTCAGCAGTGGTTTCAGGCTGTGCACTGTGAGGAGACAGAGAGGTCAGGCCACCATGGAAGAGGAAGTCAGACAGCAGCACAACACAAGTCAGTACAAATCACTTTATACCACTTGGTTGGTTTGAACATGCAGGCATGTACAGTAACAGTACATATACATTTGGATGGCAAAAGACATTTAACAAGAAAAGACAAGACCAATAATACAACAAAAATGTACCAAAAATAAAAATGTGTGCACATTTAGGAGTTCCCTACATTCAAATAAACAGATGGAGGATTGAGATCAACAAATAAACTGGGCTTTCTGTACTAAGAGGCTACTTTCAGCAACTACAATCTTTTTTATTCTTTTTATCCCCTAAAATTTTGAATAGCCAATTGTTTTTTAGCCCCTTTTTCTCCCCAATTAAGTTGTTATGCCAATTAATTTCTCCCCACACACATTGCTGTGTTGTCACTGCTGTTGTATCCTACTGACTCACCCGCCAGTAAGGAGCCCCCACCGGGAGGACGTCGGGCCTTTGTCCTACTCCTCCCGGCCAACACTCCCTGCTAACAGGTGCCGCCCCAGACCGTAGGAGTACATGCAGTGACAAACATCAACCTCCCCGCCCGGCTTCCCTCCCCCGAACACGGGCCAACCACAGATTCGAACCCACAACCTCCGTGGTGGTGGGCAGGGACTTGACCACTGCGCCACCCGAGTGTCACAACTACAATTTAGTTTGAATTGGAATTTTGCTGAGCACACATGGTCTTTTTCCAACGTCATATTCATATAGTTACGAGACACTGGAGAACCTGAGACACCCGCACTTAGTGTATATTGCCGGCCACTGAGCATTGCCATTGAAGCAACTGGAGCCAATATCGCTAACCAGGCTACACAGTAAAGTCCTGAGTGTTAATGTAACGCTGAGAGTGTAAAAATGAGTTAATTAACACTCTGGATTTTACTTGTGTACTGCTGGCCCACACTGAAAGCAGGTTTCAACAGAACTTAAACTTATACAATGCAGGTCCACAAATAACGATTTTGAGCAGCCTCTGCTGGTCATTACCGTCACTGCAGGCCGTTCATTTATTCCTCTGTTACCCAGAATTCCATTTGTTTTCACCGGAAGACGGAAGCGTTTCAAAAAGCGTTCTTTTAATTGTTTTATACGATCTGTGGATCGTTTCTCTTAGCCAGTGGAGCTTTAGTTACCGTGAGTAGTGTTTTCTTTTTCTGTTGTTTTTCGATCTTCAAATCATACAATCTCTTAAAAACAGCGTGAGTTTCCTTTTTGTTATTAGCGCGGTAGTTCCTGGCCAAACAGGAAACCGGTGCGGTATTTCCTGGCCAAACAGGAAACCGGTGCATTTTCCGGCCGGATGACGTCATTTTCGCTGGAAAGGCACCCCGTTCAATAGAAAATATATAAATAAAAGGCTTTCGGGGGTGAAATTCATGGAGTGGGTGTTTGCCACTCACAAAAGATATACAATTTAACTTTAGTTTTATTGAATAAGTTACCTAGTATTACTTTAATAAGTTGCGATAAGTTACACCAATGAATGTTTTGGTCCTTCTTTTAGATGTCCTCTGTACTGGCCTCTTCCAAATACACACACACACACACACACACACACACACACACACACACACACACACACACACACACACACACACACACACACACACACACACACACACACACACACACACACACACACACACACACACACACACACACACACACACACACACACACACACACACACACACACACACACACCGGAGCAGTTGGTTCGGTGCCTTGCTCAAGGGCCACTCACTTCCCCACCCAGAATGTTTCTGCTGGTCTAGGTAATCAAACCCCGCATTTGTAACCCTTTCGGTTACAAATGCGCTCCTCTAACCTTTAGGCCACTAATGCCCCCAAACGTATAATTTAATTAATTAATTAAACGTAAGTATAATTAATAGTTCTTATGATGTACCTCAATGAGAGCTGTGCCTAAACATATTCCTCCTCAATACTGTTGGTATTACATCACTAGCTTCTTTGCAAACTACGTCAGAGGACCAGGTGATCAATATGCATTTCCAAAGTGGGCCATAAAAATAGATTGGACGTGAGGGAGACGGTGCCTTTGTATGCCTGTGTGTCTGTGTGTATACTATAGCGGTAGTAGGCGGTGTTATGAGGGGCCAGTTCTATATCTGTAGAAAATAATCTAAGTAATTCATTCTCAGAAGGAATCTACTGCATTTTAATCAAAATAATACATTTGCCCCGACACATAGTCACACAAGTGCTTTTCCTCGTTGTATTTCATTCTATCATAAGTGTTATTAAAAGGCGGAGTGCTATAAATAACACACCTTACTGCAACCACCTACACTTTGGTCATATCGTCAACCTTGCATCTGTCCTTTCAAATTGTCCTGCAAGTGACCCAATTACCACAAACCTCTTTACTTTTTCTCCTTTAGATTTCCTGTTACTGATTTAGTGTTCTGCTATATTCTTCTGCTTTGCATTGTAAAATACTCTTAGCTAGGATGATGCTACCATGCATATACTAGTATGATGCGGTGTGCACTGCAGTGATAATGGGTCATCATCATATATCATGGCCCACTGCTTTGGCAGGCGGAGGAATAAGAAGGGTTGGTGTCTCAGGCAGGCTGTCGTCTAGAGAGACCATTTCTATCGGGGCCAATCAATTAGTATTGGCTGCTTTAATTAGTGAATTAGAGTATAATCAGCGGTCCAGCTATGGCAAGCACTTTTCAGCTTTACAATTCGATGCGCTATAAAAAAAACGGTACAGGCGAGTAGTTAAGCTGAGGAGGGAGTAGGTAGAAAAGACAAAGGAAACCGATAAGCAAACAAAGTTGTTCCATGAGCTGCTGAACATGCTAGACGCAACATGCGTCTGTCTATCAGCGGAGTGGTTGCTGTGCAGTCCCATCATATCACAACGTCCTTCCAGATAGGCATGACACAACAGCCTCACTACTGCTCTCTCTTATTATTAGTTCTTTATACTATTTCACACTTTGCTGAATGCTGACAGTGGAGATCGCCACGGTAGTAAAGAAGTGCAAAGGACAAAAATACCAAATAGATTAACTGTCACATGGGTCCTCCATGTTTGGTTTGAAGCAGGAAACACGCCTTTGTCATGCTAGAATATTCTCCTATTTTGTTTTGCTTAGCCACTCTACATGAATGTAGTCCTGTGGGCAAGTCAAGACCAAGGAAGAGGCAGAGAACCCTGTTAGCAAAACAGCTCTGGTAATATGTTGTTACTTTTGACAAGGGCATGCCTTCTAATGTAAAGTCACACTTTTAAAGGCCTAGGCATTCAGATTCACCAGCCTTGACCTTGCGTTCCATATCAATCCTAGGGGGCAGGGTTGAAGAAACCTGTATGTACCAGGCTGATAATTGAGAAATTGACTATTCCCAATGAAGATTATGTATTGTGCCGTTACAGTACAGGTCACATTGCGGTGCTGTCTGGGGACTTCTCCAAGAGCTGTGAGCTTTCCAATAATAGCACACTGTCCACCTGGGCTAATGTAAAACATTGTTTTTAATTTAACACAATTTCCATTCTGTGTCCACAGTCCACACACACCTCTGATCGTCACTTGAGGGTCAGTGAGTGACGCACATCAGGGTTCTGGTGACGCATACTTTACACTGTGACAGCTGCTGTTGTTACAACACCGCCTGCCGTCCGCCATTGTCCCAAGCACCCAAGTCAGCAATTAGGACTTCCTGTAGCAAAGTCAGCCCAATGTCACAGTGACACACACACACGCACACGCCACGGTCATCCTGGTGTCCTCTCTGCCGTTGCACTCCTCCTTTCCCTCCATCGCTCTCCATCTTGACTGCCCCTCCTGCCCTATAGCATCTTCCACACACTTGGTCACAGTGGTTTGTTTTAATGCCCCTCGGAGACACTCCACCCCTCTCCCGCAGAAGTGGAGTGCTGGTCACTGGTCACCTTCCTATTTTCTGGTCTTAACCAGCTGGTCTGCTGTGGATATATGGCTTGCTTGCCTGATTGATTGATTGATGTTTTTACTGACATAAATGCGGATACATGAACGGTGATATCACATTCACACACGTGTTCACTCAGCGACGGCGGAGGAAACCATGCAAGGCACCAACCTACTCATCGGTGGCAGTTTGGGGTTCAGTGTCTTGCTCAAGAACAGCCGTGAATCGAAGTAGGAACCTTCTGATTCCCAATTGGTCGCTCTACCTCCTGAGCCACTGCCGCCCCGTGCAGGTGCAAACTAAATGACATTGAACAAGTGGCCCAGACAATATATCCAGAGCACTTCTATCTACCGTATTAAAGTGGATATTTCTACCTATAAATTCCACTTTGAATGACCTTTGAGATAACCTTTAGTGCCATGCTCTTTCCAGATTGTTTATTGTCTAATAAGCAGCCTAAGTAAGTAACTTCTTTCTTGGATATAACTTCAAAGTCACCTACTACCACTCTGAACCCAGGGGACTTATTGTGCGAGAGAGAATGTTTTACCCTCCGTCCGTCCGTCCGTCCGTCCTGTCCGTGTGTTACCACCAAATCTCCGGCACCGTTGGCCCGGTCGCTGCGAAACTGTGCACACACACTCCCTGGATGCCAATTCAGAACCTCTGCCTCACATTTTTCACATGGGCCTGTTATAGCGCCACCAGGAGGCCGATTTGTGCAAAACCCATTTTTTCACATTACTCCTACTACAGTTTTTTACCAAACGTCATGCAAATCGGTACACAGTATCTCTATAGTCATGTGATCAACCCTGATCTGTCCCATTTCCCATATTCCATCCTCATTGGTTAAGGTTGCCATCCAAAGTTTGCAGGATTGGTCCGTTTTGAACAAACTGCCTCAAACCATGAACGCAGCTTGCGATTTCCATGAAATTTCACACGCACATTCCCACTAGGCCGAGGAAGAAATTCCACCCTTTTCACATTGGCCTGTTATAGCGCCACCAGCAGGTCTAATTTAGCAAAACACATTTTTGGAACAAAATGCCACAAATCATGAATGCTGTGTCTGATTGGCGTGAAAGACCTAAGAATAAATGGCACCCTTTTCATATTGGCCTATTATAGCGCCACCAGGAGGCCAGAATAACGTACCTGACCTGGCGGAGACCTGTGCTCCGAGGAGCACTTTTTCTAGTTTAGTATTGCATTACCCCCTGTCTGGAGCCCTCATTCAATGCAATTGTGCTTGCACCTCTTGGTTCTCCAACATCTCAATGATACTAAAAAACTAAGCTTCAGACATCGAAAAACAAACTGATAACTTTAAGACTACTTCTCTGCCTTAAGCCCATGACCCACCTAAATCCAACACACTTTGCTACTTTAGGATGGCTCAGGGTAGGGACAGTGCCCTCAATACCCTCATACCTGTCTAACTACTGTACTTCTCCAAAGTGAGTGAGTGACACCCATAGCCGCAACACTAGAGGGAGCAAGTAGCGACCATGATCTGGTACTAACAACATTTAGAATAAACATGGGAAAATTCTCATTCTACAATCAAAATGTGGAATTCCCTGACACCATCCATTAATTCACTGGTTTCTATCAAAACTGGCCTGGAAAAACTTCTATTAGGAGAAGGGGAGGTAAATGTAAATTCCCATCAACAGGTGTCATTCACTGCTGTCGTTTTTCCCTTTTCTCCAGTTTGTACATAGTGTTTGTATTTGTTGATGACATGTATTATAGTGTAAACTTTTATTTTTATGCTATGTTGATGAATTGAATACATAGGAGTTCTGCACCAAGTAATCTTTCTACCCTAATGTATCATGACAAGAGACTAGAAGAGCTGAATCATGAATTCAATCAGTGAAAATGAACAGGTTACGTACGACCACACAGGCTGACTTCATGTCATGCCTGTGTTTAAACCACAAAACAAACAGACTCAAATGATTCAATCATTTACAGGGTTAGGGTCAGTGTATTGGCAACATTACAGCATTTCAGCAGCTGTTGACCACCTGGCATCACCTATCAATTGTGATTCATCCTTCAGCAGGGCAAAACAAGACAAGCAAAGATCATGCATATTTATATTAACACGGTCCCATCCAACTAATGTTAACAGAAGAACAGGGCCTACAGTACGTCAACTTCGTCAAGCACATCTGCCCTCCTACATCTAAGTCACTGTTTCCCAAACAGTGGGTCGGGACCCATGTCTGGATCACGGACCAATTTCTATGGGTCTTGAGTAAATATCCTTTTACTTTGCGTTTCCTACATCTTATTAATTATTATTATTACAAAAGATTTTTTTTTTAAACCCACTAAAATCCACATGTTGAAAACAACATTTTTCTAAAATAATTTCATAATGACAAAAATAATCAAAGAAATTCCCTAAATTAGAAAACAAAGAAGTAGTGAAAATGGCAGATCTGCAAGCTTGTAGATCTGCTATTTTCACTAGTTTGGGTCCCGGGCAAACGTCTAATTTCTCTTTTGGGTCTTGATCTAAAATGTTTGGGAACCGCTGGTCTACCGTAAGTTATGTGACAACGCCAAGGAGACTAATTACACCATCTTGCGTTCCCGTGCAGTCTCTTCTGAGTCAGAAATCTTACCCTTCACCAGCACTGAGTTAGTGTGCAAGAGAAGGTGATGGAGCAGTGAACGACAGGATGAGGAGATCATGCAACCGAGGGAGGAGCAGGAAGAAAGCCAGATGGTTTCACATCTGCCTTCATCTGTGCTGAACCACCGTGGGATGTAACAGCTGGTCAACTCTGCCCCGGTGTATAGCTCCCAATAGACACAATGCCTTACCAGCTAAACCCATTACAGATGACCCCTGCAGCTTTATGGCTGCTTAAGGTACCACACCGTGGTACCGTTTATGTGTCCTATTGCATATCAGATACAGTATGAGACGTTATGTTTACAGATCTCACTGAACATAATGGTGTAAAATAGTTTACAAGGGTACAGATTAAAAAGGGCAAGGCTGCTTTCACTTGCCTGTTGGAGAGGATGAGGAGAGGCAGTGCAATAGACACGCAATAGATCGAAACAACGTCAACGCCATTACTGTATATTTGCTGCTTGTCACCAGGTGTTAATAAACTGTGGTTTGTAATGACTATGGCTGGTTGATAGAATGTCTTGTCCTTACAGACAGTGGTAGAAAATTACACGGTGCAACATACTGTATTGGATAGTTCCTAATGATTTGACTCTGGTGTAAGCTAAGGCTGTCCCCAACTATGAATTTCTAGCCATTACATTACAGACTGATACAACAATTTGCAGGACCTTGTTGCACATATCTAAAGACCTGAACCTTCTCAGAAAGAACAGCCTGCTCTGGCCCTTGCTGTAGAGGGCATCTGAGATGTAAATCTAATGTTATACATTACATTAAATTAAAAGCTGATTTAAAATCACAGAGTAAGTACTGCTCATGGCCAACAAATACAGCTTGAAAACTTCCTCACCCCCCCCCCCCTTCCTCACTCCCCCCAAAAACAAATCTTTACGTTTTTTACGTCCGTGGCAGAATTGGATTTTGGACGTAAATAACGTTAATTACGTCCTTGGCAGTGAATGAGTTAATAAAGGTGTACAAAATATAAAATCGCGCCACTGTGCAGCTGAGGGATATTCACAAGCCCGGGCCGCCATCCCCTGCCTCCCTCCTAACTAAAGGGACTCGCAATGCGCATGGGACAGCGAACTCACATTTCAAATCACATTGATTGACTGGTGATATAAACATAACTGACATACGTTTTAATATCCAAACTTGACAGCAACAGGAATTAAGTGCAGGATCTTGTGAGACATCGTCCCAGCATTGTCAAGCTCGCAATGCGCATTGAGGATTTGCAGAAACTAGAGCTGTAGCTCATCTGCTCTAGTGGAGCAGAAATTAAAAAGTGATGACTCGACTAACACAACCTTAGCTGACAAAGAGCCCACTACTACAGCAGTCCAGTGGCAGAGCCTTCTTAGAACTTAAACAACATACCTTTGGGTGGGGAGTAGTCGTCGGAGTCTGTGTCACTCTCGCTGCTGTCCTCCACCAGGAAGCTGGGGTAGTTCCAGGACATGCTGACGATGCCGTCTGACTCGTGCAGCAGAATGTGAGCCAGCATGCGCCCGTGGCAGTCCATCACTATCACCTGTCCGTCCGCCGTACCAAACAACACCTACAGTAGAAGCACCACAGAACAACTCATCATCATGCATCATCTCATGATAAAACTACAGAGGACAGGACAGAGAGAAACAGAGATGGGGAAAAATTGTGAGGAAGATTGATAAAGAGAAAAACAGAAAGAGAATGAGAGAGGTGCTAGAAAGAAACAGATGATAGGTTGAGAACATGAGTGAGTGTATGGTGTATCTGCAAAGATCCTAGCTGAAGGAAAGGGCTCCAGAAAAACATTATGGAGACAATGAGGAACGACAGGGAAACATACAGAAACTGAAAGCTCTGTGACATCCAACCAAAGCCGACAAGACCGCAGCACGTAAGCAGAAATGCAGCCAAATAAAACCACTGTGTAGACAAGAGAGCGAGTACTGGCTGTCACTCACGACAAAGCTCCAGTGGCCATCAATGAATGAGACGGATTACTAAAAGTGGCAAATGCCAAAGAAAAACAAAAGTTCAGCCTATTAGCAAAAATAAATAAATAAGTCTGTCTATTAGAATAAAAATTCTCTGGGAAAATGCTGCAAGCTATTTGTACGTATCAAAACTCAAAAGTGTGTGTGTGTGTGTGTGTGTGTGTGTGTGTGTGTGTGTGTGTGTGTGTGTGTATGCGTGTGTGTGTGTGTGTGTGTGTGTGTGTGTGTGTGTGTGTGTGTGTGTGTGTGTGTGTGTGTGTGTGTGTGTATGCGTGCGCTACCTGCTGGTCGTCAGGTGTCCAGATACCACAGGTGATCTGACTCTCCAGGTTGATCTCGGAGGACCAGTGCCTCTGCCCACTGACTGACCCCACCAGGACAAAGCCATCCCGGTAGGAGATGAGTGCCTGCGTCCCGTCATGGGACCAAGTGAAATCGCTCACCTAGGAAGGTAAAACATTTATAGCAGGTCAGCTAATGAAGTTGGTCAGAAAGACCGCTTAGCAGTTGGCACATGGAACATAATTAACACCATAGTGACAATACCTAACGATACTGTGAACAGACGGTACTGCATGTCCTTTGTATTTGTCCTTGTCCATAGCATAATTGGCATACGGAGAGGACAGCAGGAACTTAATTGGAAGTAACAATGTATGTAACACTGGTTTGTGGGGTCCTTGAGGGGGCACCAGGGGACCCCAGCTAAATTACAGATAGTTAACGAACCAACCAATTCATTCCATGTGTACACTTTGAGTTAAATGAATACTGAGAATGTTACAGTTTAGATAGGGGTCACAGAGATATAGAAATGTGTATCAAATGGGGGTCTGTTGCCTTGTAATACAGTCGGGGTCCTTGAAATAAAAGGTTGAGAATCACAGCTCTAAAATAAATGTATATCCATCACATTTGATATTTTTCCCAGCCTTGCTTCACATGAATGTGAGTGAGCTCACTCATGTCTTGCAAAGAAATGCGAGCACTTGTCACAAAAAAAATTTTTTTTACCGGGTGCATGGTTCAAAGAGAATTCACAAAATTCACAAAATCACCAGCACTCACTTCAAGTCTATACATTTCATTATCTGGCACATGCAGCAACAATCCACAAATGTGTTTCGAAGCGCCGAAACGCGTGCTAGCGATCTCCCTCATGTCTTACCTGAGCCCCACGGTCGTTGACAAGCTCCACAGACCAGCGTCCTTCATACTGGATCCACACAAAGATCCCCCCATCAGTATCACATGTAGCCAGCTTCTGGAAGGGCTCGTTCCAACGCACCAGAACCACCTGGTAACACACACACAAACAAACACACACACACACACACACACACACACACACACACACACACACACACACAGGAAGACAAATGAGAAACATTAAGGGGTAATTCTCAGGGTAATTCTGGTCTTCAGAGACCATTCTATGTCTCTGCAAATGTCTCCATCACTGGTGAGCTGTTTGAATAAAATCAAACTGGTCCCGACCTGTTCTTAGGTCCCCCTTGCAGTTTGACTAGGGCTGGGCGATATATGGACAAAAAGATATTTTTCACCAAATACCTCAATATCGATATTGTGACGATAATATCGTATTGTGGCAATAATATATATTTTTCATGAATGTTAAAAAACTGCAAAAATAGCCAATCTACAAGCGCACGTGTCATTTAGTGTAAAATAGGGCTTAAGTGATTAAAACCAGGAAAAGACAACACAATATTACAAATACCGGACAATATCTAGTCTCTCTATAGATATATTGCCCAGCCGAACTCTGACCCTTCTACTGGTGACTTATGGACGTTGATGAGTATCTTAGTGTAAAGAAACAAATTACTAATTACATTCTGTGCAATATGGTGACTGGGTTCTCTAATGGTTAAATAAATGGTCCACAGCTCATTCATGTTCATCAACAGATGTGTGTGCTGCCGCAAGTGCCCTTGAGCAGGACACTGAAACCCTGCCTGCTCATTCATGTAAATCGCTCTGGTTAAGAGTGTCTGCAAAATGCCTAAAATGTAAGATCTTATGCGCTCTACTACACACATTTCAGCCCCATCTAAATTTAGCTGCGGACCGGAAGAAAGTCAATCAGAAAGTGGGTTAGCCTCATTTTCAAAGTGACGCAAAAGAGGTGCTATGATATCCTGGATAGATAATGAGTTTCTATTGCTCCATTCCCACCCACCGTACATCCTCACAATGAACAACTTTCAATGTGTTGCACTTGCATCACACTGACAAACACACAAACTCTCAATGCTTGTTCATAACTGTAGTAGTGCAGTAGTGCAAGCGACAGCCAAACACCAATCAGTCTGATAAGGGTGGAGGGTTGCTGACTTAGAGGTTCATGACTGGCTACTTTATCCGGTAGTACCCACAAACGCTTGCCCAGAGAGAACACAAGCAAGAGATAGATAGAGAGATAGAGAGGCGACAGGGAGAGAGAGACAGACAGATAAAGAATCATTTTAACAAATTAATTTTGGAACCCTTCCAAGAACTGTTAACTTCAAATCTAATGTAAGAGGCTGAGAATAAGAAACAGAGGGATCTACTAGTGTGAGATCAACATAGGGGTGAATGCACAGTGGTTTAATGATCAGACAGACCAGCAGACTATACCCATCCCACTGTGGCAGCTGCGTCTCACAGATGTATGGATTCCTGTACTGGCCCCAAGGTCGACTAATGAAGAGATGGAATGGAACCTCAGTGCATCTGTGTAAGATGCACCCCTTTAGACTGGAACTTGTGCTTCGAGGCAAAGGGTGCCAGTCAATATACAGTATAAAGTAGAAAGCAGCAAAACAGAAATCAACATTTTTTATTATAATTATATTATTATAATAACTATTATTACTATTATAATAATTTTTCACTCGAATGTGCAACAGTGCTCGGTTTCTTTTCTCTTTGGCTTTGTGAAGTCCATATGCATGCTTTAAATCTCTCACACCTTTGTTGCTAGCATCGCTTCCAATACCCCCACCCCCAATCCTGTGCCACCTTCCTCTGTAGCGTGACTCAGCCTGTTCCCTGAGGAATAATCCTAGTAGAAGCAGCTCCCATTTCCCTGGGAGCAGCACGTGGGTTCTGCACACTCATAGACACCCAGAACAGGCTTTTACCAGGGCTTACACTGACTGAGTGCACGCCCGACAGATCAGTGGTTCAGAGTTGGATTAGCCAACCCACCACACCTACTATCCATAGACCATGGGAACAGCGATCATTAAATGTGACTTCACTTGTCTGAATGAGAACTTCATAAGAACCCAAAGAGAGAAAAGAAGACATACATTTGTGTGATATGTCACTTAATCTGACCATTTGATTTGTTACAAGCTAAATGTACCATGCTGATATTGTGCTACCGCATTGCACTCCATTCTGCAAAAAGGGTTAACGGTAACAGTTATGCCAGCAGCAAAGTTATGACGCCTATGTGTGTGTGACCATAGTAAATCACATAACCACCTGAGGCAATACTTGGCAGGCATACAGTACCTTTGCATTAAAGCTAGTGGATCATACAGCAGAATACTGAGGGGGGATACTGAGGCTTGGGGGGGTTTCATGCTTTATTTAGAGAGGGATAGGGAAAGTAGGCTGAGAGAGATGGGGTGTGACACGCAGCAAAGGTCGTCGGGAATGGGAGTCGAACCCGCGACACGCTGTCAGGCTGGCATTGCAGCCTAGGTGAGTCCACCTCTGAAACCAATGTGGCAAGATGCCATTGTAGATGGCCCCAGCAACAGACAGAATGAGCGTCAAAAAGTGTCAGAAATACACTGTAGTCAACGGGCAAATATGTATCCTTTAAATTTGAGTGGGGCAACAATATTTGTAATGAGTAATGATACAGTCAGGTACTGTAACTAACTGTCCATATACTCAATAGTTTCAGGTGCTGCTACTGGTCATTTGTTGAGTTTGTTTTGGAAAAGTAAATGCATAGTACAAACAATCTGGCAAGAAGATGATTCTGTGATAAATCAGCAATGCTGGGAATAGAGGATGCATCACTGTCTTGCATGTTGTTGAAAATGTTGTATGCACTCCAATTTGTGTCAGTGAATGCAATCTGTCTCTCACCAACATGGGCACACACACACTATGCATGCATTCACTGAATGCAAACAACAGCTCATATGTTTATTACAGACAACCCAATACATCACCAACTCCCTGGAAACCTCGAGACACATTCTTTTGCCCCACAGGGCTCAAAAAGTGACCGGCTACAATAACATTCATCGATCTCCTGGCCCTGGGCCCTCAGTCAGAGGTGTGTGCGGTAAGGTGATCTGTGAGGTAGATTTACAGTGCTCTCACTTTTACTCCCAGTGACATAAATCCTAATGCAACTCTATAGGCCTATACAAGCCACCAGGGAGACAATGCGACTATGTCTGCAGCACTGGTCCAGTGAGTGGTCCCCATGTTATTTTGAATGAGCTGACCATATCCACACACCACAGAAAAGCCTAGTTATCTATCATTCAGCTGCAGCAGTCACCTGATGGCTGCAGTAAACACAGAGTAATGCTGCCTAGCTTGGGCCCATAGTTTACTATGGGCCAAATTAAAAAAAACTGTAAATTGAACAGGTTTCGGCAACACTGTCAAAGGTAATTAATTACATTGCAGGAACCCTGTTTAAGCAAAATTTAGGCTGATTCATGGTATTATCTGACCCAATTCAACTCTACATGAGTGTGTGCGTGTGTGTGTGTGTGTGTGTGTGTGTGTGTGTGTGTGTGTGTGTGTGTGTGTGTGTGTGTGTGTGTGTGTGTGTGTGTGTATGTGTGTAATAGCAATAATGCTCATTCACACACACAAACATAACTTTGATGTCACCAAACAACCAACTTAGCACAGTAGTTTATGAATACTTTTGCCATGCAAGAGTGCATGTGCCCACTCTGCCCCTCCCTGACATAATCCCTATCCCTGTGTGTGTGTGTGTGTGTGTGTGTGTGTGTGTGTGTGTGTGTGTGTGTGTGTGTGTGTGTGTGTGTGTGTGTGTGTGTGTGTGTGTGTGTGTGTGTGTGTGTGTGTGTGTGTGTGTGTGTGTGTGTGTGTGTGTGTGTGTGTAAACTGTAAATTTAGCCCAGCGTGGGGCTTAGTCTGAGCTGGTCAGTCAGCCCGTAGGGGGGACAGCTGACAGCCTAACTGTGACGCTGCGATTTAGGGGATCAGACGTCACATGGAGACAGACAGGATAAGACTGGGCAGTCACAGGACACAGAGGCCGGATGGCTAGCCAGTAAGAGACAAACAAAAACACGCAAAACAGCAGGGTGGAGAAATTACTTCTGTTGTACCTGCCACAGCACCCTTCTGAATTGGGTGTCTAAATCCAGCACATTTTCAACAGACCAGTTCCATGAGGCTGGTGGAACTGACAAAATATGGTGTTAATATCCCACCCAATATGGTGTTAACATCCCATGGCTAGACATCTACAAAATTAGAGTGAATGACAAGCTGGAACAGGTCCGATCCAAGCACGGTGCGGGCACAGATGCATGTGCGCATTCATCATTATCATCATCTCTAGCCCTTCCTGACAAATAAGAGACAGAGGCTGCAGGTTCTGAGACCAAGGCTTCTTACGTGCACTGAACATTCATTGATACCTGTCCTGCAACATTCGAACCTATTATCCGTTGCTGCATGTGCACGAACGTCATGTCATCTGTGTTATTAGCATAAATAGCCTAGCTTAAATAACGGTAAACACAGACTCTTCATCAGGGTTGCATTGGTGATTTGGAAAGTGGTTGCACTCTATTTGAATGACGTCACTCGCCTGTCGCTTAACACCTACACTACAGGTCACACAATGGACAATTGATATGCATCTAGGCTCATTTCTATGAGCATCCTATGTTAATTCATGCTGGTGTGACAACCGACAGTCGGCAGCCTTTTAATGTAGCTTGATAGCGATGCTAAGCTACCAATGTATCCGAACATTAAACTTATACTCGCGTCATCAGTCTTCCTGCTGTGGAGACCCTGGTTTCTATTTACTGCTCTGTGCTCATGTGGTCTAGAAGAGCCCCCATTTATATCAATTCAATCAAGCCATCCAGGGTCCTGGTGAATCATGACCATAAAACACATTTTATTTAATTTAATTACATTTTATATTTAATTTAATTTAATTTTATATTTATTTATGATATACTATATTGAATAAATACCCTTTGTTTTGCCGTTTTCAAAAAAGCTTTTTCACAGAATGAAACGTTTTATGGTCATGATTCACCAGGCTTGATTCTAGGCTTAAAATAATTTTAATAAATAGTTTTGGAAATGTCAATGGGAAAAAAGCATTGACTATTTTGGAGTGGAACCAGAAAATGTCCGCCACTGCTATGCCCTACATGAATGCACACATACACAGACCGTTTCCGTATCCTGTCTAAACCGGATTACTAGCAAAGTACGGGGTAATCAGCCCTGCAAGCCAGAAATAAATAACTAAATGAATAAATAACTAACCAAAAGTCTGAACCTTGTAATTGAGATCCAAATGCCAATGCCAATAGAACAACAAACATTTGAATCTTCAGATGTTCGGGGCCAGCCCTAGTTGTCAGTGCAGGCCCGTTCCCTGACTGAGAATCAGAGGGCGGCCACTGACCCAAGCAACTGCACCGAGGGGACAAAAATCAAATCAAGGGACAGCTGCATGTTTCATCAGAGTCAGCAGGAGTGTAAGGACACAGTTAGGGCATCAGCACATGGGTGCAGTCACGGCGCGCAGGTCACCACCGTTCAAGTGACAAGACAGGTTTTTCCCCAAACTTAAATAATCAGTGAGTATGTAGTTCAATTTTTGTTTGTAACCTTTTCTGCGAGAAGGCTACACAAATCCATTTTTAATATCACATGTAGGCAACACAAACTAAGTTGCAGAATGTTCTGGTACTAGTCTAGGTCATAAAAGGAATAAAACTTTATTAAGGGAAGCAAGGCGATTTGGGAAAAAACATTGAAGAAAGTGGGCCAAACTGGAAACAAAGCAGCAACTATCTCTACAGGCCAACCGCTCCCTCTCTCAGAAACTTTCCAGCAAACACAGATACACCTGCACCTGGGGGAGGACATGTTTGTGCACGTTATGCAACACGTCCTCTTCAGGGATGGATTAGCATGCTACAGTGCTAATGCTGTAACCGCTAAGCACTTCGGTCAGAGCCAATGGCATACAGCACAAGTTCACACATTCTCTCGCCTGAGACAAGCTTCTATGGTCAAGAGTTCCGAGTAGTGGAGAACAGTGACTTAAGAAACGGGATCAGTTGCCACGAGGAAAGCAAGGGTAGACAGACAGACAGGGGGAATCAGCAGCGGTTGGAGGAGGATCGAGCTATAAAATTACTGTAAGGCAGAAACCTTGTATGTCCAAAGGAAAATTCAGGAAATGGAAAACAGAATGTGTGTTCCAATGAATCCAATGCAGTTATTATTTAGTCACAAGCTCTTGTTAATCATTTTTGTGAGCTTGTAAATTTTGCACGACACTCTTGTACGACGAAGTAGGGAATACATTTATGAAAGAACATAAAAAAGTTCAGATATGGTGATAAAAGGTTTCTGCTCGACAGCAACGATAGCCTTGAGCGGCGGCGGGAAGACACGGCAGCGCAACACCGACAAGCGTCTGTGAGCAGATGGTGGAAAAGTTGAGGAGGGTTATGAGAATACAGATCATGGTTGAAATCACTTGCTCAGGTTCAGGATCAGAAACAAAATATTGCCACCGTTTTGTTACAATTAGTGCTGCAACTATCGATTATTCTCCTAGCGATTATTCTATCAATTACTTTTTCGATGAATAGAGTAATAGAAGTGTTTTCTTAAATCATTTGTTTGATCTTTATATAGTATCAACAAATCAAAGTGAAAAAACTCTAATTGATTAACCACTTAAGCCTTATTTAATACTTTGTTGTAGGACAGTGTCACACAAAAATAGCAAGCTCAGCTTGTACATCGGCTATTTTTCTATAATTAAAACAAATTTTCAAATTCCCCCCAAATCGATTATTTGCTTCGATTAACTGTTGCACCCCTAGTTACAATCCATCATGACTGACCAGTGACCACTGTTCCGTTCAGACTTGACTAATGAGACCAGATGGGCAGCATCACTGTAGTCACTCCAGCGCCCCACCCTCTCCACCAAACCCATTTTTAACAACGCCATAAAGGTCCCAGATCAGTGGCTGTCCCTGTGTGCCTTCTCTACTGGAGATGTACACTGATTTATTCATGGGGTTCCGCCAGGAAATGGCTTTTTAAATGCATGGAAACGTCATACGACTCATCTGGGAGTACAGGGAGGAAGGTGGGGGGTAAATAAGTCCGACAGAGGTACTCGGACTATATACCATTAAATCTTCATTATTTCACTTCACAATAATACTGATGGAAGTACTTTCATCAGAGGTATGAGGTATGACTTAGACCATGAATCTTGGTCTAAGACTGTGCTAGTGCCATTTGATCTGATTATGGTGCAGATCAGTATATAGGCCACGTAAAACCAAGATAAGGCACGTTTTAGACATCACATATTTGTATTTTATTAGACTCTACAATCACATGGTAAAAAAGGCAATTCAGTTATTAGAAAAGTCTAGGAACGAGAGTGAGTGTGTTTGTATATAAACTAAACAAAGTCGTACACGTTAACAGTGGATATGCGTCACTGACTCAAACAACGCTTCCTCTCATCTCATAGCTTTTGCAGTCTCAACACACATACTGACATTCTGCTGAGGCAGAATGCGTTTCATATTTTTAGCAGCAAAGGTAAAAAAAAAAAAAAAGAAGAAATCTCCCCTTGAGATTCATTGTCACTTAGTGCTCTACTTTCTCTCACATTGTGCAACAGAGATAAAAGTCCAAATGGCCATTCAGACTACCAGCAACTAAGTGGTATTGCCACTGGTCCCATATAGAGGTAAATGTAGCCTGTAATGTATAGAATCGACATTTAAATAGCAATATAGAGCTTCACGGTGAGTTTCTGATCAGGGTGCAGTGCAGATCAGTATTTAGGCCACTTAAAACCAAGAGAAGGCACGTGTTTGGTACATCTACGTATGTACGTCTGTAATTCACGTATCAACCGTTCAACCGACTGACTTCAAATTCGACACATATGCGTACCGATATGCTCTAATGTCAAGTCCCAGATGTTTTTCTGCAGCATCAGAAATAGACTACCACTGATCACTTTATCTTTATTTATTCTTTTCACACACACACACACACACACACACACACACACACACACACACACACACACACACACACACACACACACACACACACACACACACACACACACACACACACACACACACACACACACACACACACACACACACACACACACACACACACACACACACACACACACACCCCTGTGAAAAAAAGGTCTGCAATTTTCATTTGTCGAAATTAGGATTTAAAAATAGTATCAAAGCATCTACGGCCAATTTTCTTTCCAATTTCCCTTTTTGGTCTGTCTCTGGAAGACATATTTTTAGACCAAAGAGTCTTGCTGGCATTCTAGATGGCTTAATGAAACTGCCAAGTGCTGTTGTAGACAAAGCCGTTGGGGGGGTTGAGGTGCGAGTGCACAACACAAGCATGTAGTGTACTTATGTCATATAAATGTGTAAATATCGTGCTTCATTGATTATTTAGAAATACATTTTGATGTAACACTTTGAATTGCAGTAATTACTGATTTTTTTAACAGATGGGTTCATAAATGGGTCATGTCCAAATTATTAAAGAACATTTAATAGATTGACTATAATGCCTCTTTATTCCATTATATAATGTGCCAAATAAACCATTGGGTTGCATCAACATCAGCCTGTGGTAAATACATGTTGGGAGTAGGGCAGACCAGGCCTGGAATTTCATTTTAGGGGTAAGGCCACAGAAATAATTCATTGATTTGAAAGGTTAAACAGTTAAAGGGATAGTTCACCCGATAGTTCATCGATTCATGGATACTTTTTAGTTTTTGTCGCATTCCTAAGACAATAATTTGATGACCGTTAGCGGTTCCGGTGGGAGACACAAAGGGAGACTCTTTGTGTCTCCTACCGGAACCGCTGCCTACCAGTCCGCTGGACATCAAATTATTGGCTTAGGAATGCGACAAAAACGATCCATGAATTGAAGTCTCCATGGGGTGACTAATCGATAGAAAAAAAAGTAATTATTTGGGTGAACTATCCCTTTAAGGGTGATTCTATTTCAATACAAATATCAGTGAGATAAATAAAGTTAGTTATTTCACAAAATAATGTATTGGTATTTACAAAGAAATTTCCAATATTTTAGTCAAAAGTTCATATATGCTCAGCCCTGGACTAATCAGAGTCAGTGTGCTTGTTTGAAGATGGGGAGTCAGGGGGAGTTAAGAATTCAGAATCTCAACAAAAGACATCGTTATCTAAAAACTGTATCGACAGGATAGAGGCAGAGGAGACATGGTGATATCGGCTAGGACATTTTTTAAGGGCATATGGCCAAACTGAGGAGGCATGGTGGCCATGGCCTCCATGAAGTCCCTGCCCTGCGGAAGACACACCGGTCTCACCTTTAACCGGTTTCACCGGTTTCACCTTTAAAAAAAAAGTAAAAGAAAGAAAAATGGTTGTGGAAGAAGAAAACAACACAGATGAGGATAGGAATGGCACCTACGAACATAAATGCAGGTAAAGCTTTAAGCTTAGTATACCTCGCACTCTTTAAAGCTACTAACTTATAATTACCTTTCAGGGCTGTTGAGGGGAAACAAACACAGGGAGGACGAACACTCATTAGGGACCTTCAACAGTGCTTGGGCAATCTTCTCATTAACTGTACAAGAGCTCTTTGAGATGTCCACCTCAGCAGGAACAGGAGAACAGTCACTACAGTGTGGTCACATAACTCAGCTTCACTAAAGCTCTTCTAGTGAAGCAAAGTGACTCTTGTTCAGCCACCTGGCCGCGGACCTCAATTTGAAATATTTATGCCAGGGACCCCCATACAAGATTGGTGTTGCTAAAGTGTTATTAATATTCCATTTTAAGATTCACAATGTATGCAACATGTTGTGAGCTTGTACAACAGCTATTTTAGCTACTTTTGTATGACAAAATAGGGAATTAATCTGTGAAGAAAAAAAAACGTATTTTTTAAATTTCTGTAAATATGGATATACAAGGTTTCTGCCTGAGAGCAATGATATGTTTCTATTATGCCATTTGGTGCTCATACAACCTTAGTGCATACATTTGCACCAAGGTTCCTCTGAGGGACACTAAAGGGTGAAAGGTTCTTTTGAGGATGTATAGGTGTCCTCAAAGGACTCGTCATGAGTGTCATCTTTGGAAACTGAACACCTAACCCACAATGTGGTTATGCCCCGTTTGTTCTGTCTTTCCTACAAAGCCCGTATTGGCCAAAGTCCAGAAACGCATCCATTCAGAAATTCACTAATTTTAAAGTGATCCCAGGACACTCAGGTTTAGACCATCAGTTATAAAGATTTTTTTTCCTATGCTGCTGGCAACACTGACCTTGGCAGGACTTGACTCCTACTGGATGAGCTCATGTTGCATTTTAGTGTGCTCTTTCATAATGTGAGCGAGGTTGATTTGTGTGAAAAGGACACTTGTCAAACACAATGACAATGCTGAATATGACGATACTTTAGAAGAACATGTTGTGTCAGGGGACACCTCTACATTTACTGCTGAAGGATCAGTGTTAAAGGTATAATGAGTAGGATTTGTAGGTTGCGGTTTGAAAACATGTTTTTCAGTTTGTAACAGGTCACATTCCATGTTATTCTCTCTAGACCTGGGATCTTCAAAGTTTTTCAGGTCAAAGACCCCTTAGCTGAGAGAGAAATGATGCAGGGACCCCCACTACATAATGTATAAAATTGTATTGCAGATACGTTTTTTTTAATATTTTTCATAGATAGCTTAGCATAGCATCTTCAGTAAATGTTTTTCCTTTCTAATACACATTAACATGAATCCAACACATTAATATATAAGATAATGAGCAAACAGACTTTTGTTTTTATAAACACTCAATACTTACTAAACTTGACCTTTGGCTGCTGTTTTGCGCTTTACACCAAATTGTAGCCAAAAATAGCAGATCTACAAGCTCACAACGCATTAACAAGTGGTTAATGTGAGTTTGTAGAGCTGCTACTTTTGGCTAATGCCCCCCCCCAGAATAGGGAGGCTAGGGTTCAAGCTGTTTTAATGTAAAAACATTTGGTAGCCCCCCTGTAATAACTCTGAGGACCCCCTAGGGGTTGCGGACCCCCTGTTGAAGACCCCTGCTCTGGACTATGTGGTTGACTGTGTATTGGCCTCTATACATATTAGTTGCAGCGTTTAAGCTGCGTTCACACTGGCAGCTCCAAAGCAATGCAGAATCTGTTACTGTGTCTCTGTTTAAGTGTTGATCAACATGCATGTTGTTGACATCAAGCATTCGTCTCGTGCATATAAAAGGAAAATATAACGCCTGGTGTTAAAAATAACAAGGAACTGGCTGATGGAAATCATTTTGTGGATGTCATTATAGGCGGGAAAAAATAAAAAACAAAAAATCTTCAAAAATAGCAAATCTATAAGCTCATAACGCTTCGCATTGCAGCCTGCAGATCGCCTGTTTTCAAAAAATATCAGGGCTTAAGTGGTTACGGGTGGTCTAAAGGTTTTCAAGAGCAAATTCACACCAGTGCACCAGTACCAGCTAGTATTCACATCAACACGACGGAACGCACCTCAATACCACAAGGGACCTCACCTTCCCTTTTCTACGCAAACCTCCTTTCTACAACCACAGCCACCCCACCAATTCCCAAGCCGATTGGGTTTCTTGGGTCATCAGAACTGGAATATCGATGTGAGTGAGCTGATATGTCATAACCTGACAGAATTCATTAGGCGGTGTAATTTCCAGACTGTCAGGGACACCGAATTATGCACAGGGCGGACAAATGATGGATTTCACATTTCCCAAAGCGCTTATTTATTGCTTTATATCAAATATAGAGTGGGGAGTGGAAAAGACATCATCAATTTCAGTACTGAAGTTAGTGTAAGGGAGGCGGATATAGGGGAGAATTCTTAGCCAAGTAAAAGTGAGAAAGAAAAGAAAAAAAAGCTACAAAAATAGGCCACATTATCATGCTAAACAACATGGCGCAACCAAACATAGAAGTTGAAGACAGATCCGAGCTAGTTATATAATTGTGGTTATTGCCAATGACCACAAACACACACACACAGTGTGTGTGTGTGTGTGTGTGTGTGTGTGTGTGTGTGTGTGTGTGTGTGTGTGTGTGTGTGTGTGTGTGTGTGTGTGTGTGTGTGTGTGTGTATATATATATATATATATACGTCACCACCATCAATATGTCATTATCTATTCCCCTGATACTGAACACATTTACTATGGGAATCTAAAAAAACATTTAACACGTATAAAATAGTAAATACAAATAAAATAATAATAATCACTTGAAGCACCCTTAAGAATTGAATTCACATGAGCTTAAAGAGAGAGATGGGCAAACCTTTTCCAACAAAAAGGGTACATAACTACATACTGTATATACTGGGGGGTAAGCTGGGTCTGTTCTCCCCTACATCACTATGAACAAAACAACAGGCATATCAGCATTTGGAGCCTATTCAAGTGGGCACAGTCCCACAACATATCTGCTGTGCTTCACTCCCTCTCTGCGGGGTTCCATCCACTCTCCAGTCAGCTGCCTTATGGAATGCTGACACAGCACCTTGGTCCATCTGACCCACAGTAATACATCCACTCACAGTAAAAACACAGGGGCTGTGTGTGTGAGCCTTACTCATGGCCAGCACTGAATGCGTATAGCCTACATACTGTATGATAGCACAGTGGTTCTCAAACCTTTTCATTTCAAGGACCCCATAACTCTGAGAGTGTACAAATGGAACCAAATGGACCCGTAAGGATCCATTTGTTACCATTTGAACCCTGATGGTCCCTGGACCCCACTTTGAGAACCACTGTGACAGTGAACAGGCCTAAACGTTACTCAGCAGATCTTTACAATCAGAACATGATCTTGGAAGCATAGTACACTTTGACAGCATCAGAATGTTGTGTAACCTATAGGCTGCTACACAAAGCAAAGTATTTTAATTAAAGTAATTTACACTGTATTTTCATTCCGTTTCTGTCCTGTTGAGTCTACAGAAATAGGTTGTCCATCTCTGACTTTCTTTCCAAAAGAACCTTTGCTTACCTCACTGTTGTGTCCTCTGAGGTTAAAGTTGATCCTCTGCGGGGTGGTGCGGTCCCTCCTGCAGTGGCTGGATGTGAACGTAACCCCGACCACTCCTCTCCCATTCCCGGTGGCCAGCCAGCCCTCCTCGTAGTATCGCTTCCTGCACACAGGCCTGTCACAATTACTACATAATCGCCTAATCGCAATTATTTGAGATAATTGAAATTATTTTTGCATAATCGTCTCCATGTTGGAAAATGTTTGTTCACTTCATGCATTTTCAAAAGAATAGCGATGTGACGCATTGTGAGTTTGACGCGACTATTTCCACTATTTGTAAACATCTTTTAAACAAAGAATAAAGTTATTAAATATGACAATCATTTCTTTGTATAGTTCAGTAATTTGTAATATCTAGCCTCAGCCTGTGCAACGACATTCGTTTATGAAGCCTAAACACCAAACAAATGTCATTTTTATGAATATGTCCCAATGCTCAATACCAAAAACACTATTAAGTTCGTTGATCTCAATTATTTGAGTGACAATTAAATCGTCAAGTAAAATGTCATCACCGCGGCAGCCCTACCTGCACACCGGCTTCTCCTTCTGGCTCTTGGGCACGCGGCCCTTCCACGACAGGCAGAGGATGTTGGAGTCACTGCAGAGGACCGGTCCATGTTCCACCGCCGCGAACATCCTCCCTGCCGCCTGGAAGTGTCGGCCTGTCACAATTATTACATAATCGCCTAATCACAATTATTTGAGATGATTGCAATTATTTGGGATAATATTCACAATAGTTTCCACAACTTTTTTCTCTCTAATATTAAAAAAAGAAGAAAAAAAAATATATATATATATATATATATATGGGGGTGTAGGCACGTTATGAGCTTGTAGATCTAATATTTCCACTATTTGTTTTAAAGAAAGTCATTTTTTTGTATTTTTTTTGTTATTTGTCATCTGCCCTGTGCAATTATTGTTTGCAAAGCCTAAAAGTCCTAACAGATTTTTTATTCATAATGTTCCAATATTCAATGCCAAAAACGCAATTAACGACTTAAACCCCAGTAGCAGTATTGTGGGGAAAGCTTTCGCTGAAAATAGCAGATCGACAAGCTCACTATTTTCAGCGAAAGCTTTCCCCACAATAACGGAAACCCGAAAATACACAAGTATTGAGCCCTGAGGGACTCCGGTTAGCCTAGCCATATGGGGTTTTGGTTAAATCGTTTATTGTAATTATTTGTATGACAATTAGTCGTCAAGTAAAATGTCATGATGACAGTCATATACCTGAGAGAAGAGCGCCACTCTTCTCCGACCAGGACCACAACTCTCCTTTATGAGCGCTTCTCCTCCCTGGCGGAGATGATGACCACACAGCGGCAACGGTGCATAGTAGCTCTAGACTTCAGATTGTCCCCTCGGACTGTCCGATTCACATAGACTTGTTTATCGATGCCGATCTAAAAAAAAGATATGCTCACAAAGCAACACAAAGTGATGCTTGCTTATAAGATTACTGGACCGCGAGTTAAAGATAATAATAATAACAATGTAGTCCACATTGCATAAAAAGGTGGGGGGGGAGGCACGCGTTCAAGTCATTGTGATGAGCTGCCGCCGTGGTGCTGATGATCAATGACTAGGCGACACATTACAGTAGAAAATAAACAGTCAGATCACCGAAGCACTTTGTCTCCGTGGTGCACCGTTACAGCCATGGAACAAAAACAAAGAGATCAACCCGAGTCTCATACACGTCGGAAAAAAACACTATAGACAAAAAATATCCGTGTCCACTTTTTAGATGTGTAAAGCAGCCACTGTTAGTCCGAAAACTCCCCAATGTTTCCAATTAAGTTGCGTATGATCCATTTGTTCCTGTAATGTGATTTTCTCCAGAGCAGAGCTGCCAGTGTGAGGAGGAGCAGGGACTCCTCTCCTCGTCAGCTGTCAACCCACAGCAGCGCCGCTTCGCCCGGCAGCGTCATTACGTCAACCTGCTGGACGTCGGATGGGATCCCATGGAGGACTGGTGATGGAGTCAATAACACACAACAAAACATGCCCTGTGAACAACCGCTGTCAAACAAACACATTATGTAGAATCAGCCTTGGATCAAGACTATCATATTTGTATTTTTTATCGAGTCTCGACTTTTACCTTCGTATCTACGATAGTCTTGGCTAGCACCACCCAGTGCGTCCTACACTTTCACCAGTAAAGCCCGTACATGTACTAAGAAAATATATAAAAGGTGCTTACCCGGTTGCCCCAAATGTTAACGTTCGCTTCGGAGGTTTTGTGCACTGTATTAGTCCGTATTTTTCAACAAATAAGTGTATTAATTCCGACTGTGCCTGAACGCCATGTTTTCTCCCTCGTTTACTTCCTGTTTACATTTAGCGTAATTCCGGCTTTCACCGGGTGCGCCCCGTCACTACCACCCATTGAGGAATACAGGGAACTTCCAACAGAATCCGACACAGTCTCACAGACGGGATTAAAACACTTATTTATTGAAACATACGGACTAATACATTGCACAAAGACTCCGAAGCGCGAGTTAACATGTGCGACAACCGGGTAAGCACCTTATACATTTTATCTTTACATGTGCGGAGAAGTACGGGCTTTACTGGTGAAAGTGCAGGACGCACTGGGGGGTGCTACTGCTAGCCAATACTATCGTAGATACGAAAGTAAAAGTCAGACTCGATAAAATACATCTATGATAGTCTTGATCCAAGGCTAATGTAGAATATAATGCAACTTATTGACTCAACAGCGTTGCATTGGCTGTTTAATCAAGGCTGAAGAGAGAGAGATTCAGGAGCGAGTGTCGTAAAAACGGGAGCAAGAAAGAGTGGGGGGTGGCAGAGGGGTTAAGAGGGAAGGGACACTGAAAGACATAAAGGCTACAGACAGATACAAGGATGGAGATTGACAGACAAGATTAGACACAGACAGAGTCAGACAGAGGGATCAAAGACTGAAAGACAGACATAAGTATGCAGACTGAAAGACATAGGCTACAGCCATTTACAAGGATGGAGATTGACAGACAAGATTAGAGACAGACAGAAGGATGAAAGACTGAAAGACAGACAGACATAAGGATGCAGATTGAGAGACAGACAGATGCATCGGCGAATGATCCCTAGAAGACCCGAGCAGTAAGTGTACGTCATTAGACAATAAAAGCCATAGACACACTGACTGGACTTATATCTCTAGCTGGTCGTAAACGTTAGTTATTATGTATCAGTGCAGTTACACGATCGCTCATAAACACAACATTTTAAATCAGATTAAGACGTCAACAGAGAAAACCTCAACATCTTTCCTAAAATAAATAAAATACATTAGGTTATTGTTGCGCAGCGGATGGGGGGGGCGATGCTGCTTCCACTGCCTGCAAAATGCAGTCTTCATTTAACTTACAGTTGAATCTAACACTCAGGATTTGTGTGCATTGACTATAGCCGAGGATCCAAATAAAAGCACCCATCATCAACCATCATTGGCTACCTCTTATAGCCAAATAGCCTGGGGAGGAGGGTTAGACAACAACAACAACAACAACAAACAACAGTAATCCTCAGTGTTTAGTTCATCCATCTGTATGGAACCAAATGGATTGTGGTTCCATTTGTACACCCTCACAGTTACATTGACTACCGTCAGTTAGCATTCTTTGTGAGTTTGCTAGCCCAGCTATAGCTGAGCTAGCCAACTCACAAAGAATGCTAACTGACTAGCAACTATTAGCTGAACCTGAACCACCACCATCATCATCATCATCATCATCACTGGCATTCAGCTAGCCTTCTCTCTCTCGCTCTCTCTCGCTCTCTCTCTCTCTCTGTGTGTGGCTAGCAGGTTAGCTTCAATGGATGTTGCTGGTTCTTTAAAAGAGGTTGCTGTTGATTTGTTGTAAAACATACATCATCTATTACACCAAGCGCGAGAGATCATCATGCGAGGCGTCAGAGTGTTGAGATGATGAGAGGCATGCGGTCAATAGAGAATGATCAATGGTCCTGTGAAGAGAAGAGCTGCTGTCCTTACCTCGTCTGGTCTGTGTGTTCCTTCCTCTGCTCTGCTGCCACGGGACTTCTACTGTCTTTGGTGTTTCGCCCAGGAGGGCGTGGTTATATGCCTAGACCTAACCCTAAACCTCACAGAAAAGAATGACGCCTTAACCCAGTGGTTCCCAAACTTTTTTGGTCGTGACCCAAAAGAGAAATGTGATATCTTCCCCGGGACCCAAACTAGTTTAAAATAGCCGATCTACAAGCTCACAACACATTGCACACATAGCTTGTAGATCTGCTATTTTCACTACTTCTAAAGTTTTTTTAAAATGTATTTTTGAATGGAATTTAGATTTTTTTAATGAATAATTGTGAAGAAAAGAAACGAAAAGGAAATTGAAAAACGTTTGAAATATATATCTATCTATATATATATATATATATATATATATATATATAGGGATATTTACTTTCGAGTCGCGACCCATAAAAATGGGTCCGCGACCCACTGTTTGGGAACCACTGCCTTATCCTAACCTCAAAACCACGCCCACCTGGGCGAAACACCTGGGAAAGAGAGAGTCCGCTGCTGCCACTGGAACTGGCAGGGCCCGACCCGACCACCCTGTCACGTGACTGGGTGACACATGATGATGATGGAGGGAGAAACCTGGAAACACTGTGATTTCTGATCTGTGCTTAATTCATTATAATGACACAATAAGACAAAAATAGGATATATCATATGTGCCGTAATATTTCTACCTTTTTGATGATTTAGTCGTTTTTATTTTAGGCAGTACAAACTTAAATCAAGATACAAAAAAACTAAAAAAGAATAACATGCCACCCCACCCCCCCTCCCAAACACAAACAAACATAGACACAACAAAAAACACACACACCACACACACACACACGCACGCACGCACGCACGCACGCAGGCACACAGGCACGCAACACGCACGCACGCACGCACGCGCACACACACACACACACACACACACACACACACACACACACACACACACACACACACACACACACTTCTTTCTTATTTTATTTTTTTATATAACTTAGTTTTTTTCTTTGCTTCCAAATTAAATGGGGAGAATTGATTCCGTTGTCTTCTCTGCCGAGTAGTAAAAAGTGCAGTGGTTGCCATAAGAAATAAAGGTTGACACAGTATAATTAATGACTCATCCACTAAGGCGTATTTCCATTCATCCTTTGATGAGGATTATGCATGGAATTATCCACCTTGCTTCAACCACAGCTAAACTCTTATAAAATGTTGCCAGTGGTGGAAAGTAACCAAGTACATTTACTCAAGTTACTACTTGAGTATTTACAATTTTTAGTAACTCAGAGACAAATATTGTACTTTTACTCCACTAGAATTATTTGAAAATAAGACTTCTATACATGGAGATAACTAACATACCTAGCTCTGACATCAGAGAACCTCTCCTGGAACCCCATATATGGAGCTAACCGAAACGTCCAGGACTGACATCATAGACCCATCTTTGAGCATAACTGACATCACCCACTCCATATATGGATATGCCTGACATCACCAATGACACAAGCGCAGCAGCCAACAATATAAAAGGCAATGATCTGCTATTTTTGAATAGCCAAAGAAATCTAAAATGACAGAGATACTTTCCCGGATTGAATGTGTTTAAGCTATAACTAGGCTAAGTTTGAATTTAGTGTGAGGTGGTGCAACTGGCCCCAGCAGTATATCATCCTGTCCACATGGCGGCAGCATTGACAATTCATCTCGCTGGTTCTGTTCTCTCAAACATCATGGCTGCCCCCATGTCTGTCAGTCGACAGATCTGCTCTTCGTCAAGGATCTTTGCAGGAATCTCAATATTGGTAACGTTGTGGTATTATGTTTTTATTCTGCTCCTCACTATCACACAAATGTGTTTTGCAGGACAAAGTTGCAAGTTAGGAATATTTAAATAAATAGCTCAATTGTGATTCTCCCAGTCTTAAGGGCCTCTGAGCCCTCAGATATTATTCTTATTCTAGTTCTAGTTTTGTTTTTAAAGTTTGTTAATGTGGCATTTGTTATTGTTTTTAGGGAACAAGAGGCCTGAGCAACTGTGGAGATCATCGGAGGTGTATAACCCGGCGGTAGGTGTTGTCTTATCCCAAGTCAAGTGTTATAAAATGAAGCCAAATGAAGCCAGTATAATAATACTTAATACATTAATAACAATACTATAAGTCTTACTAATATATTGCACCCACCTGCTGTTATATCCTACTGGTTCTCCTGTCAGTGAGGATTTCCGCTTTAGAGAGTAAAGAGTAGGCAAGCTTATCTCAAAATTGGTGTTATTATAAAATGTATAATAACACCAATTTTGAGATAAGCTTGCCTACTCCTTATAATGATTTATAATATAAATCATTATTTATGACTTTTATTTATTGCGACGATAATCCTAGTAAATAGTTTTGAGATGGTTCCATCATTTGGACTGTGTTTTGGTACAGCGAAATATAGGCAATACTGTGTTTTAACCAAAAACTGGTGCATATTAGTTGGTGTTTTATGATTGGAATCAAGGCACCAACACTTTATTTATCTCCAAGAAGGCTACTTACAGTATGGTGAAAACCTCAATATTAATGCAGTCCACTTCCTCAAGCACATTAGATTTACTTGTACTGAGAACTATTGACAGCTGATGTTATAAACTGTTCTTTTCCTGGCTTTAGACCACAGCTCCTACTGGCACCAACAGCTTCCTTTCATTCTGGAATTGCATCTTGGTCGAGTGAGGTCAGTGAGGCATTGTTCTTTTCTCACCACAAGCTGTTTATATGACAACTTGAGATTAAAAACTGATGTATTTTTGCACAATTGGAGGCAATTAAGATAACCACATGGTATTGAAAATGTAGTTTTAGCCTATAAGCTTACATTCATGTATTTAGAAGTATATTTCTATCAGGGGCGTCAATTGGGTATGGCAGGTGCCCTACCTTGTCTCAAAAAAATAAAAAATAATAGTAGCCTAATGCAGGTGTAAGACCATTGTGTTTGTATTGTGATATAGGTATAATGCATAGTTTTCTATGCGTTTGGGTTGTTTGACCCATAATCTTTTTCCGACCTATCCTGGGCGCGCATCATTAGTGTCCCTTATTTCAATCTCTGGGAGTTGGCAACCCTAACCTTGCCATACCTTAGCTTTTGCTGAGCTGACGCCACTGATTTCTATACAGGACACACTGGAGGCATGTGTACACTATACTCACTGTGCTTTTGAAGAGTTATTTCACAGCAGCAGTAATAGTCTGAAGTTTCTCATCAAGGACTTTGTTTGAATTTTTCTCAGATTACAGTTACAGAAGAGCCGGACACTCTGTTCCAAAAAGTGTCTGTGTTGGTCAAGGGTCATGACAGGGCTGTCTTGGACAGCTACGAGTTCTTTGCTACTCTGGCAGCCAAGGAGCTTGGTATTACACTGAGCAAAGTGTGAGTCTCAAGAAAAAAAAACGTCAAAAATAACAGCAATATTATAAGCAATATTAATGTCCTATTTTAAATTATATTTTTTCCGTTTACCTTAGTTTTGAACCTCCCAAGGACATTGAGAGGTTTACACTTTTGAAGTCCGTCCACATTTTCAAGAAACATAGGGTCCAGTATGAGATGAGGACACATTTCCGGTGCATCGAGGTAAGGATCTTGAACTTATGCCTGATTTATACTTGGTTGCATTCCGTGTCTCGCACCAAAAATAGAAGATCTATAAGCTCACCACACGTCGCAGCATTGTAAGCTTGTAGATCGCTATTTTCGATGCAAAAGTAAAACAGGGCTGTAAGTCCACTGCACTCACTTCATTTGTGTTATGGATTAATTACTGTATGTTTAACGACATAACGAAAACCCATTTAGGTTCATTTGGGAATTTTTCTTTGGCAACACACACTCACTTGATGTGTATGTGTGTTTATCTGAAGATGGTTTCCATGAATACTGATTAATTATGAGACTTGATGTACTGTACCTCTCCTCTCTCTAGCTGTCTCACATGACAGGCTCCACAACACAAGTTTACCTTGAATACATCCAGAGGAATCTACCAGAAGGTGTTGCCATGGAGGTCTCGAAGGTGAGCCTCTATGAATTAGCTCTACACCAGAAAGACACTCCAGAGAGTGCCTTTACAATCGGAATCTGTTTTAAACAGATTTTTTTCTCACAACTGACAACTGAAATTACTCAAAATTCCAATGTTATACTGTTTGCATCATTCTTTGTACAGTACACAGTCAAATGCTTTGCTATTTTCTTTTTTTCCCATGATGTCCAGAGTCCATGATGTACACTCTCCAAATTAAATGAACACTTAGGATTTTACAGTACTTTGTATCTTAATATTCTTTGTTTTGATGACGCCAGCATTATTGTCAATGTTTTCAGACAGCTATGGAGAAGATTCCTGAACACATTCTGGAACCCATGTGGAAGGACCAGCCCACTGACAAGAACTCCAGTCAATCAGAACAGTCATGAACAGCTGCATTTTTATTACCTCTGCAGCAAACGTGTGTGTTGGGGAGAGGCCTCAATAAATATAAATCTTTAAAAGTTTCAATGCGTTTCTATTGTAGTTTGTTATATCAACATTGCTACATAAATATTTGGATTCTGGATTTGATTACTCGAATTACTTGAATGTAGAAAAAAAGGACCAGCACACAATAATGATTATAACTTTTTGTTTATTGAATAATCTGGATACTAACTATAGGTAAAAGCAAAGTGGTTTCACCCTGTAAGAAATTACATTAATATACAGTACTTGTCAGATGGTAAATGCAGGTGAAGGTAATGGGCAATCTTGAGTGCGTTTCATTTAGATATTATGTACACTTGTGCAGAAATATATTTGGCCTGATGTGATTTTATTGTCTTATCTATTGATTCAGATGAAAATCACTGGCATATTTTACTAAACAAAGAAGAGACAGTTTAACATTATAAAAGGTTGAAAATGGGTTGGGTCAGCTTGGTGGCTAGGCTAAGCTTATGTTCGATATGAATGCAAAGCGAAATGTGTGGACTCAACCAAAATCTGGCATTTGAATTTTTCATGTAACTAAGTAACGCAATATTGCTAAATGAATTAAATCCTCGAATCTCTGTGTAAAATCTCATGGGTAGATAGAGCTGTTGCCTGCATGACTGCAGTTGTACCAATAATTATGAATGTAAACGTATTATAACAATTTGAATTATAATCGTTTAAGACAATTGTACACACTGAATGGTCCATTATAAACATGTGTGTTTGTACTGCCAGCAGTGTGACCCACAGAACTGAATTATAAATACAATCCAACACCACAACATTGCATGGGGGAGGAGCTTGAACTGATAGTGTCTTTTCATATGAAAATCCTGACAAACCCTTGAATGGGGCAATTCATATCTTTCAAAAGAATAAATACATTGAGTTTTCTTTTAATCAAGCTAATACTAATTTTATCTCACCTGATTCCATGTGTCTTATGTTTCAGTTGCTTTCTCTGCTTCCATCCTGAAAAAGAGAATCTCCAGGCAACAGAGAGGGAGGGATATAGGGATTCAGACACAAGATGAAGCTCACCTTTTATTGAGTGAAGAGCTGGATCTCAGCTGTGGTGTCACTTTTGAAGGAGGGAGAGATATGGGAGCCTGGGTCCTTGGGCCTGGTAGGATTACTGTACTGTGTGCCCCCCTTCAGGAGACAACAGTCAGTCTGTTAACAATCAGCCACAGGGAGCAACAGAAGGGACTGCAAAGATTGAAAGGGTAGCAGAGAAATATAATAAAAGTGCTAGAGAGGAAAAAGGCAGACAGAGGAAGGGAAAGGTGTAACACCCTGAGATGGACAGGTCCCCGTGAACCCCTGATGTTGATGCCATGTTTGAATAACTTGCAGTCTCTGAGTGGCTTGGTGGTTAAACTCAGTGTCCCATCCAGAGATAATGACGTGTCCTTGTTTGTGTCAGTGGTACCATACTCATCGTTCTGTTGGGATTTTATTAAATGCCTTGGATAAATAGGCAATGCATGAATTGACTTTTTTTATGTTTTCAAATACTTTTTTGAAGTTTTTAAAATGATATAATCCATTATATGTCAAAGCACATAGGATACAGGAAGCATTCCTACTGTAGTAAAAACAAAAACATATTTAATCAAATACCAAACGTTAATTAGTAATCATGCTATTCTATGTAAAGTACAGTAAATTCATGCAAACAAAGCATGAAAGACTAAAAGTTTGGGGGAAGAATAATACATGACACTGCCCAAAATAGTTTTTCAGATTTGCTAAACGTTCTTGACCTGGTTTGAAATATAGCTAAAAATGCTGACATAAGACTCTCCATTAATAGTTTAACATACAGGTCATATCAGAGTGTTCTTTGTTGGTGTTCCTTTGGGGAAGATGCTCTCCTTTTAAACATGCTACCACTGGGATTTGAGCTGTGAGATATATCATTCTGTGAAAAAGCATTTCAGTGCTTTCAAGTGGAATGGTTGCATGTCCTCCAGTTAAACAATGCTTTGTAGGTGGTTATGTGGTAGTGTCCCTTCTTTGAGTGAGATTCCTTTTCAGAAGAAACAGTACTGTTTTACTAAATATAACCATTTCCAAGACCTTTCTGGTCTGCAGTGTTAACACATTTCAGCCCTCAGCAATTATATATCTATAATGATAAGTCTATCATTCAGCATACAGTCAATTTTATTATCATTTAATATTTCCCATAAGAGCTCTTGGTCCTCCAAACTAGCTATAGCAAAAATATATTTATTTAAGTATTAATAATCAGGATGTTTGCAGCAGTTTCGCAATGGTATCGCTATCAAATGTTCAGTTTGTTTAAAATATCATAATAACGTATACAACAAAATCAGACCACTGAGTAGTTGTATAATACTTGGATGTCATCCATTCTTTGATAAATTGCAGATATGTTGCAAACTTGTAATGGCAACTGTCAGACTTGACTGTGAATGAACAATAAAAAGAGAAGTTGAGTTTATTTTTACTTTTATTATTTTTTTCTTCATGACTACGGCATACCTCTTGAAAGGGTTCAAAAACACATTCACAAATTCACAAAGGTTATGTTAATTACAGTAAATAAAGAGTATATAATAACACTTCAAAAAACTAGGTACAGTAAATAATTTCTTATACTTAAGTGAAGCAAATATGGAGTTTGCTTTCATGTATAAATGCTTGTAGATTATCATTTCAGTATAGTGTCCATTCAAAATGTTGTCTTTGACCCATTAACATGAATCTCCCAAACAGCAATACTCATGACTTAGACTAGCTGCACATTAATGATATGAGATATAACATTAAATAATAATCATGTATACTTGACATGTAACTGTGTTATCATCTGAAAATAGTGCATCTAAAATAGCATTTTTTGAGATGCTGTACTGCCTGGTGAGGTTATAATACAAAACTATCTCCATGTAACAAAGGAAACATTAGGGAGGTCCAAGGTGTAAAAACTAGTCAACACTGGTGCTTTGAGGGCTGTTGTGCACTCTGGTCTCTCTTTATCTTTCACTTTTATTCTCTCACTCTCACAAACATTTGTCACCCCATTTTCTGTTTATTTAGGGTCAGATATTCATCTTAAGGCTCACAAGGTGACCACTACAATAACCACAGAACATCTAAGGAACTTCAATGACAAGAATTTGGAGGACAACGGATTCTGTGACAACCGTCCTCAACAATATGTAAAACTATTTCACAGTACCAAGACCATGTCTTTAACAGTAACAGAAAGTGGGAATGCCCTTACACTGTTATGGTATGAGGCATTTTAAGTGTCTTGTGACATTTTGACATTAGGCTCTTTCTTTGCCAGTAAACAATATCAATAAGCAGACATTTGGCTACAGAGTGTTTCGTTAAGATATCCAAAATATTTTTTATGATACACAGTTCAGGGGCAATTCTTTTTTCTTTCTTTTTTAACTCAATACACCTCTGTAGGCCCACTACTACAGAACAAGCGCTTGATTATAAATTTAGGGCAGGATGTGTTAAAATCGTCGGCCACCAGGGGGCCCTGGCCACCTCTGGCCTCTGCCATGTGGGGGTGGATGCGGAGGAGAGACTGGTCCATTGTGGTAGCTGTGTAAAAGGATAAAATCACACATTGGATTCTTGGCTTTAGGCCAATATGGGGCACACTCTGATAAGAGCGGCAAGCCCTGATCTTTTATTCTGAAGGATACTCTCACGTCTATAGCTACAATGTGCCTTTGAGAGGCAGGATAAACTCAATATGTATTTTTTTCTATATTGTTCCATGCACTATTTAAAAGTCTGGTTGTGAATACCTGAGCAGGATGTATTGCTTTAATTTACCAACTGCATTAATGTACTTTTATTAAATACTAATAGTATTAACTTTACAACTGGGGCAAAACGGTATGTTTAATTTGTACTTGTTTATTATTATCTTAGAAGAGGAATAAATTAGAAAATTTGCAGGCAAGTTATCATGAAGGAAATCAAGTTGAACATGTGACACCAAGGATGTAGAAAAAAGGGAGGGAAAGAAGTGGATGGCATTTGAGTTATAAGACCGAAATTGAGCTGCAAGCAAGGGCTCACATGCCAACCTGCTAGATTTAAATTGACGGAGGCAGTCTAACAGTGTGCACGTCAGGAAATAGTGAAGAGAAGTATGACCTACCTAAATAGCTAATAGTGCAAATAATGTAGCAATCTTACCCTCTTGGGCCTCTGGGGTGGAAGTGGCGTGGGGGCCCAGGGGGTGGCATTCCTCGCCCTCTTGGGTGTGGGGGTCGCCCCCTGAAACCAGGGTGGCCAAGAGGAAGAGGTGGAGGGGGGCCACGCCTGCAGGAGAAGAGGTGAGGTGCAGTATTTCAGTGATACTTAAAGACACAGAGATTGCATTTTAAGACAAGCTCATCGTCAAGGAATATTCCCCACACTTTTCATCAAGACCCTTAGACTATGTTGTAAGTCGCAGAAGTGACAATACATCCATGTTCCCTTTCCCCTCTCCATCAAGTGGCCTTGACTTTTGCCAGGCCACAGTTGTACAACAAAAATGTAATAAAAAAAGCTTAGCTACTGTGAAGGGAGCCGTCACCTGTGCATGGGTGGGAAAGGTGGACCTCTAAGATGCATGGGTAACGGTGGAGGGGGCGGCGGGCCCATGCCCATCATGGGTCCACCCCTACCTCCTCGATGGCCTCTAAAGTCTGGATGATATGGCCGCATCCTGCCCATCCCTCGCCTGCAATGGAAAACCAGGAATCACATGTGGGAGAATGGGTTATCCTATCATCAATGAGTTGTTTAAATCCATGGATAACCAGGAGTAACGTTACATGGTAAAAGCATTGAAACTGAGTTTTCTTGCACAAATACTATTCGTATAGTTGTCATTTACATGCTCTTTATAATGGTTTGACAAAAATGTAAGAACAAAACATTTATCCTGACCTGTATTCCATTTCCTCTCACCAAGTCTATCTAATTTGACCATATCTTGTTAGCGATTACATTGTACTAGAAAGTGCCATAACCATGAGACAAAAAATGTAAGTTAACAAAATATTCTAAACATAACATTTGATAAGACATGTTAATCAGCTCCCGTGAAGTACCTCATAGGCACAAGGCCGTTTGTGACAGCGTCCCTCCCTCTACCCCTTCCACGTAGAGGTGGGCCAAACCCTTTCATCATCATCATGCCCCGTCCACCACGCACGCTTCCTCGGCCCATCCGACCCCCTCGGCCACGCGGCTTAAAGGCACCACGTCCCCTGAAGAGATGGTGCAATAAAAAACAAACAAGCAATTACAAATAGAATTTGGAACCTGCATTATCGCGCTTCTACTATAGCCACTTTCCTCAGTTACCAAAAAAACAAGCAAACAAAAGCAGTTTTGTCTAGGTAACCACTTTCTAGTCCACATTACTGTTGTTATAACATTTTATCATGTCCTCCTCCATCCTGTATTTGCCCTGGGTGAGGGGAGTGATAAGAGGGTGATATCAGCCCTAGGTCTGATAACTCCCTCCTCACACATAGCTGCCAAAGTTTTCATCCTTGGAAGCCCCCATTCTTACATCTGATAAAATTGTGACACCCCATATGTGTGCACACGCACAAGCTCTTGTTTTTCAGACATGGTAACCAACCACTTGAGCTTAATGTAATGCGACGTGTTGTAAACTTGTAGATCTGCTATTTATGATTTATGACTGCATATTAAAAACAATGTTATTAGTATGCTTCACAATGATGTTACATGTGGCAATTAGCCTATTGGGTTTGTGCAACATGTTCAACATTTTGGTCCCCCTGTGATCTTAGCTGGACACCAGGTTGGGAAACACTGCACTATAGGAAATCCCAGTGAGACTACCATTTAATTTGCCAGTGCAGTGCCTCGCTGACAGTTATGTTAATCAAAAGCAATTTTCTCATTGTCTTGATGAATAAATAGAGCTATGATAAACAACTTATCGCCCCGGTATCCATTTTTGCCCTTGGTATCTAACCTTGGGCAAAGACAAATGCCCAGGTGAAAGTCTGCATGGATTGTATCTAATGTCAGCAAATGACCAACCGAGCTTTGTTTCCTACTGGTTCCTCAGATGCATCCTTCGATGTTTCGATGGTTTCTGGTGCTTGCTCTTCTGTGTCTGCATCCATCTGGAAGAGATCACAAGTCAACTAATAATACATGATTTGATTGCCATGTTAACAATATAAAAATCAAGATTGATGTTGCAAAGTGCTGTATGTCTACTCTAATACAGTGTAATATGTGTATGTTTAGCTGTATTGTTTCAAATCTGTCCTGAGTCTCTTCACAGGGCCTTTACCACATTCAAATGAAGGGAAAAAACCCAAACCATGCGTGTAGGAAACTCATACAGCACATGTTCAAATAATGTTTATATTTGGGTGTGAACACCGCACTTTAACCACCAGTATTCACACCATCCCACAAACCTGCCTTGTTTTTGTTTTGTAATTTTATTTTGTGTGGTATGAAGCTTTTCCTGTGTAGTATGATGTTTTCATGTGTGTTCCGTATGTAGTATTTTTGTGTTAGCATCTTGGTCTATGAGGAACATTTTGTTCAGCCTGGAGGAGGATAAATGACAATGAACTGACTTGATAGGTAAGACAGAAATATCTTTAAGCCTACAGTATATCATGGTAGTACCATCGGATCGGTTCTGGCCCAGAAAGTGTACTCCACACTTTCATTTTTTTCTCTCTAAAATGTAACAATGGTATAAAAGACAGCAACAAATGTTCTCTCACTATTTACCGTAAATCAAAGTACACACACTTCACAGACTAGGTTTATTGTTAAACTACTGTATGGTGTTGTTGTTTTTTTACAATGGGAGAGAAAGCTCACTCAACAGATATTTGAAACATGAAACATTGCATTATTGCAATGCATTTGCATACATCAGAGGCAGTATCATGTCTATAGTTAGGCTTTAAGACTGGGCATACCTTCCATAAGGCCATCTAAGCCAGTGACAGCTTTGAGACTGCAGCAGTCCAAAGCTGATAGTGGGGAGATTATTAATAGTCCACATGCCAGTCAATACTATAAAATAACACCTGCAACACTGCTAAAATGGAGCAGGGGAACACAAGGACTAACTGCATCCAATACAAATAGTTTTTTTTGTTTTAGATGGAATTCTACTGGGTAATGTAGCCTACATTTTTTGCATAATACTTTATTCTGTGTAAAATAGCATGTAACTTTGTTTAAAGAGCCATACCTTAATTACTGTTATTATTTATTATTAGCCTATAATTATTATGATACATTGATAATTTCAGGGGGGGAAACAGAATGAGTGACAAACACATACATACTGTACAGACTTATCTAGGGCACTGACTGTCTCAACATGCTCACATGCATTTGGTAATGACTTAGAATTTGCCTCAAGGACAGGCGTCCTCCATTGAAGAATGCGTTGATAACCTCCAGGATAATTGGGCTAATTCTGTATTAAGAGGTTGCATTATAGGTTGTCAAAGACGTAAAATTATAAATAGTAAAAAATAATAATTTTAGATTAGTTTATTAATTTCGGCCTATAGCGGTCACTCTGTGTTTAGGGATATGATGTGGATTGCACTTAACCTCGTTTAAACATACCTAACTAAAATACAGCTATACTGTATCTTTGTAACAATCAAGAAAACAGTGAGATTGAGATCATATTCCCCCAAATGACTCCAAATGTGTCATGGCAAAGCACTTAGATTGTGGGGACTATATGAATATTCCCCAAGGAAAAGCTAATTGATAAGCCTATTTTGAGCTATGAGGGTAACATTCTAACCTTTCTTCGTGTATCTATTCTATTAGGCTTGGATTGAATACACAGGACCCCAACGGAAACAAGCCATGGTGCTTTCTTGGGTTCCATCCTTTTAGCATTGTATTTGTATTAAACTGTACTTTCTGTACTTTTTTTTGCAAACTGTTAATAAAGTATCCAATCAATCAATCAATCAATCAATCAATCAAAGATCAAGACTATCATAGATGTATTCTATCAAGTCTGTCTTTTACTTTCGTATCTACTAAAGTAAAAGTCAGACTCGATAAAATACATGATGGTCTTGATTGAAGGCTATATCTATCACAATGTGAGCTTATAGGTAGTAGGCTAAAAGCATCTTACTCAACTACAATGCAATCGCCTTTTAGGCCTGCAAAAAAAATCACATCTTTCCATTACGAGGTCATTATCAAAATCGGTCACTACAAGATATGAACAAGATCTCCGTGTTCCGAGAAAAGAAAAAGAGAAAACAAGTCTAGCACAATTATAGGCCTCAGAAGTGTCTAAAATCTGTTGATCTTAGACAAGGGGCGTTTCTGTGATGTACAATGCTTTGCTGTGAAATGTGCAGCAGGAATGTATTTCTTACTTACAATCGTGGCGGATTCGAGGTAGATCCAGAAAAAAAATACTCTACAGAGCTACTCTGTGATAATAATAAAAAAAGAAATTCTTAGATTTTTTTATGTACAAAATAGTCTTCTCTTAGCTCCCAGTGCCTCCCACGCTTTGAAATGGCGGCTTCTCCAGCTCCACTCCATCCAGGGTTGGGATGTCTTTGTGAGGAATACGTTGTACCACTGTTGCCAGATGCTGCGAGAGAAATAAGCAGCCAGGTCTAGGAAAACAAGCCCAAAAGAAGCAACTAGGCCACATGAGCACTTTAAACAAAGACAGGTGGGCACTAGGGACATATGCGCACCATATTTTCGGAATGGACACCTATAGAGGTGGGCACCAGGACAGCTAGGCACCAAAACATCTGGGCACTAGAGACATGTGGGCACCTAGGGATGGAGATATCTGGGCACCTGGACGAGTGGGCACCTGAATTAGTTCAGCATTTATTTTTGTTCAGTTCATTTCCCCCCTCTATTTTAACAGTAGCATTGTATTTGTATTAAACTGTACTTTCTGTACTTTTTTTTGCAAACTGTTAATAAAGTATCCAATCAATCAATCAATCAATCAATCAATCAAAGATCAAGACTATCATAGATGTATTCTATCAAGTCTGTCTTTTACTTTCGTATCTACTAAAGTAAAAGTCAGACTCGATAAAATACATGATGGTCTTGATTGAAGGCTATATCTATCACAATGTGAGCTTATAGGTAGTAGGCTAAAAGCATCTTACTCAACTACAATGCAATCGCCTTTTAGGCCTGCAAAAAAAATCACATCTTTCCATTACGAGGTCATTATCAAAATCGGTCACTACAAGATATGAACAAGATCTCCGTGTTCCGAGAAAAGAAAAAGAGAAAACAAGTCTAGCACAATTATAGGCCTCAGAAGTGTCTAAAATCTGTTGATCTTAGACAAGGGGCGTTTCTGTGATGTACAATGCTTTGCTGTGAAATGTGCAGCAGGAATGTATTTCTTACTTACAATCGTGGCGGATTCGAGGTAGATCCAGAAAAAAAATACTCTACAGAGCTACTCTGTGATAATAATAAAAAAAGAAATTCTTAGATTTTTTTATGTACAAAATAGTCTTCTCTTAGCTCCCAGTGCCTCCCACGCTTTGAAATGGCGGCTTCTCCAGCTCCACTCCATCCAGGGTTGGGATGTCTTTGTGAGGAATACGTTGTACCACTGTTGCCAGATGCTGCGAGAGAAATAAGCAGCCAGGTCTAGGAAAACAAGCCCAAAAGAAGCAACTAGGCCACATGAGCACTTTAAACAAAGACAGGTGGGCACTAGGGACATATGCGCACCATATTTTCGGAATGGACACCTATAGAGGTGGGCACCAGGACAGCTAGGCACCAAAACATCTGGGCACTAGAGACATGTGGGCACCTAGGGATGGAGATATCTGGGCACCTGGACGAGTGGGCACCTGAATTAGTTCAGCATTTATTTTTGTTCAGTTCATTTCCCCCCTCTATTTTAACAGTAGGCTACTAATTTGTTCTGTCATTTTATAGTGTACTGTTTAGCTATATTTTCTCCATCTTAACATTGGTAATTTGACCATTTTTTGGTATCCTTTATTCTTTTTGGCATTATACCATTTTCCCAATTTGTTCTATTTTTTAACAGTACTTCTATTTTGGCAAATACACTCTTATATTGTACTTTGAAACTCTGTGTGAGTACTTATGACCTCAGTACTATTTTGGAAAATAAACTATTACATTGTAGTTTTGAGTGACCTCGTTCTGTGTTGTGTTTGGGGGTTTAAAGAACAGTGGGTTGAATGTCACTTTACCAAGCATGTGATGCGATGTAAAGTTGAAAAAACACACAAATCTTAATTCAGGTGCCCACTCGTCCAGGTGCCCACCCACATGTCCCTAGTGCCCAGATGGTTTTGGTGCCCAGTTGTCCCTAGTGCCCAGGTGGTTTGGTGCCCACCTGTCCTGTTACCCTTATACCCTTATGCATCGGATATTTGAAAATAGCCGATCTACAAGCTTACATTGGTGAGCTCACATCGGTGAGCTTGTCTGTGAGCTTGTAGATCTGTTACTTTAAAACAAATCTTGAAAAAAACATTTTTCAAACATTTTAACGCAAATCTGACCAAATATTTTCAGATGGGGTCCGTGGACAAATAGGCTACCTATTAATTTGGGGGTCCTTGATTTTAACATGTTTGAGAACCAGTGGTTTAAGCAACTTTAGGAAACAAGCCCAAATAAGCAACTACACTTCAGAAACAAGCCCAAAAAACGCAACCCGCAAATACCAATATTTACAAGCGACTTACACAGAAAAACAAGCCCTAAATCGCTTATAATAAGCGGACATGGCAACCCTGCATTGTACCACAGAGTCCCGCCTATGGGGCAAACACTGGAATCTTATTGGCTGCTTATTTCTCTCACTGTATTCCCATTGGTGGGGTACAGATTGACATGCTTACCCATTTTACGTGGCTGCTAAAGTGGTTCATTGATATAAAGCCCCAAGTTCAAATCATTTCACCAAGATAAATATTGGCAACAATCAGAATCTGAAATATTATGGTCACAGAGTTGACAATATAAAACACGGCCGATCATGAGTCAAATACGATTTAATTAACAGTTCACACACAATTTGATTTCCCTCTATGACTAAATACAAAGTCTCCGACATACGCAATTCATAATGAAAAAGACAGTCCCATAATATACACAACGATTGTCAAGTGCCCACTGTAGAATATTTACACCGAGGGGCAAATATACGAAAAACAACATAACACAAATATAATATTAACCTTGAACAGTAAATATTAACCATTTAAATCCCAGAATCGGTATTGTGGGGAAAGCTTTCGCTGAAAATAGCAGATCGACAAGCTCACAAGTTCACAACCATCCATTGTGAGCTTGTCGACCTGCTATTTTCAGCGAAAGCTTTCCCCACAATAACAGACAACTCCACAAGGGACTCGAGTTACCCACGTGGGATTTAAGTGGTTAAACAAACGATAATCACACCAAATGTCGGCTTATTATGCGTAGGGCGTGCGGTCAGATTTGCGCACATTATGCGCGGTCTAGAATGTCCGAAAGTGTGTTGATGTAGTCGATGGTGTATTTGAGGGTCTGTATTTTGGTCAGAGGTTGTCCCTTCTTGCTGTAGTGCGGCGGCAGGTAGTCTCGGAGCTCGTGCAGGGCCTCTGCCAGGCTCCTCATCCTCATCTTCTCCCTCTCGCTGGCCTTCACGCGTGTCTTGATCGACATCTTTTGTTGTTTGGCCTGCTGACTCTGATGATGATGTCTTCTTGCCAGGGCTGTCACGATTGCACAAACATTTAAGTAATTTGTCACACAAATAATTGCGATGTATATATATATTTATATAACGATGTAATTGTGTTTTTTGGCATTGAACATTGGAACATGTTATTTTTGCCTTTTAGGCTTCGTAATAAAAAAAATGCACAGGGCAAATAACTTAAATAGGCTACAAAGAAATTACTGACATATGTAATAATGTTATAGCCTACTTTCAATTATTTATTTTTTAAATAGCAGAAATAGAAGATCTACAAGCTTAAAAAAAAATCGCACAGGGCAAATAACTAACTTATACCAAGAAATTACTGACATATTTAATAAAATATGTCTATTTTTTCAGATCTACAAGCTTACAACACGTCTCGAAGTGACTGCTATTTCTGCTATTTAAAAAAAATGTATAAACATGTTTCTACATGGAAACGAGACAATTGTGACGATTTTGCAAACAAATAATTGCATTAGGCAATTATGTAATAATAATTAAGACATGCAGGGCTACCTCTTGCTGCACGAAGAGCCGCTGCACTGTGATGTCCGCCCGGGAAACCGAAGGAGAAATCCATGGCATTCTGATGAAGCCCACACGAGTTGCTGGAGGAGGTCGTCTCGGGTGAAGAGCACATCGAGTCGAAGGAGGATTGTGATGGTGAGTTGGAGTGAAGTGAATCCTGTTCATGATCTCCAAACGCACTGGGCTCAAGTGAATCCTGATCGTCTCCTCCGAACAGACTGGACTGGGTTTTCCAGTCCCATTCCGCCAATATTTTGGCCGAAGCGGAATCAACATCTATGGCACAATCCATGTTAGAAATAATAATAATTTAAAAAAAAAGATATTTTTCCCCTTTTCTTTTGCCGATGGCTTCCAAGATTGTGTTGGAAATAATCCTGTCAGGTTTTCATGCAGAATTCGGGTGGATATAAGGACGATATTCGGGTGGATAAGGGCGGTATTCGGGGTGGATAACAGCTAATTCTGATCCACGGACTGATCGCCCGTCCGTTTTTATAAGGAAGGAGATCTCCGGGCAGTTTATGAGTTCACAGCTTGGCCGAAATTAAAGTTCAAAGAAAACTCCAAGTGCCAAAATGTGACCTTCTAGAAGGACGTCGTTCCTTGTTGTCACCGCGGTGCGAATAAGGTCAAATAGACTGATAATGTGTAATAGGAAAGACAAATAATTAGATTGTCTTCTAGTGTGAAATGAGTCTTTAAGACGGCATGACGACAATTATCAGTTTGATGTGATCTGCCTAATGAAGGAATGAAAGGATGCAGTTACACCTGGGATGTTGACACCTCTCTGGTAAGTCAGGCATGCGTGTGTCTTCTGTCTGGAAGGTAAACATGAGGAGGGTAATGATGTCTGAAGTTGAACTGGGCATGAATGATGAAACTTAAGGAGTTGTTGAACCTTTTAAAGATATAACAAATAAAATACTATAATATACGCCCATTTAACAAGACTTCCTTAAGTTCCTTTACAATCTCCTCATAACATAAGAGAACCCCCTTGACCAATGAGCCCGGCAGTGATTAAGTTATATGACAAAGTAGTAGCATCCTACTTTTTGAAGGTGGCGTGCCGTGCATGGCAGCCTGCAGTGGTGTAAAGTAACTAAGTACATTTACTCAAGTACTGTACTTAAGTACAATTTTGAGGTATTTCCATTTTTCAGTGCAAATATTGTATTTTTTACTCCACTACAATTATTTGAAATATTTAGTTACTAGTTACTTTGTACATCTTGATTATTATTATTACAAAACATACATTAACCACTTCAGCCCTATGTATACTTAGGCTATTTGAAAATAGCTGATCTACAAGCTCACAACGCGTTGTGAGCTTGTAGATTTGCTATTTTCAAAGCATGTTTATACATTTGGAAACTTGTGAAAATTCTGCATAATGAGTACCTTTTCACTGTAGTGAAAACGTGGCTAAACTTTCAGTAAGTAGCCTATATTTTATTGCGAATAGCCTACTTTTGTTCTTTCACTCAAGTACATTTTGAATTCTGGACTTTTTCTTGTAACAGAGTATTTCTACATTGTAGTATTGATACTTTTACTCAAGTAAAAAATGTGAGTACTTTTTCTCCACCACTGTGATTAAGTTATATATATGACAAAGTAGCAGGCTACTTTTTGAAGGTGGCGTGCATGGCAGCCTGCAATGGACGTCATTACACAGCAGCAGCGTGGAGGATGCAGCTGTCAGCAGGACAGTGCTATAGAATATAGACGCTCTTTCATGTCTCAGAAAGGTGTGCAACGCGTCACTAATGATCAAGGGGGACCAGCAGTGATGGCTTGTAAACCTGAGGCCACCAGCTGATGACTCAGTGTAATGCCACCTCGTCTAAATGAGCTGAGTCCGCCCTTGGATAAGTAGTGTGGTATTGGGAATGTCATTTGCATATTTGTTGGTCAGAAAACCAAGAACAAGATTTTTTCTTCATATTTTTCTACCGTTAAAATAAAAGAAAAGATAGGCCTAATAAAAATGATGGTCCCTAGTGCATTAGAACTTTACGCCTTTTCAGTCACCAGAACCATGATTGTTTCACTTTTCAATGAGTCTAAAATGGTTAGGTGTTTAAAGTTGAATGGGCTCATATAGGAGGGAGGCCTACTGATCAAATTAATATCAAATATCTAAATACTGAATCAAGCTGTTTAGAAACTGTCTGTGGGGGTGCACAGCGCAAAAGCCAGAAGTGTTTTATAGTGAGATATCCCCTTATCTTATGTAAAAGAAGCACAGGCTACCATAATGTAGAAATAAAGTAAAAGTCCTGCATTAAAAATGTTACTTTAGTAAAAGTACACAAGTATTGGCATCAAAATATACTTACAGTAGCCTATCAAACGTAAAAGTGCATAGGCATAGCTACTCATTATGCAGAGTGGCCCATTTCACAATCATATCATTGATAGTGTTCATCACTTTAAAGGTGGGGATGATTACTTTATGTGCTGTTTTTGGGTAGCTTAACCTATAACAACACATCATAATTCATCAGTTAATTTATGTTTTATTGTAATCTAAATCTGCAAAGTAAGTCAAGCTGACAAATAATTATAGAGTAAAATGTGCAGTTTTTACTAAACCTAGTAAAGTAAAGTAATACTCAAATAAAATAAAGGTACCTCAAAATTGTACCTATAAGTATATTACTTGAGTAAATGTGCTTAGTTACTTTTCAACTATAAATCCAGAGCCTGCCATGGTTCAGGATTACTTACATATGTTCTATAGATATGCTGACTTTCAGCCTGACAGATGACCATAAATCTAGTTTGACCAGAAGAGCACAATTGGTCATCCAGAGCGAAATTCAAGGGCATTATTATCACTCTTTATTGATTCCCAGGGGGCTCACAGTATTTAACATAGGAACATGAAACATAGGAACAGTTAGTATCAGTGAAGTGTTTATTTGTACTTTATGTGCAATTGTGTTTGGGGGACGAAAGAAAGTGTAAATATATATATATATATATATATATATATATATATATATATATATATATATACATATGTATATATATATATATACATATGTATATATAAAGAGTCAAGAAAAAAATCAAAAAATATATATAAAATAGTTAGACTAGACACAATACATCTGCATTGGGTCTCTGAATGACTCAAGCTGTCACATCAATAAATTATGTCTGATTTGAATGTAGTCTAGTATTAGCAGATAATATAATAAATACACAACACTGACAGCATTAATAATGTACACTGTGAAGTGTGCAAAGTTGTTCTTGCTGCAGTGCTACTATGACAACTGAATTTCCCTCAGGATAAAAAAACCTAAAAAGGTGTATCCAACTATCTATCTTTAACAGGCTTCAACAGTTAGTATCTGGGTAATGTATGTACAGTCTATCAACAGTGAATATCTGAATGAATATTGTCTATCAATTTATATATTAGCAAATAACTATAAATATTAAGTCTCCCATCAGTACGTAGTACTCCATGTGCCAGTCGGTAGTAATCCAAAACACAGTGCCAAAGCAGGAGTCACTGGTGAAGGCTTACAGCCTAAATATGAACTTGTTATATTTATTAAAATTATTCATATCTCATTTTCACAATGATGTATATTTTCTGTACTGTACAATAAAATCACAGCAGTTATACATGTACTATATGTAAACAAAATGATGTTAAGAACGCTTCAACATTAAGATCGTTTTTTTTCGTTGCTTTTTACAAATGCAGTAAACGATAATGGCATTATGTACATAGAGAATACTTCAACTGTTCATGGTCTTCATCTCACTCTTTAGCCATTGCATTCATTTGAGGAATCTCAGCCTCAGCCTCTCAGCCAGTGGCAATGGACTATCACTACAAATCACTGAGTCGTCGTCGCTATCTAAAACAGACACAGGTGAGGTGAACACATTATCGTCTACAATAACTGGTGGAATATCTTGGCCCATGCTCTTGTTGGATGAGGAGCAGCATTCACCAGCGCTGCCATATACCTGAACATCTACCCTGGTAGTAGTCAGTGTGGCAGACTCTGATGATTGAGCATTATGAGTGTCCAATGTTTGTTTGGTTGAAGGAACTCTGGAGGTAGGTTTCAATGGAAAGTATTTGTGCCCACTGGTCAACAGCTTGCTTTTGGGTTTCCCTTTAGCTTTCCTGTGATTTGCAAATCGCTTGTTTTCTGCATCGCTGTCCTCGCTTGATGAGCCCACACTCACACACACACTCTTCTTCTTGGTGGTCTGAGGCACCTTCCTGTCAGATTGGCACCTCTGTGTTGGGACAGATGATGAAGTGACTCTTTTCACAAATGTATAATTCTGGGCCGGCTTTTGGACATCATTAGTATTGGCTTTACATTGATTTAGTGCTAAAGGCTCCAAACATTTAGATTTTTGATAGGCAGGGTCTACCTTACTGGTCACACTCTGGCTTTTATCATTGAGAGGTACTTTTCTGTTAAAGACGCCATGTTTCCCTGATGGTTTGGTGTCATTACTACATACACCATCAATCTGTCTGCTCGCCTTGGGGTCTTTGTCGTGAAAAGAGACAGGCTCCATTGAGGCAATAACATGATGTGATCGTTGTGTGGCTACATCGTCGCGTGCGTTCCTCATAAGAACTCTGTCTCTCAGAGGACACTCAGTATAACACAGCTTAGGAGCAGGTTTGGACTCTGCTTCTGTGCCCTCAGTTGTAGTAGGCTGATGCTTTGGGCCTTCAGCTTCTGCTAACTTTGCACGATCACCCGCTGCGTCTCTCGGCTTTAGCTCTGCGGTACGCAGTGTAGCTGCTTGAGGGGGCGGGGAGGACGTAAAAGACAAAGCCTCCCAGTCTATGTCACTCAGGTGCAGTGCATCTATAACAGCAGACACAGAGGGTGAAACACATTCTGAACCTGTCATTGTCCCACAGGCAGTGGGAGACAGGGTGGACAGCACATCGTGGACCTGAGATATGGGGCGATCACCAAGAACATGTTGGTCCCTTATAGGATTCAGCCTATTGGACACTGGAGTTTTCAGAACAGCTACTTCTGGGTCACATCGGTTTGTAATACTGGTCATCTGTGCCTGTGGTTGGATGTTGTCTGTAGCAGAAGTGGAACCCTTGAGGGTCATTTGAGCCAGAAGGTCAGAAACACCATCACAAGGGTCTGGCGATGTTGCCTTTTTACTCCTTGGTTTCCTTTCTGAAAAAATAAATAAAAGAGTGTCAATGTTTAAAAGTGAATACATTTTCAGCACAGATCCTACAGGGACAAAATGACCCTTTCTGTCTATTTCTGCTTTTGTGAAAGAGTTTTCCCATCATTTCCATGATACATTTTGCAGACATGTAATCACATAACACTCCCATACTGTAAACAAGGCAAACAAGGATAATGTCGCTAACACTGATGATAGCAGCTAAAAACCAGGGAGTGAGGGTTATAGTTTTCACATTCACCGATTTTAGTGAAGTGACATGGGGTAAGCCTTTCAGCTTCGGCTGTGTTTCAGAGTCACACAGAAAACGGTGTTTTATGGCTTCTAATGGAACATTAGCCCTACAAATAATAAATAGAGATAAAGTTGTGAGTTGTGACAGTGTCCCTTTCATGAATTTGAGCTACGCTTAACAGACTAAACGACGTCCAATTAGCGTCCTGATTGCACGGAATCAGGAAGTGGAGCTCTATAGCACAGAGGAGCATGGTGTTGAGCAAAACACAACTTGTATAAAATCACAGCCAGTGCTGTGAGAGAGACACCTCTGGTGCATCAAAGCCTTTGGTGAGCGAGAGGAACTGCTAATCCCTGCATTTTCAGGTGTCAGGGCTGCCGTAAGAGACGGCTTAGAAAACATCGCAAAGCCACAGGTGCCTTTGATGAAGGACGCTCCTGTCAGGATTGTGTGGGAAGTCTTTGAGCTTTGTCAAGTTTAGGTGAGGCCCCAGTTCTTAAGACAGATACAGCTAAATTAATGTGCTTTTACTAAACCAGGTGTTCAATTTAGATACAGAATCTTTCAAATAAACATATTGAAATACTGTATGTTTATCTGTTGATGTAACAGCTCGGCATACAGTAACTCAACATGTTTAAGTTAAGGATTATCTGCCAATCTGCATTATAACGTAATCAATGTTCATTTAAGTCTGAGTGTGTACAAATTGACCCATTACATGTGTGCATATGATGTGGATATGGTGATTTTATAGTAAGTCTTACTCTTGGTTTTGCTCTCTTCAGCCAGAGCTTTGTTTCTCAGGTAGGTTTCCACTATCTCTGGGTAAGCCAGGCAGAACAGAGCCTCCTCCTCCACCGTCCTCACCTCATCCACAGTCTCCACATCCGGGTGATCCTCAGGAAACGCGTAATGATCTGCAGTCATAGTGTATCACATCCACAGTGTCAGAACACTACCCCTATGGATCATTTTTTACACTCTCAGCATCCTGAGGATTGTACTGTGAATGACGTAAATCTCAGCCCTTTCAATTTCTCACACACACAAACACAAATATAATATACAATCATATTCTTTGGTGGTAGACTGTATACATACTGTAGTAGACAGAATATTCATATATTCACTGCCTTATGGTCTGAGAATCAGAATCCGTTTAATGGCCAAGCATGTTTGAATACTTTGACTTTGTGCATTGCTCTCAGACAAATTAGGGAACATTTTAAATGTAAGAGTATGTCAAGTCATGTAAATCTATTGCAGAGACCATAGAAATACAGACATCAATGTCATGTCTTATGCTACAGGTATTGTACATATTAAGATATTGCACTACATTGTTAAAAGCACCCAAAATCACACATTTTAGTATACTCTTTGCACTGAGTGCAAGTACTTCATTTGAAAATTAAACGTGACTCCTCTACTCATGATAGAATATTCAGTTATTGTTAATGACTCTAATCTTTTTGTTGTGAACTGATCCTAAATCCAGGTAGCAGGTGGATCTATTGATGGTGCTTGCCTAATTTTCCCACAAGGTACAGTAACACTATTTCCAAATTGTTAAGCAAATTTGGCACTACAATATATTTACAAGGAAGATGCTTAGTTATAATACTATATGAATCACTTACAAATGCTTCAGTTTGAAGTTTCAGTAATAAATGGGATATACATTATACACATATACTTCATCATAGGATTTTAAGTTCATTTTGTTTAATATACATTTTGCTCTCAGAATTGTGGACTGAGAGACTTTCCCCAAACAATGCCATGTCAAACCTGGTTGTTAGGGAAGCAGACTTTGATATGACAGTTTTCCCAGCTTGGGGAGGAAGCCAGTTTAGCACCTAGTGACTGTTGTGACTGATCTGTCACCTCTGGCCGCTGTGAACCCCACCTCACAGTCAGTCACTAATAGACGAGACGGTGACGAGCACCCCGCACCCCAACCTTTGCTGCTTTACTGGTTCTCAGCTCAGAACACGTTTTCTAAGATACTGTGAATTCTGTTCACTTGTAATTTGAGTTTACACATACTACAGTAAAAACATTGGACTGTACTGACACTCCTTCAGCATCATTCAGACCAAACTGACCTGGTGTTCTCCAGACGACTTCAAAGCAGGCAACTGCATTCCTCACTCTTGGTTTCAATATTCTGTTTCCAAACAGATATAATAATAATACATAATAATAAGCCATGATATACTGTATATGTAATACAATGATCAATCAATCAATATTATCTCAAGCATTGTTACTTTAACTATAAATGGAACACTACCGCAGGGGTTTAATTTGCGAAGTCGTCTCTCTTCCACATTTCCTGTTCATCAACTCTGTGTACGTCATCAACACAAGAACCTTTTCACAAGTGTAGTTCTTGGGCCACTCCATTTTATCAAGGGCAAAGTTCTAGAAAAAGACGATGCACCTTGTGAATCCACTAGACTCCATAATTCCTTTTCGTGAATTAACAGGATTTGAATAAACTAGTTTACCTGCATTAACAACATATTTGGTTTCCTCTTTCTGAAATGTTCCACATGCTTATCCTTGGAGACCAGAAACTCATTGATGATCTGCAATATATGCATCATACGTGTTTAAAACAGGAATTCATACAAACTAGAGCTGGGTGAGATATTGATATAATATCACTTGTGAAATAGCACTATGTAGTCTGGGATTTTGGTCATCGTAATATTGAGATATAGCTCAAATATCTTTTCCTGGTCTTAAAAGGGCTGCATTACATTAAAGTAAGGTTTTTTGTTCTCTGTGGAGGGCTACGTATGTTTTTTCTCTTTTCCTTCTTAAATGGCATGTTTCCACTTCCACACAGATATTGTAATGATGCTGTGCAAAAAACGTAACAGACAAAGTTTCAAATAAAAGCAACAAGTAACAACATTTTATGAACTTATTAAACTATTCTAGCCTCTACTGTACCTGTGTGATCACAATATCCACATCTTGTATGTAAATAATATACAGTATATATAATTGTCTGAAAATATCTTCAGAGAAAAATAGTCATGTACAAAATATCATCACATTATCGATAAAGGTATTGGGTCAATGTTATGATTTGTTATGATTTTGTCAATATCACCCAGCCCTAATACAAATTCATGCTGCAGTACATGCTGTTCGATTATGCTGGATTTAAAACTGTACCTCTGTAAACGGGAACTGTTCACTCATGAGCGTTTTCCTGAGGAAAAGGGAATCCAATAATTTAAACCAAATAATACATGTCAAACACTAATGTCCAATCAAGTTTTCTGTTACTTAATATACTTAATATTAATAGCAGTGTATTAGGTGATGTCAGCACTTTTTTCATAACAATTAGACAAAGTGCATTTAAAACAAGGGCCATACTTCCGAACGCTGGTCTCGGCAGAGTTGGCCTGGCGTGTGTGCTCATATCGGTGCCAGTCACAGGGACACTCATAGTCAAAATCCTGAGGCTGACAGAACTTTTTACTGTCACATAGCTTACAGCCACCACGCTCATGGGCCTTGGCTGAGCCTGAAAGGAAGGAAAAGAGACAGGCCTAATGAATATCTTGTGCAGGGTTCCCAAACTTTCAAAACGTATAAATGACCCACGTTCAAATGTTCGATTTTTACGTGCTATAGACAATAAGAAGAGTCAATCATGAACGGTTGGCCAAACCCACCGATTGGGGATGCAGCCAATTGTATCCCCATGAATGACTGATCCCCGACCCATAAGGGATCCAGTGGGGCTCAAACTAAACTTCCCTGACTTTTCCAAACCCTTTCTGGGCATGGGTAGTAACAGATAAAAGGTTCTTAAAAGCCTAATGAACTTAAGCTATGTGGGTATTTGTTTTAGGTCGACAGACTAAAACATGTGCACTAACATGATATGACAAGGTTTTGAATTAGGTCAGCATGAGACACGTTTTGTGGGGGCACACCCTACTGCTTTAAACTTCTTAAAACTAGGAAAACAGGTGAGAGTTCGGGCCCAGGCAAGGCTCAACACACCAGGATGGCGGCATACATTGCAGTGGGGAACCTTCTTTACAGCTGCCTCGGGCAAGCCTGCTACATTTTCCTGCCTCCACTTCTGGAACCTGCAATGGCCAAAGACAAGTTATAAGAGGTGCCAACTGCCAAGATATCATACACACACTGTCACTTGAAGAACTGTGCACTATTGACAAAGAATGTAAATGGGCCACCATAGCTGAATGGTATGGGGAAACAGTATGTGTTGAACTGTCTCTGAGCAAGATACTTAAGCCCCAACTGCTCCCCAGACTCTGCCCCTGATACTTCGGATGGGTCAAATGCAGAGGACACATTTCACCGTATATGCAAATGTACAGCGACAAAATACCCCAAAGGAGAGCGGGTTATCTGCGGTGCTCACAAAAGCCTGAGTAGACATTAAAATGACCCCAAAAATGTTTTGAAAGTGAAATATCCCTTTAAGTATAGAAGAACTCTGCGAGGAATTCATACTTAGGGAAGAGAAGATTCCTACCTCTGTAAAAGTGACTGTCCGTCCAACGCTTGGATAAGCCTGAGCGCTTGCTCTTTACCAACACCTGGTACACCCTAACCAAAGTAACAGAGAATAATAGAGGAGACAGTTATACGTCATTAATATCATGAACATGACAAGACAATCATATCATGATCATGACAGGACAAACTTCACAATTGAAAGTTTGAGATATTTTACCTTAGGGATGTAGTCACACCCAAGAAGGATGGCCAGACCAACAAGATTCTCTCTCGACAGATGTAGCTCTGCCTGCACTCGAGCAGTGCTGTAGCAGTCCACCTGAGGGTCCTGGAGAAGATAAAAAGGCAATGATAAAACTTTTTTACATGAGTATATTTGGTAACAGAGCACCGTCTTTCCCAAAGTCTCTCTGAACCCAGTTGTTGGCAACATATTTTGTGAATTCTCTATTTGTCTCTGTTTTGCCCTTTTTGTTTTCGTTATATAGAACAAGTTTTTACTATTGTCTGTTTTTATTGTTGAAATTTTGTGTGGACTCCAGGAAGACTAACAACCACTTTGTGGAAGCTAATGGGGATCCTAATAAAATAATAATAAAGAATAACTTCAAGATTACTTGTGTGGATCAGTATCAGTAGAATAAACAAAGATAGAAATATGTAATTTGACCAGTTTTACCCCTCTTATCTCAGGTTACGGTTGTGATCAGAAACAATTAAGTAAATATGGTAGGATAACAGTAATCTCATTGATAATCAATGGTCATTTTTGTGTCACTAAACCTGATATACCTGAGAGAGAGGGAAGAAAAAAATGTGTAAATCATATCATTGCAGAATACTACCTTTGTATTTAGGTTGAAGTTTCTGTATACGGTCCGGGCTCCGTACAGGAAGGCATCTCCATCATTGGTGATGCAGCCGTCCACCAGGCCCTTGGAATCCAGGTAAGCACACATGGCCTCAGCCTCCCCTGCAGCGGTCACCCAGGGCACCCCCAAATAGTCCAACATATCAGCACACTGCAGAGAGGAGTGAGAAGGTCTGTGAAAACAGACACTTGCTATCTCGTACATCTAACCTGCAAACATAGGTCACATAGTGGCCGTCTGTGAGGTTCTTCTTAGCTATTAGATGTCAAATTCTTATGGTCCGTGTCTGACCCCTTATGAATGCTGTGACACCAACCTCTCTCAGGACTGCTTTAAAGCGCCCTCTGCTGGTATTCTTTGTGGTTGCTGATTTGGGGGCAGCCTTTTTGAATCCTCCAAATCTTGCTTCTGTCCTCATGCTCATGGTTTCTGCTTTAAGTTTGGGGGCCTCACCTTCCATGACAAAAACTAGCTTTATTCCCATTAGTGTGAGGGATGATACTCTGAAAAATAAATTCCTGAAACACATAAATGAACATTGTTCATGATAATGATCAAAAGTGAAATCATAGAGACTGTACTTGTCTAGGATCAACAGGCAGACAGACTATTCTGTATAGGCCTGCATAGACTTGTCACAATTATTACATAATTGCCTAATTGCAATTATTTTGCATAATCGTCATAATCATTTCCATGTTGAAAAATGTTCATCCATTTTCCAAAAATAGCAGATCAACAAGCTTACAACATGTCACTTTGTAACGCGTTGTAAGCTTGTAGATCAGCTATTTCTGCAATTTTTAAATGTTTTGAAAGTATAATGTCAGTCATTTCTTTGTATATTTAAGTTATTTGTCATATCAGCCCAGTGCAATTTTTTGATTTTTTGAATGTTCAGTGGCAAAAACACAATTAAATCATTAATCGCAATAATTCGCGTAATAATTAATCGTCAACTTAAATTTGTAATCGTGACAGCCCTAGGCCTGTAACATTTACAGCACTGTAAAACAATTACCTTAGGTGAGGTTTTGTGACTTTCCCCATCATTGCTTGTACATGTTGGGCCTCACATACCCATAAACTAAGGTCCACAGCTAAAGTTTTCCCACTCAAGCTGTACAAGGGCACTGACTCACACACTGGCCCGAGAATAGACCACAGATCATGCACACCCATTATGGCTCCGAATGATGTGTGGCTGTACCGTCTGGAGGAGAGACAGTCTGAGTCAGTCTGAAACACTGGCAAAACAAAACTGTGAATGCAATGCACAACTATTCAGTGTTGCCAATTTTTGTGAGAGAAGCAACAAGGTCAATGAAAACAAGCCCAAAAGAAGGGAATAGGCTACGGCTATTTGAGCCAATCTACAAGCTCGAAGCTTGAAGATCTGCTATTTAAAAAAAGAAAAAACTCAAAAAAGAATTGGTGGGGAAAAATAGAGTTAATTTTGGAACATTTTTAAAACATTTTAACAACACAATGGGGAGGCGGGGTCCCTGGCACACATTTATTTTCAGATGGGGGGGGGGGGGGGGGGGGGCTCTGTGGACAAATACATATTAACATTAGGGTCCTTGCCATGAAAATGTTTGAGAACCACTGGTTTAAGCAACATTAGGAAACCAAAAATCTACCAATATGTATAAGCAACTTTACAGAAAAAGAAGCCCAAATTGGCTTACAATAAGCGGACATGGCAACACTGAAATATTGCATACGATCGTCGTTACCTGAAGTTCGAGTGTTTATGATTGTTATGTTGCAGGGAAAGGAACTAAAGATCGGAAGCTATATCGCTAACACGTTAGCCTATTTTCAAACTGCAGCGCTACATCCACAATGACAATCACGTGATTCACTAGTACAACATTCATGACCACTTCCGGGCCGGCGCACTCCCTCTTCGCTGGAAGCTAAAGGATACGATAGTGATGTCATATTTATTACTTGTGTGGGTCAGGATTCGGGACTCCCATAGGGGTCCCCCCACATGATTTGTGGCGGCCGGGGGAGGGCCCCAGATGACAGTAGAGTGACAATATAAGGACTTTTAAGACCTTTTGATTTGAATACCTAAAAAGTAATCAACAAACTGTATCTCAAAACTGTACAATAAAAACTGGTCAAACATTAGCCAACTACATCACTGTCGAATCCTTTAGTATTGTTCTTTAATCTTCCCACGTTGTCTGTGTAATGTTACTGGTATTTAATCTAGTTTCTGCTGACTTGGTTGACACTAAAGGTAGAAAGAAAAAAAGATGAATATGAATACAAAAAACATTGTATATTACATAATTGACTTGCTAAAATGATCTCGAAACAATATGAGACGTCATCTGAGTGCGCCGTTGCTATGGATACACTGGATGCTTGTTTACAGTCTGTGGAACCCAAGGTGGGCAACATAAACACAGTAGTTATGCCATCCAAAGTGCAAATAGAAATTGTCGGCTTGATTAAAGAACATAATTTTCATGTTGCCAAGAATTTTGCTGAGGTAAGACACTTTGCATATCATCATGTAATTCACTAAGAGCTGGCAAACCAAACTTGGATAACAATTAACTCGTTTCTTCATTCTCAATAACAGGAACTAAAACTAAAATATCCCGATGCCTTTTTGGATCCAAAAATTCAACCACTGTTCGAAAGTGATTGGCATGTCTATTTGTGTAATAAGAAAAGGGTAGGTACAGTAAATTATGTGTTTGCCTTGGCTTTGTTGCTTATATTGTTGGACTATGACTCCATGAAACATTAGGGATAGTTCACCCCCAAAATTACTTTTTTTATATCGATTACACACCCCATGGAGACTTAAATTCATGGATATGTTTTACTTTTTGTGGCATTCCTAAGCCAATAATTTGATGAACGGTGGTCTCTCCGGTAGGAGACTCTAAGAGTCTCCTATGAGTCTCCTTCCGGAGACACTAGCATCTTTCTGCCGGTCATCAAATTATTGGCTTATAAGGAATGCGACAAAAACGAAAAAAATCTCCATGAATTCAAGGCTTCATCGTGTGTGTAATTGATAGAAAATACATTATTTTTTGGGTGAACTATCCCTTTAAGTGCTCAAGCTTGTAACTCTACTCTACTATGCAGATAATCTCTCAAAACAGCTGTAAGGAGAAAATACAGAATACGTTCCCAGATTGCTATACAGATGACACCATCATTCTGATATGAGTGATTAATGTAATGATATAATGGAAGTAAATGTATTGCAGCACTTTGCATATAGCTCAAGAGATTTAGTCTATTCTGTTTTAGTTTGCGCTGAAGTGCGTTGCAATTTGACGTTGTTTATGAAATACTGAACCAAACCGAATACTTATTTCAATACTTCTTATTCAAGGAGCTGCAGGGGGAAGTGTGGCAGTTCTCCAGCAACCTGGTGTGCTTTCTGAATGGCCAGCTCCTTGGTGATGAGAAGGACCTTGCCAGCTGGGCTGAGAAACAGTGGCAGTTCACTCTCATCCGTCCACATGCATTTTATGCAGCCCTCACTGGAGACTATTATGTCAAACATCTCCACAAGACAAGGGCAAGTCAACTGTCACACTGTCACATAACATACGTGGATAAGTAAAATGGAAGTCAGATGCATTGGAAGAAAACTGTCAAGCTGCCTTTCCCCTGTTACAGTTTTGGTCATATTATATTATGAATTATATTTAGAATTTACAGTAAAACACCGTTCCAAGTTAGTCCAACAGAACATGTTATATATATTTTAATGTCTTGTTATATTTCAAAACCATGCAATACTTGAGCTATTGATATACAAATAGACATGTGCTAATCATGTTTGTGTTAATGCATAAAAAGCTATGTTAATTATGCAACTCTGTTAAGGGTTGTATTTGGAATCATGTGTGGCCCTCATTGTAGCCATACATCTCTGCAGTAGTGTTTGACCTTAGTTGAAGTTTATGTAGGCAGAATAATATCATGTACACATATTTGTAGTATAAGATATTATATCAAGTCAGTTCCCTTTGACAGCATCTAACTATATTTCTTTTATCACAGCATCAGTTTGTCTTCATGGACATTGAGATTCAAGGGGAGCCAGTAGGGAGGTTGTTGTTTGAGGTAAAGCCTGATTTATACTTAATCGTATAACGCTTCATGTGCCAAAATAGCAGCTCTTCAAGCTCACTCTCTGTACTCTGTCGTACAACAATTTGATTGATTTTCTCATTGCATTAATTCAACATTCTGAAATGTGTGACTATCTGTTCTATCCAGACTTGAATGAATGTTAACAAGTAAAGCCAACTAGACAATACCATCTCAGAATATAATTGTGTCTCATCTCATCACATTACCCTGCTTCTCCCCAGCTGTTCTCAGATGTGTGTCCAAAGACATGTAAGAACTTCCAGGCCCTGTGCACAGGAGAACTTAATCAGAGTGGCCTCATGCTATGCTACAAGCGCTCTGTGTTCCATCGTGTGGTACCCAGTGGCTGGGTACAAGGTGGAGGTATGGTCCATAAACGTGAGCCGTTATTGACTTGTGTTGATAAAATGCAGTTTTAGTTTTTCATTATTGCATTTACATAAAATTTGGTAGGCTATCCTATGTTAGTATGTTTCATTGACTGTTGATCTCAGCTGAGCTATCTATGTTTAAGCAGGTTCGATTTGTAAAAACAACAGGGGGGGGGGTTCTTAACCACTTGTTTCTTGGCCCTATTCGTAGTACAGAACAGATGGCGAAATTTTACAACATTACGTTGCATTGCAACATGTTCTGAGGTTGTAGATGTGCTATTTTTTAATTTACATTTTCTTTAACTGTTGACACATTTTGACACATTTTGATTTAATGTGGTTAACATAATTAAATTGTTAAATTATTATATTATCAAACATACAGTAAATATCAAACATATCAGACAGTCTACGTACATTTCTCAAGAGGAAATGCATGGATTTAATTAATCGGAAAATGGATAAAACATACCTGCCAGCAATTAAAAGGAATGACCAGAGGGGGGATATCAGAAGCAGAGGCATGGATCCCCCCCCCCCCCCCAGCATATTGAACCCTGTGTTTGTTGTACATAAGGAATGCAACGTCCTCACCTGGTGCCTTTCTTTAATAGATGTTTCAGCAGAAGGAAAAGGCAATGGAGGGGAGTCAATCTATGGACCGATCTTTGAAGGTGCAAATACAAAGAGAGCTTGGAAATCTACTGTACAACCCTGTACTTATTTACAGTATGCATATAATGTTGTCTATAAGCGTATGTGTTCTCTCTTACTTTAGATGAGAGCTTTGCAGTTTCGCACAGTAAGCGTGGCATTCTTGGAATGGCCAACCAGGGTCGCCATAGTAACGGATCCCAGTTCTACATCACTCTGCAGCCGGCTCTGTGGATGGACACAAAATATGTTGCCTTTGGGTTTGTGCCTCTGATTTATAGGAAACATTTGAACTCTCTGGTTACGCATCGGTCCAGATTAGGGGTGCAATAGTTAATCGAACTAATCAATCTAATTAATTCTAAAAGAAAAGGGGGGGATAATCTCTTAGAAAATAATAACACGATTTTGACCAACGATTAATGTCAAATGTCAATGTATATGAAAACTACGGTAAATTCTTAGTTATATAAACATACTGTATGTATATTCTTTCTATTTCCAGTCAGGTGGTAGAAGGCACAGATGTACTGAAGAGACTAGAAGAGGTTCCAACCTACAATGAGAGACCCAAACAGGAGTGTAAAATTGCAGACTGTGGAGCATTTGCCCCATAATGTTTCATTGAATGGTTTAAAGGTAGGGTAAGTGATTTGCGTTGGTTAAAATAATTGTTAAATAGCTCTATATTCTGATAGTACTCATTGCTATAGAGTGTTTGTTCAGTATTAGGAGTCTCCTTGTCTCTCCACCTCTTTATTAAACAGAAAATGCATTTTCGTTTCAGTTTCAGTTTCATTTCTAATTTTATCCAACCAGGACAGAGAACTCAATCAGGATACAGATTAAACAAGTGAAATTGGAAGTGATGACGGGTGCAGTACGTTAGTCCGACAGCGCATTCCTCCGACAGAATGGGTACTTTCTCCTGATTGGCTGAGATTTTGACACCTACCGAAAAAAATATTTTCTGTTTATTAAAGAGCTGGAGAGACGGGGAAACTCCTGTTACTGAACAAACACTCTATAGCAATGATTACTATCAGAATATAGTATTTTAACCTTTTAACAAAATACTTTTTGTTTTAACCAAAAAATATCACTTACCTTACCTTTAATTGTCCCTCATTGAAAACGTGTACAAACATTTGTTTTGTTAAATAAATCAAATAAAATAAATGTGAATCCAAGAAATTATGTTTGGAGTTTATTTTATGTATTTATTTTATAAAGAAGTTATAAGAATCATTCTAGGGCTAGGATCAAAGTATCCCTAGAATAGCTGTGATGTTACATACATTTCATGTATTACATATACATGAAATGTATGTAACATCACAGGCATTCTAGGACTAAGGTCAAAGTAAAGTACGTGCCAGGAAAGGACCTTATTATTATTATTATTTGTATTATTATTATTATTTGTATTATTATTATCATTATTTGTATTATTATTATTATTATTATTATTATTATTATTATTATTATTATTATTATCATCATTATTATTATTATTATTATTATTATTATTATTATTATTATTATTATTATCATTATCATTATCATTATCATTATTATTAATAATAATAATATTATTATTATTATTGTTGTTACTTGCAGTTATTTCTTGACTGGCCTGCAATAGCTGAATGTGAAGCCATATGACACCCTGTTTTTTTCACATCGCAGTAAAAAGGTGCCACGTGACCTGCTGTCAAGTAGGAAGTGGGAAGAAGCAGCTAGTCAGCAGCACGACGAAGAAGAAGCAGCAGAGGATCTCCAGTCTGCCAGTCTCTCTCGGCACGCTTCGTTTCAAAACATACGTTTTTTTTCCTGATCGGACTAACATAGCAACGAATAGACTACCAACAACATGTACTGCAAGATAGCGTTGGTCACGATAGTCCTGGCGTTGGTCGGTGCGACAGCAGCAGACGCAGGTAAGTTTGAGACAGACGTCTCATAACGCAGGCAGTTCAGAGTCATTGCTGAGCTGAGCTGAGCTAGCAGCTAGCTGTGTGTGTCCACCTTCCAGTGGTGGAAGAAGTACTCAGATATATTATTTAAGTAAAAGTATCAATACCACCATGTAGAAATACTCTGTTACAAGTGAAAGTCCGGTATTAAAAATGTACTTGAGTACAAAAGTAATGGCATCAAAATATACGAAGTACCAAAAGTAAAAGTACTCATTGTCCAAAATGTCCCATTTCACAAGTTTACAAATGTATACAATTCTTTGAAAATGGCAGATCTACAAGCTCACAACTCGTCACGTTGCTATTTTTCTAATAAGTATATAGGGCTGAAGTGGTGGTTAGTGTATGTTTTGTAATGTTAATCTAAACCTACTAGTAAATAACATTTTCTAATAATTGTAGTGAAGTAAGAGTCCAATATTTGCCTCTGAGATGTAGTGGAGTTAAAGTACTGAAACCTGGAAATACTCCAGTAAAGTAAAAATACCTCAAAATTGTACTTAAGTGCTGTACTTGAGTAAATGTACTTAGTTACTTTACACCACTGCCTTCCTCTTGCAAAATGATGTTTAATGTGTCTGTCTGGCCCTCTCCAACACAGCACACTGCGTACTAGTTTGTTCATGTCTTAGTTTGAGGCCACTGGCTGAATAATAAAAAAATAATATATATATTATATTGTAACTGTCTGGCAGGCAATTTATTTCCACGTTGGCCAGAGGCAGTGAAGTTTTAAAGTCTGCTAACGCGTTAGCCTCAGGCCAACCTTTTGAAACCAAGAAGCTTTCATGTTGAAAATTATAATTATGTGTATAATAAGGTGACAGGATGCCATAATCAGCACGATGAATTCACAAGGGACAGTTCCAGATGGTCAGCCACGCACAGAATAGCTCATTATGTAATAACCTATATGGCATGTGCCCGGCAGACAGTCATGCTTTAAACTACTGTGTTAGCATGAAAGGAACATGTCTTTGAATGTGACTTTTTACATTAGCAGTTAAACACGTCCTTATGTGCTCCTCATATGGTTGTAATGGGACAAGCCACAGTTGGTCTAATCGGTTATCTTTGTTGATGTTAATAATTATACAAACTGCATATGTAACTTGTATATGTTTTGACAATTTCGTTTTGCAGATATTTGTTCTGGACTACTGACATGTGAACAATGTGGAGGGAATAACGGCTGCCTGTGGATGAACTGCACATCATCATCATGTGAGTATCTTCCCTAAATCTTTGGCATGTTGTGGAAATTGCCATAGGTTGGTCTTTGTGTCGCTTGAATTCTCTGCACAGCTGACCTGATGAGACATGATTCTTGGCTATGGAGAGAATGTATGGAGAGAATGTATGGTATTCGTGCAGTCATTTGATGACATCATCGTCCCAATTTCCCAAAAGCGAAAGCAGTTCCCATATCTTGGGATGGATGGATTTGGACAGGTTGTCCGTCGATGCAGTGAAATGCATTGTAAGCTGCAGTCGGGCCTACCTTGTTGAGGGTTATAATTCTGACTGATTGTTTCCTAGCAAAGACACACTCATATTTGATTTAAAAGTCCCAATCATTTTCACATCAACTTAATTGTTTTTACTGCTGTGAGTGTTTCTACTCGCACGCACAAATAGAGCAGTGTGTCTTAGACATTTAGCAAGAACGGGACAGCCATTCCACAATTTCTTTATGGAAATATCTCTCTACCAATATGAGTACACTCAGTGTGAGAATATATTGGCATATTTTAATAATCTAGCGATGATTGTTTTTCAATTTACTTACAAGTCTTTTGCTTATGGTGGTAAAAATGCATCAAAGATGCAAAGAGAATGGTAGTTAAGAAGCAACACATTGTTTTCTGAGTGAAACAGTTATTTTTTTTCAAGCACTTCAGAGCTGTCAGTGTCCACTAGTCGTCACCAAGCCTTAGTAGGTCACCGTTTATCAGATTGTGAAGGGAGAAGCTTGTTGTTTGCATGTTGATCTTATCAGTGTCAGGAATTGAGGTTACAGGACTTCATATGCTTTTACGATCTAGGTAGTGATGATTGGATGTAATATGGTTTTATCCTGCAGTACTTCCAGGTGTGTCACGCGTGTGACAGTGGTTTGTGGGTTATCGCATGACTGCTCGTTAAGCGCCACAGGTTTGTTCCCGATGACTCTTCCAATAAAATACATCATGCCTCTCCGCTGGCCGAGAACGATGAAGATGGACATTGGAGGAAACTAGGGGACACGTGTGTGACAGGATGTCTGCTATATCCTCACACAGAACAGAAGGTAGGAGGGGATATAATGGTGAAAGTAAAAGCAAAGTGAGAGGAAGAAGATGAGATGCATGTGTGCAGTGAGAGCACCATATCTTAGTTTTGATCTGGAGGTGTGGAGGAGGTGAGAAAACAGCAGAGGGGAGCTGGGTCTAGTGTGACTCCCATCTTACTAGAAAAGTGTGACTGCACCCGTCATATCATACAGTGTTTCAGAAATATCAGTATCAGGGACAGGGTGAAACATGGATATTTGTCAGGGAAAGGAAAATGTTTATGCTTTAATTACCCCATTGATTACACTAATGATTTGCTCCATAATGGAAGGCACAGCCAGTCAGACATATTTTTTTCCATATTTTAGCCATTGTATCTGTTGGCTAATCTTCATAAGGCCTGATACTTCATCTCACATGAAACACCCATAGGAAGCTTTGATTGTCCCCAGAATGCCCTGTAGCAAGAGAAACATTCAGAGAGTGAGAGAAAGGCGATCCCACACCCTGTTCGCTTATTGTCTCCCAGTTTGAAATAGGACTGGCTGGATATAATAACAGAAGAGGTGAGGTAGTTAAACAGGACAAGCTGCACGGCACTCCCATACCTCATCTTCTTTATCTATGAAAGCCCTATAGGATTTCATAGGTTACTGTTGCACCTTACGTAAAGATTTAAGAAAACCAGAAGATAAACAAGAAGGTCGTGTCCTCAGTTGGGATTTGTATTGCAGTCATCTTGATGATAAAGTGTTTTCAGTACATAGTGTTTGCTTTTATTGTGGGCTAGATGGATTATCAGCCATTCTTCCCCCTTGTTAAACTGACAATGCTGTAAACAGCCTATGAGTCACTGAAGGCTTAGCGTGAACATGGGAGCAGTTTCAAGGATGGAAGGAATATTTTTCTAAGGAGGAGCATATTTTATTGTGTTTCAGTGAGTGTGGTCCATATTCGCTCTTCTACAGCGGCTCAGAATGACTTGCCTCAATGCAGTCCCACCAGATCTAACAAGTCACAGGCCACAGGCAGAAACACCAGCACTAACAGCTCAACACACGCACGGAACATGCACGCAGAGATGGGCTGGAGCTAATGCTTCTCACAAGCCCAACAACAGATCACCTATTAGATATGAACAAAGCAGAAAGGTCAGCAGCAGCTGCCTGAGGAAGATGGTTGCTCTAGAGTACATAGCAGCTGAATTGCTACAGTGAGCTAACGCCTAGCCTACCACTCTGTTATTACCAGATTTATCTTTGGTTTAGCGAGTTTGTGTAAACATGCTTTTGGCGTCAGAAGCACGTTTCCCTGCAGACCGCATTTAGATGCCTCAGAGCTTTCACATGTGCACATGCTAGCTTCAGTGCACCTCTAACTACAGGCTCCGGGTCTGTGACAAAGCCCTTAGAGCCCTAGTAACTTGGAGGCAGTTTCCTCCGTTTAAAGGACAACTTTGGTTTTTTACAACCAGGGTTTATATTTTAGCTTGTAATTAAAGTAAATAAATGATGAGTGTAATTTTTTTTTCATTTACTGCTTTCTATAGTTTTAGCATTTTTTGCGATATTTTTTACAGTGGGCGGGGGCATTCTGTCCGGTGGCTAAATATGCCTTTTTTACACAATAAAAAAGGTCCGGCTGTCTGAGATGGCCAGATGTGAGTTATTGGGGGCTAGAAGAGCTACTGTAAATAATAATAAAGAAAACGCCGGGTTATTGTGTTAAAAAAATACATATTTAGCCACCGGACAGAATGCCCCCGCCCACTGTGAAAACACTGTAAAAAAGATTGTGAAAATTGCTAAAACTATAGAAAGCAGTAAATTTAAAATTTTTAACACTCATCTTTTATTTACTTTAATTACAATCTAAAACATAAACATTGGTTGTAAAAAAACAAAGTTGTCCTTTAAGCCAGGCTCTTGAAACTTCCTCTGTCACCTGTAGCTACAGTAGCTGGCAGTAGACTTGTGGTGATGATGTCACCAACATTTTGGAATGTGTGAGCGGGTTCCACCTTTCACAGCTGCTTGTGAGATAACAACCCTGTGTCCTCCTGACATCAGGAAAAGAAACTTCCTGGACATACACATAGATAACAGAGTGTGCTATCACAGAAGTTCCAAGGTTATGTAGTGGTAAAAAGGTCAAAGTGTTTTTCTGGAGAGGCACAAGGGAACCCGATAAACAAGGGATTTGCTACACCACATGATGATGATATCCTAATGTTAGTTAGATTGCATGAATCAACAGAGAAATTCAAATGAATGCACCCAGTTGATAGAATTCATTATTCTTCTGACTACAGTGACGTCACCCGTTACCTATCCATCATCCTCCATGATGTTGCCGGGTCAACTCGGTGCATAGAAACCAAATTAGGAAAAAGGCAAACCGTTACTCTCCTGGATATTTTGTGGTTCTGTGCATTTACATGCATTTTTTATGTCAGCTAACTACATTTGTGGACTTCAACCAAGTGCGCCAGCACGTTATAAGCAAAAATGGACACACTGTGGACGTGAAGAATGTCCATAAAGACCGCCTGCCCTGCTGATGTCTGGACTAATGATACTCAAGCATGGCCATCATTTTTGTTTACCAGATTTAATTTACTCAAAGCTAAGCTCCGAAATACCTGTATGTGTGTCTCAAAGAATTGCCTCATATTTTAATTCTTAATAGGGCTGGGCACTATTTGCTATTGGAACATGGGTGTTTTCATTTCACCTCATCTTTCAGCTGTAATCACTTCTATTATTCTGTTACAATACCGGTATTTGGTAAAAAAATATTGTGATATTTGATTTTGTCCATATCGTCCAGCCCTTATTGATGACACCCATACTGTATACTGTAGATTAGAATGAATGGGGTCTTTTCCGATTTCTGAGGTTTGTATGAACAAATCTATTCAGAACATGTTCAGCTGAACAAGAGTTCTCAAGAGAATATATTAGGATATGGAATCCATTGCAACATGCTGCTGTCAATAGTCATGACTCATAAAACTGTCATTTGATATATGTGTTTACCTGGCTTACTGTAAGTCACCGTGGGTAAAGAGCGTCTGCTGAATGCCTGAATAAGTTCTAAACCTTACCGTGTCACAGGAGCGGATTGATTTACCGGTAGTCTTTTGGAGAGGAATTGAAACAAATAGGCTAGTTAAGGTTCATTTAAGGTTAGTTTAATTTCTTCGTCACTCAACAAAAATGGCATAGCTTATTTCTCGCCCTTGAGCAGTTTTAGTTAATCTTCTGGAGGTTCATGATGCCATTTTTGAGGAGGCAGTAATTCAGTAAAACTGTACATCGCAGGTAATTGAATGAAGTCTGTGGCACAGATCGATAGTTCCTTGGAGCAGCTGTCTGAAATTATATTTCTCAGCTGTTTGTCACTTTATTGAATGGAGTAATTATGAAGAATGAGACAATCTGTCTTGTCTCATTCTTATATTCACAGTTTTTCAGACACGCAAGACTCTGAATGGTCAAAGTCTGTTTCACATAGTTAATAAGTAATCTGAGAGATCATGCAGTGAAAAAGCGTACACCAAGATGATCAGACCATGACTCAGTAGTTTTTGTTGCAGGCTTAGAGCGAGCACAAACTGTGTACATGTATTGTTTACTCATCAGGCAGGAAAATGGACCGTTCTCATAGATAAAGGATGTCTTTGTTGAGAATTCCAGTGAATAACAAAATATGAATAATTCCTGTACTTTTAAAAAGTTAGCATGTAATGATTCTGCATGATTAATGTTGATGTTATTTTAATTTAAAATCATAAAATCTGAATTTCCCCCTGGGGATCAATAAAGGATAGGCTTATCTTATGAATTTAGCACAAGTCACTTGCAATGATAGGATCCAGAGAACAAGACTATATTTCATGTTGTTGATGGAAAACCTAGAGCTGCTCACTTGACATTGAATTGGGCAGAAATATTGTCTTTTGTTTAACCCTCTACAGCCATAGTCTTCCGGGTCAGCGGTAGCCTAAAGGTTAGGGGAACGTACCTGTCCTGTTACTAGAAGGTCCCCTGTTCGATTCCCAGGATCTGAGTGGGGAAGTGAATGGCCGCTGAAGTGCCCTTGAGCAAGGCACTAAAGCCCTGACTGATCCAGTGGAGCTGTTCAGTGGCCAACAGTATAAGACAGTAAGACTGTGGTTGTACTGGTCAGCTTCCAGGTTTTAATGTGTGTGTATGTCTGTGTCTGCCTGTGTGCATGGCGTTGCTGAAAGTGAGCATCTGTGCTCAGCAACTTTCCCTGGGTAAATAAAGGACAAAAACAATACATCCTCAATGAGTTCTATTCAACAGTGAAGATAGGGAGTTCCGCCGTGCATCAGCCAGTCATAGGCAGCACTTGAGCAGCTTGGACTATTTAAATGCCTTATTAACAAGGTGATTAGTTCAAAATGACAAAAGTTTATCTTATTGCCTTTTATTTGATAGTACAGTACTGTACAGTACTGTACAGAATCTGAAGGTTCCCAGTTCAATCCCGGGCTCCCCCTGTGTTAACGGTCGAAGTGCTTCCAAACTGCTTCTGATGAGCAGGTTGGGGCCTTAATGGTATCCTCTGCCATCGGTGTGAATGGATGAATGTAATGCACATTGTAAAGCGCTTTGGATAAAGGCACTATAAATGCACCATTTAACCATTGGTTCATCACTTCATCGGCGCCCCCATGACTAACGTTTCAATATGTCGGTAATCTTCATCAGAGTCATTATGACTGCTCCAGCTCCAGTTTTCTATTCAACAGTATAATATTGCTATAGAAAATTATCACTTAGTTGTTTACACTTAAGTAACCCTAGTAGTCTTGTTGTCAAAGCAACTGATTTGTGCTCGGGTTTCACAATGACATGAAACCTGAAATTAAATAGCATTCACATTTGCATAACATACGATTTTATTAAATCTGCTTGGACTGTGTACTGTGTACATATTGTATTACATTTACAGTTTACAATTTAGGCATTTAGCAGAAGCTCTTATATCCAGAGTGCGAGATCAGAGTAAATGCCATGAACACTAGTCAACAAACCGGGTAAAATGGTCTATTAAGTAGAGTGCAAAGTCAAACAACTGAGTGCTTCAAAGAAACTAGCATACCTCAAACCTAGCATCTGTCTAAATAACATCTTTCTTGGCATTTTTGGTCGAGCAAAAATAAATCTAAATAACAAAACAAAATCTAAATATCCAACATATATCTGCATATTACTGCATATTACTGCATATTACTGTATAACTAGCATCGTTAGGTTTTGATGACACGTCAGTGTACTGGATGAGATCCTACCTGGAAGGGAGGGAGCAAGTGGTGGAAGTAAACGGCACCCAGTCCCCCCCTCCCAGTGACTTGTGGTGTTCCCCAAGGAAGTATACTAGGACCCTTACTGTTCCTGATATATGTGAATGACATGTCGTCAGCCTGCGACTGCAACCTGTTCCTGTTCGCAGATGACTCGGCCCTGCTAGTCTCGGACAGGGACAGGCTGCAGGTTGAGAAAACTCTCAGCTCTGAACTCAACAAGATCTGCATCTGGCTCTCCGACAACAAGCTCTCATTACACCTGGGCAAAACGGAATGCATCCTCTTTGGGTCCACTCCTAACCTCAGAAAGGCAGAGAGCTTCACGATCAAAGCGGGTGATGATATCATCAAAAGAAAAAACGAAATTACCTACCTGGGCTCTATCTTGGAGGCTGACCTCTCTGGTGACAAAAATGCTGAAAAAACGATCAAAACGGTCCACAAAAAAACACGCTATTTGCGGAGTATTGATCGTAAAGTCAGTAAGAAGACTCTGAAGACTCTTGCAGTGGCCCTCATACAAGGTCATTACGATTATGCATGTACTTCATGGTATCACAACACCACCAAGGCCTTAAAAACAAGGCTCCAAACATCCCAAAACAAACTTGTAAGGCTACTTCTTGGCCTCAACTACAAAATCCATCTAACCCCTGATCATTTTGATAGGATTGGATGGCTTAGGGTTGCGGACAGAGTACAGCAACTTGCTATGGGCCTGGTCTTCAAGATATATCACAACATTGGGATCCCCCTGTATTTGTCAAAATACTTCCAAAATGTTAATGATGTCCACGATCACAATACCAGAGGCAGCTCCACAAACCTTGTCCAACCCTTTTTTGGCTCAACAAAGGGAAGTAACTCGTTCTCATGCTATTCATCAAAAATGTGGAACGCCCTACCAAAAGGAGTAAAGGAGTGTAAAACCCTACTCTCTTTCAAAACAGCCCTAAAGATACACCTTCAGGAGGCTGCAATTGGAAAATGGCCCCTGTCTAAGTCCTAACCTAACCTACCCCCCTACCCCCCCCCCCCCCTCTCTCCCTCTCCTTTTGTACATATTTCTCACTCTTCATACCAGTAACCTGTAAACTGATTGTATGACATTCTATAGTAGTTGTGTATATCTGTCTGTCTCTTATATGTCATCATGATTTGTGTGCATGGGGAACTCATTTGAAACAAGCTCTGTGCTTTTATGAGTCTTCCAGTTTAGTAGACCTTGTATTGTGAATTTGTACTTCCATGTACTGTTGTTCTCATGTCTTACTAAATAAAGTACATCAATCAATCAATCAATCGATCAAAATAGGTGACAAGAAGGCATACAAGGAAAGGGAAAGTGGTCTATAGAACTATTGTTCTTTATAAAATTCCAGCATTTAATGACCTCATTCAAGAATTTGTCATGATATTATACTAGTAACTAGAGTGTAAAATGTTTTGTCTCATACACCTTTTTCCCCCTACAGTAAATGTATCCTCCTGTTATTCGACTCTGGTGGCGGAGAACGGCACGTGCACCAACATTAGCTGCACAGGTAAGAACGAAAACAGCGTGATGGCCTCTGTAAAGGGATCTTCATATATGGAAGCACAGCTTTATTATTATTGTGAATTCCTCCATTTACAGGTTCAATGTTAGTGATATTAAAGTACAAAGGAAGTCTGTAGTAGAGTTTTAAGGCATGGATTTTGTATACAGAAGGCCATGTTTTATAACGAGTAAATTGAGGCAGTAGTAGTACACTTTAGAAACAAAAAGCAGAAGTCAGTTTTTACACTGATCTTCAGCCGAAAGTGCAACAGGAAAGATGTGTGTGGTTGTGTTCTAGCGTGTAACCTCATGGGTCTCTGTAGAGTTGGTTGGTCCTTTCCTCCTCTGGCTTCCTCCCCTGTCTGTAGCTACTAGCCAATGTTGCTTAATGGCTTTTTGTTTTCTTTGTCTTCCTTTATCCACTTGGGTGTCCGAGAGGTTTTGGGCAGGTCTGAACCCTCGCCCGCCCAACAGGACGTAAGCGTGTGTGACCTTTGGCATTAACACGGTTGTCTTGGTGTTTCTCCCCTACCCCACCACCCCCCCAACCCCCAAACCTACCCCGGCCCGTACCTCCCTACCCACCCTGTCCTGGTGTTGGTTTCCCCTCTAGCTAATGACACCATAGGAACAGTCACTCCTGCTACAACCATCCCCCATACCACAGCTCCACCCCCCCCTTCCACTGCCTCTCCTTCCACGGCCCCTACTACGGCCCCTCTTCCCCCCACCACCTCTGCCGGCGGTACCACTGGCACCACCCTTGAGCCGACCACAACAGGTAACTAGCCGCCAAATGCCCCCGCTACGCCTCGCTGTCTAAGTTGGTTATGTACTATGCAAAAGGAATGGGAGGGGAGGGTGGGAGTACAAATGGGCTTTTGAATCATTTAATTTTTTACTTCCTAATGGAGTGTAACGCCTAAGTTATACTTAATTTCCAAAAGCACGTCTCATGTGCTTGTACACACGATGCAACGCGTATATATCGGCTATTTGTGAGTGCAACACCCACACACAACTAAGTATAACTCAGGTTTAATGGTTGAGCAGTGCACCGGCTAACCAGTGTGTTCCCTGCTGCAGCCAATGGAACGGAACCCACCTCCATGCCCGTTACAGCCAACACTACCACTCCTGTTCCTGGCGGTTCCACAGCCTCAGCCGCAACCTCCAGTAAGTCAACTCAACTTCACATTGTTGTCTTGTCACATCACAATTTTACACCAGTTATAAAAGGGTGGGTGAAGTCCTTTTGTGCAAGCTTCCCACAAATTGCAGATACATTCAATAATTAAATAAAAATAAGAGTGAAAGTAAAAGTAACAGCAAAAGTATCAAAATTAATTTAATTAAGACTGATGCAAGGTAATGGGACACTGTATTTTTATAATTATTTTAAGTTTGTTAGGAACTCACATGGCAGCGTAGAGGGTACAGTAGGGCCACAGAAATTGTGCCACAAAATACCTTTCTGTACATGACAAAGTGAATGGACTTCCAGTCAAGATTAAATCAATTCAGTCCTGCTATAGGTTTAAACATGCATGTGGAAATGGCTATTTGACCATAATGAGAAAATGACTTAGATAGGTGTTAGTATGTAGGTACTAGGTATGTCTGATGGCTTGGTGTGTGTTCGGAAGAAACTTTTTTGCATGTGTCTAATAAAGTGGCCATACTCTATATATAGGATTGGCAGCGTTGTTGGGGATGTGGTGCCTTGTGTGTTGTGTAGTGACTGGGCGTATACACTATTTACATTTTGGAGAATATATTTAGTTGTAGTTTTATATTGAAGGATGTAATGTTTCTAAATATTGTATATGTATTTAATGTTAGCTTTTGTGATGGTACAATGCACATTAGTCATCTGTGACTTGTCTTGCTATATTTGTCTTTCTGGAAAGAGGACACATTGGAAATAAGCTGTTATCTAACACATTCTACTACATTTATTGTGTTAACCTTGACATTTTCAAAGAATATGTATTTGTTGCAGTATGTGCTCTGTAACCATATATATCTTTATGTAAAATAAATCAAATAAAAAATGTCAGCCTCAGCCCTTGGCTGAGGTCGCAGTAGAATGATATGACAATGAAGTTTTCAGATGCGAGCTGACCCTTCCTGTTGCCCCAATCCACAGATGGAACCAGCACCGCCGCCACACCAGTGGCACCATCTCCTGGCCCGCACAAGGACTCAACATTTGACGCCGCAAGCTTCATCGGCGGAATCGTGCTGGTCCTGGGCCTGCAAGCAGTGATCTTCTTCCTCTACAAGTTCTGCAAGTCCAAGGACCGCAACTACCACACTCTCTAAATTGGCTGTTTGGTTTCTAAGATTTTTGGATCCACGGCACTTGCCCACCCCCTCATTTGTGTGCCAACTAGACCCTCCTGATCAGATCCCCAGGATCCCCACACCATGCTCACTCTCACACACTCACCACCTCAAACAGTGTTTCCAAGCAGACCTCTGTCTATGTTGCCATTTTCGTCATTGGTTAAGTGTATTGTAGAGCTGCGTCTATACCAACTATGCCTGTATGAAGACCAGTCCCCCCAATCATGCTGTTAGCCATCTTGTGCAGAACAGTTTCTGTGGTTGCTTGTGCCACTTACAGAACTAATCATTTGCAGTATGAGAAGGAGCTTTTGTCATGCTTTGGAAACACTGTCTGAGTTCCATCCCACTCTTGAAAATGTGATAACTCTAGTGATGCGATATTACTTTTATTCTCTCTTTGAATCATGGGAAGACTGCTGTCACCCCCCCCCTTCATGCCATCAACGTCCTATAATCTAATTGCTAAATACTACATTTAGTGAAATCTCAGAAGGGAATAAAAGTGATAGATGCATCTAAAAATTGAAGGTCCACCTGGATGACTTTGACTCCCTTGGCAGTAATTGTGTGTAGTTTACTTTTATCGACTTGTCTGGGCTAACCCAGTACCAGTACTCAAGGCACACAGATTGCCAATAGAGAAACTCAGTGCAATAAACATGTATCAATTTCATCCCCATGCCAATAACTTCCAATTATTATTTTTTTCTCATCTTCACAGACTCCCGAGATTTTACTAGTCATGCACATTAACCCCCCCAAGGGCACTCTCTGACAAACATACCAAATGGGCAGAGGCCCGAGGGGTCAAGATGACAGATTGTAGTATATACGTGAAATAGAAATAATTCCTTACTTTAAATAGTGTAAATAAAATGGAGTCTAAGGAGATAAGGAACATGGTATGCACCTTCTTGATGTGGACAATGATAGCAGTGAAGTGCCTTTAATGTTAAATGTCTAATATAACTTAAAGAGTGGGGGATATGGAAGATGGAAAGTATTTTCCTCCTGGCTGAGGCCTGAGTGTAGTTAATAATGTGTTAGTAGACTCATTGAAGAAGCGGTATCGCGGTGCTGATATTGGTAAGCATAGAGAACCGAATATCCCAGCTGGACTGAAACTTTTTTGAGTACAGTGGTCACTGAATGGAGATGTGTTATTGATTATTGACATCTGATTGAAGTTTTCCTTGAAGGCAGATGTTTTTTTTTCTCCTCAATGCATGAATCGTTTGGTCTCGTTCTATCTATGGTTCTCTAGTTTAAATACATATAAGAGGGAAGGTTACGGTGTTAAGTAGGCTTCATTTGAAACACCTGATGAATATTGGAGAGATCAGATTCAGTCAAAAAGTCCTTTGAAGTACATTGTAGTGTTTTTGTGTTGTGTTTGCCTCATGTGAGCCATGCAGCAGCGATGAGAATTGGTGATTGCAATGCAGAGTAAAAACAACTTGGTAGCCACATTAGCTCTTGTGTGGTAAGTTCTCTAAATAGCTTGCTGCTATTTGTGTTGTTTTGTTTGTCCCTCTTGTACATAGACCTATCCTTTCATTTACCTTCTAGGTTTCAACTTGAGGCAAAATGAAGGATTTCCAGTTTTTCAGTAGTTTTGCTTGCAGCAGTTTGGTGATGTTGAGAATTCTGTTGAATTTGTGTCAGTTTTCATTTGTCGTTTTGAATTATTGCATGCCAGATGCTTGGAGTTGTGATTTTTTTCCCATAACATTTACTCTTCGGGATTTAGACATGTGACAAACCACTCAATTAATTATTTCTAACCAGTATGTTAGCCTAAAGAATGCCTTGAAACGGTGTGCATTAAAGCCAAAGTTGTCAGTTTTGGCATGTAAAATGGAGCATTGCACTGACAAAGCTTTTTGTTTTGTTTTTGTTTTTTTTTGCCTTTCGTGGTTCAGCCAAAACAAAAAAACACAAATGCTTATATGAGAAGTTGAATATTAATATTTAGCAGATAATAAATCATCTTATTGTTTTATATATGACCACAGACAGTATGTAATTTATATGTGCACATGTGACATTTTGGCCCCTATGACCTCGGATTTAGTGTTTGCTCTTGAATACCATTATCACGACTTTTTAAGACTACCTACAGTCACCTGGAGGCATTAGGCTACTGCCCAAAGACCCAGCTATGGCGAGTGGTATATAGGCTACAGAATTTTGCCTTAGCTACACCCATTAGTCCAGTGTCTGTATGCACATGATTGCCCTCTAATTCACCCGGAGAAATAATTCAGTTTTGCCAAACTGCTGAGTGGCGAGCTGTTCAGCAGTTGGTCACTATCCTGTTTGAGGACTCTCTGCTTTGGCCATGGTAGCTGCATTCCTGCAGAACTCAGCATCACGCGTTGGAAAAGCGGTGTCTCAAAACACCAGTGGTATCCATAGATACGGATAGATGGCCATTGTTTCGCTCTGTCCTCAGAGTTTATTCTTCATGTTCCTCCTCACACCTCTTTAGGAAAAGTGCCTTATTCAGTTTAACATCCATAATAATAATGTATGATTCACCTTCAGTCCAATTATTTCTCATGTATTAGATATCACAAGTCAACACTTTCAGTTTCATCTGATAAATTTTCCGTCTTCTCGCATTCACAAACCACAGATGAAAGATATAGCAAGAACCACAGTTTCATAGAGTACTCTACACTCTACTGGAACATTTCCTCCCACAGTCTCACGCAGACTTGAACTCTTATCTTGGGTTATAATTTCCTGTACTATGTATGTAACCATCATGTCAGTTGTTTCAAGCCAAGTGGATTTCAAAGTTTTGTCTGCTTTGTTTTTTGTTATTTTTTTGTATTGCCATAATTGTCTCATCAGCTTCCCATCTTACAATATGGAATTCCAAAATTGATAATTGAAAAAAGTTTTAATTCCCATTCTTTGCCTTGTTGCTGTATTTCCACAGGCACATATTGCCATAACTTTTGGCTACTGTATTAGTGGCCATGAGTCTTGTCGGTATGATTCCTTAGCTTTGCTCTGATCACCCCCACACACACGCACACACGTGCATGCGTGCGTGCATGCACACGTGCACAGGAATGCATGGAATGGGGACTGCCTAGGAACATGCTACACACACACACACACACACACACACACACACACACACACACACACACACACACACACACACACACACACACACACACACACACACACTAATATGCAGACACTTGCAGAAGCCACAATGCCTACATTATGTTTTATGCTTGTTTTATGTGTCCTTACCCCCCCTCTGGAGTCTTGTTTCTGCCTTATTTTTTTTCTAGTGTTGCCTTTAGTTTGACAATGTTGAATCAATAAAGTTTGAATATTGTTAAAATGAGTCATTGTATTAACCTGAACCCTGGATCTCAGTATATACTGTAAGTTCACTGGAAGCTTGTTATTTACATGAGAAATCACAACTGGGGTAATAATATGCAGGAAAGCACCTGTCTTAATCCCCATGGTTACAGCTGAACAATGAGTTGCCAAGACAACAAAGGATATCGGGTTCCATTCCTGCTTTGTGTTGCACTGTAGATGCATGCGTGTAATGCCAGGTCAACAGGCTCTTTTAGCCAGTGTTAAATCAAACATGGTATCAAATCGCATGCATATGGGTGCATTCTGGTTATATATCCACATAAGACTGGATCAATCCACTTTGCCTCTACAATAGGTACAGTATGAACTCATTTATGTACTAATGCTGTTTGATTCTAATTGGAAAATAAACCACAGAAGTGTTTAAATCAATGATTCTGTGTTCACAGAAGTGTTTAAATCAATGATTCTGTGTTCACAGGCAATTTGTGATGAGTGTAAACAAACATTAACATAAACTTTCATTTGTTTTGTGTAGACTTTGTACACTAGTACAACCTAGCTACAGTACCTAGTAAACTACAGTATTATCCTCTACTCTACAAAAAATATGCATCTCTTTTTGGTCTGCATTTTGGCATGGAAGTTTAAACACTGCCAGGCAAGTAGCCTATTTCTGATATCGTTCCACTCTAGTTTTACAGTCAATAGTTGGAGCTCATGGAAGGTTTTGCTGCCCTGTCTGTCATTTCCTCCTTTTCTATGTAGTACTATCACTCAACAGGATACTAAAGAGGAAAGAAACCGGTCAAGACTATCTGTCATGGCAACATGCAAGCATCCAGGACCCTGATTTATCTTAATGTCAGCATATGGCAATAATGCCATAATTGACCAAAGAGCATCAAAATTTGTTGAACTTAATTTGTTATGTGACCACCAACATTTCTTTAGTGTGTTGTGCACACACAGATGCTCGGCTCAATACAGAAGAATGTCCTCACCAACAGGATACATAGTAAGTTCCTAAGGTCACAGCAAGTTCTGCTTATGTAGCAAAAAAATGCTGTTTCCAGAGGAAGTGTGTTTGTGTGCGCGTGCATACATACACACTCCCCTCAAGTATGATGCTGTGGGCTGTAAATTGTGTATAACTACATTCTTGAATGAGGTGTGTGTGTTGACTATTATTTCAGTTCAGTGTCCTCAAGTTCACAACGGGCACCGTTTCCCAGAAACAGAAAAGAGGGGAATTTCAGAAAAGGCCTTTTAGACAACCACAAACTCTCCCTCTCTCCTTCCATCTTTCCATTAAAAACAATCTACCACTCTCTTCTTAGCCTCTGTCTTGTTGACAGTTATAGTTGGTGGACTGCATAGTTGTTCTATTTTTAGTCAATAACATGCCTTATGTGCCCTCAACTAAATCTTGCAGTCAGCCTGACTAATAATAATCTACATTACCTTTCAAAGAAATCAAGGATGACACAGTACAATCAGCACATAAGATGATCAATTCCTGAAACTATTCCTAGAAATAAGCAATCCTGAAATGCAAATAGAATACATTCACATTCATGTGCTTAATTTCAAAGATCTCAGAAGTCTGTTTTAATTATTCTGTGGAAACTGACGGCAACACAAAGAGGACGAAAGCCTGTTCAGCACTTTGAATGCCACACTGGGATTATTTAGGACAAGTGACTAGGACACTGTTTGATGGGACCCACAGTGACATGCCTGGCATAGACTCAGAAATGACCCTGCCCTCCATATGGGCTTCTCCCTGAACACCACAGCTGTTCACTGTCACAGGGCGAGCTGGAGAGAAAATGTTTGAAATCAGACTTGGTTGTTGGGAATGGAGTGGTTTGTGACAGAAGAGGTGTGTGTGTGTGTGTGTGTGTGTGTGTGTGTGTGTGTGTGTGTGTGGGGGGGGGGGGGGGGGGGTTACTTGACTTGCCAGAGCTAACCTGATTGCTGCGTCCAGCCATGCTCTGTAATCTAATATAGGGAGACAAAGCAATGGATTCAGTCTCACATACACTACCTTAGTTCATTCACCTTGTGTGTTAAACCATGCAGTGAGAGGTGAGTCACAGCGAAAATACCAGAGCCAAGCAATGTTTGCCAGATAGTAAAGTGATGCAGTGTATGTAATAATGACACTCGGCTGGTGTTTTCTCCCATGATGCAGAATGTTGTGTGGTGCAGCTATACATAGATACAAGTCGATACTTCTACAGTCCCCTTTTGGTTCAACATGATTTCACCACACACAGCTGTAGAGCTCTTAACTTTGGGGCCCAGGAAACGGACAGGTTATTTTCTGTCATGTGTCACAAGGGCAAGTATATTGTAATGTGACACGATGAGACAAAAGATGCCGCTAAGTGTTCAGTCATCTAAACATGAGATCTGCATGTTAATCTTTCTGATCAGATGCAATGGTAATGGTAATTGGGAAATCATCGATTTGAACTAGTTTGTCCTATTTATTTGATGTAAGAGCAAACCACTTGACCTGTGGTCTGAACCACATTTTCTCAGCAGTTGATAAACTAATGCAGAACTAAGGGTAAGCTGGCCCAGAAATCCAGAAATGTAGGAACTGTTGTTCATCACTGTGACCCCCCCCCCCCCCACGCACGCGGTCACGCGCTCTGTTCTGGGGGCTTATCTCATCTCTCAGGGTGTTAGGAGCGGTTAGGAGCAGCTCTGCCCAGTGAGGAGAGAACAGCTACAAGTAAGCCTGCTGCTGCCCCCTGCTGGATGGTGGAGGAGTCTGTGGTGACAGTGGAATGCTCTCAGTGCAACTATGCCTTCATGGGCATGGCTAAACTAAAATCGTGGACAGCCTGTGGTCAGACAGGTTTATGTGGGGAAAGTCAACTGCCACCACAAGTCCAACAAAAATGAGTATAGAAGTTGTGTAACTTAAGTACAGTATGAGGACAGCTTGTTTGGAAGTTTGTTCTTGTCTATCAGTCTTCTTCGCCCTGCAGGTGGTTGCCTCAGCTTGCAGGGCGAACATTAAAGGGTCCAGCATTATATCCTTAGACTGAAGCCTAACATCTTGACTTGTTCACATACATAGGCTACTTCAATAAAATATGTATCTCAACATCATTCTCAAAATCCACATGTGCTATCCCAATTAAATCTATCATGTAAGAAATGATTGGATGTATAAATGTAATTCAAAATCTTAAATGTCATTTCTTTCCTGTTTGGTAAAATTGGATAGGATAAATATTGTTTCCTTATTTCCTTGCCTGTTCATTGCGGTAATCTTCAAGGACATTGTAGCGAACGTTCAGAGCATACTTGCCAGCATTAGCCATAAATGGACATCAACGCAAGGTAGACTGTGGCAGGATGCCCGGAAACCCATATAGGGGATAAATTACCTATTCAGTCCCGACCTTTAGTGACGTATTCAATCTCAATCTTCCCATATATGGAGATCCCCATATATGGAGACAACCGACCTACCCAAGTCTGACATCAGAGACTCTCTCCTAGACTTCTATATATGGGGGCAGCCATAGCTGAATGGTTAGTGAACCCGCCTAGGGAGCCAGAGGCCCTGGTTGCCCCAGGTTCGATTACAGGCCAGGTCAGCATACAGTATGTGTCGATGAAATGAAATTTGTCCCTGAGCAAGACTCTTAACCCCTAATTGCTTACAGGTTCTCATTGGGAACAAGACTGTAAGGACTTTCATGAACGACCTGTTAAAAGGAATTGTCCTTAGATAAATAACACAGTATGATGTCATGAGCATCCAGCCAAGCACTATATAGATGGTGGTTATAGCCCAGTTAGGGCAGTATTCACTCCACTCTTTGACTATCTTTAAGACACAACTTCACCAGACTATATTCGCATTCGACCTTTGAGTACCTTGATCGGAGAGACTCCATCACCTTCTGTACGAGTCAGCTTATTTACCGGACACCACTGCGGCGGGTTCCTTTTAAAGTGTCTGTAGCTTGTCTCTTCTGTAGAATCAGACTTAGCATCTGATGAACATTTAGAAATGTCAGAGAAAGTAGATGTTGATTTAACTTCTGCAAAAAATAACCCTCTTGTATGGCTTGTAAAGGTGCCCAAATATTTGGCTCAACAATGGGCAAAGGCGCCTGGGAGAGGCGAGGTTGGGAAACTCAGAATTGTCAAGAACCAAGGAAAGGCAGATGATGTGTCTTTCACTTTGAACAAAGAGCTGACCGCAGTTGATGGCATAGGAAGCACCTCAGTGTCTGCACCTCGTGAGCATCCTTTCACCATGCAGTCGGTGGGAGGTCAGACATTGGCTGTCTTCACTGAGACTTCCTCTGATAAAATAGCTTTGGAGGGAGTGGTGGTGCAGAGAGCAGAATGCAGACCAGGCATCAGTGAAAACTACATGAGGATAAAAAATGAAGAGGCCTCTAAGCCTGTGAGGCTGTCTCGGCAATTGGACAAAGCTGTCACCAACAACTACAAGCCTGTGGCCAACCACGCCTACAATCGTGAATATGACAAGAAGAAGAAGGAAGAGGGTAAACGAGCCAGGGCTGACAAGCAGCAAGTGTTGGACATGTTGTTCTCTGCTTTTGAGAAGCACAAATACTACAACATCAAAGACCTGGTGGACATCACCAAGCAGCCTGTGAATTACTTGAAGGAAATCCTCCATGAAATATGCATCTACAATATGAAGGGAACATACAAAAACACATGGGAACTCAGGCCAGAGTACAGATACGAAAAGTGTTAAATAGCTCTATATTCCGATGGCAATAGTGTTTGTTCAGTAACGGGTGAAATTCCCTCTCCCCCAGCATACATGTTTTCTCCATACATGGGCATGCCCCCTTTGTCCTTAGGCCCCAGCCATAAAAGTCTGTCCCCCTTTCGTCCATACATGGGCATGTTTTGTACCTGTTTTCTCCATACATGGGCATGCCCCCTTTGCCCTTAGGCCCCAGCCATAAAAGTCTGTCCCTCTTCCGTCCATACATGGGCATGTTTTGTACCGGTTTTCTCCATACATAGGACTTCATTCTGGGTCTGGCAGAACCAGGTCTCCTGGTCTTGTTCCAATCAGGAGAACTCATACAGGACACAGAATAAACAAGTGAAGTTGGAAGTGATGAGACAGAAAAATGAGCAGACAAGTTGGAACTGGAAAAAATGAAGCTGATAAATTCTTTGTGGAGTTCTTGCTCGTGATTAGAGAGAACCAGGTTGTGAAAGGTCCTTTCAACAGTCTCTGATTAAGGCATATATAATGTTCAACTTAGAAGTGAATAAAATCGTTTTCATACTTTTTTGTTATTTTTACACCAAATTAGAACGTCAAACAGGGTTACAAACAGTTTCGACATTCCATACTGTTTGCCTATAATTGGCTTCAAATATTTGTGGTAGGGGCGTATTTCATAAACGCAACATCCAATCAACCCCAAATTGGAATGGCATGATGAGGCTGGAGCCTCTAGAGTCAGGTCTTCCAACGTTATTATTTATAGTACATTCAAAAGCAACCAAAGTAATGTAAAACATCTTATTCTAAAATTGCCTTGTTGGTGGTGGTGGGTGGACGGTCCGCTATTTGACGTCACAATCGTAACATTCCCATACATGGGGCATCACAAACGTAACATGCACATATATGGGGACCACATGATAAAACAGCATAAAAATGCAATACACAATTAAAATTGAGAGTAGAGGTCATTTTTATAGTTAGAGTGCACCTCCAATATTCAAGAACACTTTCATTGTGACCATGGAGGCAGCCCACAAATACGAAAAGTTGCACTGCATGTCATAAATGCTTTGACTGCTATAATTATTTGTAAATGTTGTTTGGTTTCTTTCATATACTTGGCTTAAGTTACCGCTGTGCTGGAAGTTTATTCAATCTGCTCATTGCCCAGAACTTCCTTATAATTATAAAGTGTGGTGTCAGTGACACCGTAAGTGGTTGAATATGAACTAATTGATAAAATGATTGACGCTGGTAATGTATCATGGTATTGAAATTTGATGCAATCTTTTGCTTAAGATGGTTTGCATAAGAAATGTCTGTGGGCCACTCCAGCTAAATGATGTAATCCATCACCAGGTCATGCCTGTATCTTCACCACTGCAACACACACCCAAGTAAACATTAGTTCTACTCTCCTCTGGTTGTCTTCATTACTTTAAAATAATAATTCAATTATTGCCACCTAGTGGTTGATATCATGAAACTGCTACTCTTGATAACTATTATGACATGCTTAGAATAGGTAAATAGGGTCCATGTGGTTTAACTGAATTGGGGGTCTTACATTTCACTCAGCAGCAGTAAAAAAGGGCAATAGCCATATGTGATTAATTTAATTCTGTGTACAGCCAATGAAACAAAAACAAAGAAAATTAAAATATTAAAAATAGAATCCATTATTCGAGCAAATCAGCGATTAATTTGAGATGGGATGTACTTAATGACAAAGAGTCCCATACAGCAAGCAAATTCATTTTCAAAACATTGCTCAGCCAAGACAAGGTCAAACTTCAAACACCATACCTACAGTAACTGAAGACTGTTCAATTGGTGTTCAATTAATGACTCATCCTCTTGGTCAGCGGATTGCATCCTTGGCACACAATTAAGGCTTTGGGATGAATCCCCAAAGCCATCTCTGTATTCATATATAAAAGAAGAATTGCCTGTTCCCCGAGACCCTTTGTCGTTCAGTGAGAGAGGAAAGGAAACAGGATGTGAGGAACATAGGGAGGCTTTTATAGCTTCAACTAGTGTTGGGATGAAAGCCTGCGCACACAGAGGGGTCCTTCAAAAGCTCCTACGTCTCCCAGGAAAGGTCATACTGTTTCAGCCTGCTGTTAAACTGCTGAGTCTCTCTGAGAAGCTGCAGGTTGCTCGGTGTCGCCCTGCCCCTCTTTCCCTGGCGCTTCGCCTTAACAGGAGACAGGAGAGGTGCTCTTATGTCACTTGCCTTCTTGGCACCATCTTGGGTTTGAGTAAGTTTTTCGACCTGCGACAATATGGATGAAAAGGGGGGTAATTAAAGAAATAATATATAAATATATACACTAGAGGTTCGGGCATATGTCTTGGCTGTGATTTAATGTATATTCTCTTCATGCAATACATTGATAATAGCCAACACTAGTACTTATCGCAGGGGCGCTTTATGTGCGTGAGCTTGTTTTTTTTTGTAAACAGGACTTTGTATTAATAATTACAGTGACCTAATTTTTTCACGTTGTCTTTGGAAATGCCTCTGAGCAATACTGAATCGAAATCTGCGTACTGTCTGCTGGTGTTTGCGGAGCTTTGTGATCTGAGTCGACTTCTCCTCCATCTTCTTGACCAAAGCCTCCAGCTCCCTCTCCAGGTCCTCTCTGTACACGCGTTGATCTGTCACGTCTATCTGTCTCACCAATTCCTGGTGCTCACTACACACACACACACACACACACACACACACACACACACACACACACACACACACACACACACACACACACACACGAGTATAGTGTGTACAGGGATGTGACCATCAGGAAAACAATAACCTCATCATAGAAATTAATTATTTCTAATGATTTCCACAAGACATACTCACAAGCTCATTTGTCCTAGCTCGTCTTGCAGGGCCAAGAGCAGGTCGGACAGACAGCTCAGGGACTGAGCTGCTTGTTCAGTCCCAGGTGTGGGTTCGTGAGGGGCGGGGCTGGAGGCAGACAAGGCCCTGCGGAGGCTTTTCTTGGCCCCGAAGCCAGACCTGCGCATAGACTGCACTTGCTCACACAATTGGGGCTGGTGGTGCTTCATCATGTGGAGGATGCTCTGCAAGTTGGCATGGACCGAATGGCTCGGACTTGTTGACTACAAGATCGGTGGAAAATTTTGAGAAAGCTTAGAGAATGTGTCCACTAGTCCTTCAGATAATTTGTTGTCGTTGCTTTTTACTAACAATTTCAATCATTCCTCCCCACATACATTTCTGTATGTTGTCAAACTTGTCACCCTCCCCCGAACACAGGCCAATTGTGTTCGTATTGACGCTCGACAAATCCGGTTGCACAGCAGTGGATTCAAACTCCCAGACTGTGGTGGTGGGCAGGCACTTTACCACTGTGCCACCTGAGCGCAACATGTAGGTTTTAAGAGTTGAGATTGTAGAATAAGTATTATAGTATTGCAAGTAGAAGTAGTATTGGCTCACCGTTCCAGCGACAAAGGGCATTCGGTTCCCTTTGGTGTAAGTCGGTGATGATGGTGGTCCTTGCCTTCTAGTGGAACTGGGAGTCTGGGGTAGGAGATGGCTGTTATTTTCACTGCTACACCCAAACAATAATCTTCCTTGTTATTAACAAAGTAAATGGACTGTTAATTATCTGTGCTTTCAAAACAGGGGTGGACTAAAATACCCTTGAGGCTGCTGTTGATTTCTTCTTCTTGGGTGTGATCTCAGCACCATCTGGGCACAGTTGCAGGTTAAGGTTGACGTTCAACTCCTTCTGCAGCTGAGAACACACGAAACTGTCAAGAGCAGAGCCTCTGTGATTGTGCGGATCTGAGTGTTCATATGTGTAGTTGAGCTAACCTCATCTGCTTTCCCCTGCAGGAGCTTACGCTCATGCTCTTCCTTCAGAAGTCTCTCCTCCAGAACAGCAATCTTCCTCTAAAAGAACACAATTCACTTTTGATTTCAATGTCTCCAAATACAACACATGTGTGGGTTGTCTTCATCTGCGCTCCCAAGTTACCTCGGCCGAAGCCTGAGTTTCGTTAAGTCTCAGGCATTGCTTTTCGAGGTTCTCCAGCTTCTCACACGGGGTTTGAATATCGGAGCTGGTTAGCAGTCGCTGCCTCTGAAGTGATGCCTTGGATGGGGTTGGTCATGATAAGAAGAGATATACAGACAGAGTGCTTATTAACAAGGTCGGTTGCTCACCGACTCTCAACACAACATCTTATGATAACATTGCAGTTTTTCCTCAGGCATCGGAGGATGGTCGTGTGTGACCGAAATGTTGCTTAATGCATATCCTTCATGTACCCTGCAAGTGGCTGTGTGCGGGTAATCTTTTATTGTTGATGTTGATCAATAATACACAGGTAATTGCTTAATCTTTGACAAAAAAGAAACAGGGGAGGGGCATTTATATCCATATTTTATAGAAAGATTTGTGGTAAATTCTGGTTTTGCAGTGTAATGATTCACCTGTTTCTCTGCCAAGGCATTCTTGTCTTTTTCAGCCTTCTCCACCATCTTCTTCATGTAGTCCAACTGCTTCTCAAGGACCTGACAGCGAGCCTCTGCAGACTGCAGCTGAGAGTCTAGCTCTGAACACACACCCATAGAGAGTATATAGATTAAAGAATCACCCCGTTTACATCTGAAACATGAATCCAAAGACATTTTTGCCATCATGTCTACAGAAACAAAAATTAAAAATATTATATTTATCTGTAGGAATTATTTCGAAACATACTGTACATTTTTTAAACATTCATCCAGACAAAGACAAAAATCTCTCTCTAAAAATAAATTAATAAAAATCTCTCAAATAACCCACAGTCTGTATTTTTGGATCTGTTACCTTTCTTGTTGGAGTTGTCTGTCTCAGACAAGGGGGCTTCGTTCTGTGTAGTGGTAGAAGCAGCGCCGTGCTCATAATTATGAGCAGCCAGGGAGAACGTATCGACATTAATTTCTTCTTGTTTCCTTTCCAACTCCAACCGTCGAATCTTCTCTTGAAGTGTCTTCAGTGCCTCGATGATGGCTGAAGATGAGTATAACAACGCCAGATGAGACAACCCTGCTCATTATAGTATCTATTCAGTATGAGAGTACCGCTATTAGGAATTATAAGACCACAATGGAAACAAGCCCTCACAGCACTCAGCTGTGCCCTCTGATTCAGTTTGATTTTACATTAGCCAAATAATGCCTGGTATTGTACACACTGCATGTATTCCATATACAGCCACAGAACACTCACTGCACTCTGCGGGTGAGTCACACTCTGTGTGTACTCTACTACTCACCCAATAATGAATTGCTTCAACTTAGAATATCAGCCATTCTAGGGCTAGGTTTTACATAAACCATACCTTTGCTGTCAAGATCAGTTGAAGTTTGCGAGACCCTCAGACTAGGTCGCTGCTGGTTCATGATGATGGAAGGGGACACAGGGGCTTCCCTCTCATTTGATGTTAATGTAATCCTGTTGGGCGGATCGTAGTAACTCCCAATGTAACTGTCCTTAGAGGGTGAGTCTAAAATCTTTAAGTAGGATGAGAAGACAAGAACTTAAAAAATGTGCTGGAAGTGAGATTTTTTGGCTAAAACAAAACGCCATTTAATTGTTAAAAGGTTAAAGCTCTATATTGTGGTAGTAATCATTGCCACAGTGTTTGTTCAGTAACTAACAGGGGTCTCCCCAATAGAAAATACATTTTCAGATGGGACACCTATTTAATCCAATGAGGAGACAGAAGCTATTTATCAGCTTACATTTTATAGCATTCATTTGTTGTTTCATCACTTATTTTTAAATTATAATAACACACCCTCCTTTAACAAGCTGTAGCTGTAACATCTAATGGACAGGAAACCGAGGCCCAACATTCCTAACACTTTCTTCTAGTCTTACTGATACTGATTCACTGATGATTTTGCAACACATAACAGTCTGACATGAAAAAGTGGGAACAAAAAAAGCTACATTAGCAGAAATACAAGCTCTTGCGATCTGTTTAGCAGACGTTAGTACAAAGACCCCCAGGGGTCCTTGAGGGAGTTCCAGGGGGTCCCCAGCTAAATGATAGATTAGGCACCAAATGGACCCTTATGGGTCTGTAACTCTGAGAGTGTAGAAATGGAACCCTAACGGCTCCATTTGGTTCCATTTGAACACTCTCAGAGTTAAATTGACATAGATTTTACAATATAAATTGCGGTCCAAGCGATAGAAATGCCATTAAATGGGGGTCTGTAGCCCTAATCATGCATGTCAAACTGGGGGTCCTTGAAATTAAAATGGTTGAGAATCACTGCTAGAGCCGTAAAAAAAATCTTCTCTTATGGGGGTCCCTGGCATATCTTTTGAAATGGGGGTCCGCCGGCTAATAAGTGTCAATTTGGGGGTCCTTGACATGAAAACGTTTGAGAACCACTGGTTTAGCAGACGTTAGTAAACATGATCTTATCTTTAGCTGCTTACCTTGTCTTGGTAGGTCTCCATAGTGTACTGGTACACTTAACAAAACGATCGAACCTGCAGTATTAGATCTCAAGTCTCCGACTTTGAGTTTCGTTGTATCGACGATTTTTTTTCACTGACAAGCGAATTTTCAACTGTTTATTTATCAGTTGAGGTTCCTCTGTGGCTCAGTGCTCTGTCTGTCCTACCTCTTCGAATTTCCCTCTTCGTCTTGTTCTTTACCGCTCACTGGTTCCTGGTTCCGCCTGTGCACCGTCTCCTCCTCACCACAGGGGGCGCGAGGAGCCTAAAGAAATGTAATATGTCTGGATTGGAACCTATGGTCTGGAACCAAGCAGTGGTGGAAAAAGTACTCATATTATTAAGTTAATTAAGTAATAAAATTAATACATGTCAATAAAGCAATGCAATTGGTATTATGAAAGAAAATGTACTTTGTAATTTGTGATTTGAATAATTATTAAGAAGTACTTTTAAAAGCCAGTACTTTAAGTGCAAATTAGACTGAGTAACTTTCACTTGTAGTTGAGTAATGTTTGACCAGGAGTATTTGACTCAAGAACTGGGGTCGAGCAATGGAATTAGAGTGACATCACACCAGCTCTAGTTAGTGGAATCTACTGGTTTGGCAACCAACCTGATTGAAGCCATTTCATTGAGACAAATAATGATGTTCCCCCCATCAATTAAGTTGTTTGTCAATAAATAATAATTTAAAAAACAGTCAAGCTGCTAACATGTACTGATTGCTTAATACCCGGGTGCAAAAAAATAATATCCTTCATGCGCAGCTTCTCTCTCTCTCTCTCTCTCTCTCTCTCTCTCTCTCTCTCTCTCTGTGGTCTGTCCAATATATGTGCAAAAAATAGAAATACTCTCTCTCTCTCTCTCTCTCTCTCTTTGATTTCAGACAAACAGCGCAATGCGCGACGGGAGGTGTAGTTTTAAAGAGCTCGATATGAAGTCCACTTTAGTGTGAACTGTGTAGGGATTTTTTGAAGAATCCAAATCCCATGAATCCTTCAAATAGGCGTGTCGCCACGCCCCTGAGGCACATCCATTCGTCAATGTTGATACAGAACCGCCCTCCACGTCTCATGAACATCGTCATTGGGTATTTGCCCTGCCAATCAAATGTTTACCACAAGTTGTTGCCAGCGTTGCCATGTCCGGTTCTTATAAGCGACTTTGGGCTTGTTTTTCTGTAAGTCGCTTGTAATTATTGGTAGTTAATTGCGTGTTGCGGATTTTTGGGGTTGTTTCTAGTGTTATTTAAAGTTAAACCAGTGTCTCTCAAACATTTTCAAGTCAAGGACATCCAAATGAATATGTATTTGTCTGCGGACCCCCATGTGAAAACATTTGATGCCATGCACCCCCAGTCACCCATACAAAATTTGTGTTGTTAAAATGTTTCAAAATATTCTTAATTTTTAGGACGCGTTGTGAGCTTGTAGATCGGCTATTTTTAAATAGCCAATGTATTATGTTTAACGGGCGAAGGGCCTGCTTACTTTTGGGCTTGTTTTCATTAGCCTGAGACCTGGTTGCTTGTTTCTCTCGCAAAACCTGCCAACACTGGTTGTTGCCTCCTATCATTACTGCCCCAGGGACGAGTTCCGAGGCAAGACGTCCTATTTCCGAAGACCTGCAGCAAAGAATGTGGTTTAAAGTGAGTATTTAATCATGTCACTCTTTGATTTTTACTTGTCGTGAATGGTTTTTATTGGTTATTTTAATGTATATTTGCAGTGGTCCATTATCTGTACGGTGTCTTCACCAGCAGCTTGAAAAAGCCTTGAGACGAGACTGAGAGAACCAAGGAGAGAGATTGAAATGAATGGACTATTTGGCTTACAGTGTGCAGGCTTGCTTAGCACATTGTCATTATTATGTTTTAATCACACTCAGCTGTGCTTTATATAGCCTAGTTCAGTGGTTCTCAAACTTTTTCATGCCAAGACCCCCCAAATTGATATGTGTTTGGCTGCGGACCCCCATCTGAAAAGGTTTTGTACCAGGGACAGCCAGACGAGAAGATTTATGTATTTAAAAAATATATTTTCCAGAAATTTTCAAAAATAGTTTGTGCCGCGCTGTGAACTTGTAGATCTGCTATTTTTTAATAGCCAACATATTATGGATACGGTGGAGTGGTTTAAATGATTGTGACGCTATATTAACTTTTTTAAATGTTTCTTCTTGAAGTTGTTTATTACACAACTTAAATCATACTGTAACTTTTGAGAATCTTTTTTTTCCGTCAAGATATCCAAAATCAGATCCCAAATTCTTGCAGTGTCATGTTGGGACACGCTGAAATGCATGATGAGACACACGCACGCGCACGCACGCACTCAATAACATTGCTTTGGGACTCTTTTATTCGACATAGTAAGATGCCCCAATAATTGAGAAATGTTTGGTTAGAATGTAATTGTTTGGGAACATCAAGTGCAAGCTATTTATTGTTTATTGATTGATTGATTGATTGATTGATTGATTGATTGATTGATTGATTGATTGTCTGTTTAGCCCACCACAAGAAATCACAAGAGTTAGGCCTACAGCAAAGATGGATGCACAGGACCAGGAACCCTTGGGGAGGTGGGACGGGCTGGGCAGCCGTGATGCAAGCTCCAGAGAAGCAGCCATGGAGCACATCCGCCAGGAAGTGATGAGGAGAGTGGAGGACATCCGTCCGATACCAGCCTCGGTCCCCTCGTCCCCTGCAATGTCAAGCTCCCCCAACAGCGATTTGAATGACATTCTGGCTCGTCTCCTCATGCTCTCCAAACGGTGTCCCTTTGAAGACGTCAGGGAGCGTTGCATGTGGCTTCTGCAAACTGTCCAGGTAGGCCGTCCTTTAGAACAGGGGTCCCCACATTTTTCCGTGCCAAGGTACCCCAAACATCCATAGCCTCTGACTGTGGCCCCCATTGCAAAATGACTTTAACCCAAATAAATAAATAAATAGCCAATCTACAAGCTCACAATGTGTTTCAGGCAGCGCAACCTTTGTGACCTTATAGATCAGCTATTTTTGAGAAGAAGAAAAAAATATGCTTAAAATTGTTTGAATTGAAATTACATTCTTATATACTTATTATTATTACTATTATTATTTTTATTTTCATTATTATCTCCTTTCCAGTTGGCCCCCCTGGCGGCCCCATGGGGGTTGCAGCCCCCACTTTGAAAACCACTGCTCTAGAATTCACTTATGAGACAACTTATGTAATAAACCCCCATAAGCATTTCACATGTAACATAGAGATGTAGGGAATATAGCTGTGGCAAGCTACCACATTCACATCTCTAGAGCTTATGCTATTGTTCCACTGCCATCTGCTCCTCTCTGCACCTTTTCATAAGGTTTGCAAACACTGCCAGTGAAGCTGTATCTTTCCTTGAGCCAAATTGCCAATATACATACTGTCAAGTACACTTTGATGATGAGACACCATTTAACAGCCCTCCCACCACCCCCCTGGGCTTGTCAAGATTAAGCATATAATATCTTACATAAACCACACTCCTTACCAATTATGAATTATTATACACATAGAACAAGCTGATTGCAGTTGCCCAAGTAAGCAAATTATGATTAAATATTTCCATTAAGCAGTGAAAGTTAAAATGCAAACATAAAAGTAAGAAATTATGTTTTGCATTAATGTTTTAAGTCTGAGTTAAAAGAAACTAGAGCTTTTTTTGATAGAGTGCATCCCATTTGAACATTGTCGTGGTTGTTTTTGACATTGTATTTGAAATATGTATAAACGTTGTTTATTTGAACAAACTTATATTTGGATAAAAAAGAGAGATAATTAATATATATATAAAATAAATAATATAATATAATATAATAAATAAATAAATAAATAAATGTCGATTAAAAATTCAATTACGTTTCTGAGATGAGTGCTGCAGTTCTTCAAAGTCATTACATTTCCTATGCTGTAAAAACACTTGCTATACAGTTTTTTAGGCTGAAGCATTTTATTAGAAATTGTTGAAAGCACTGTTGTCAGAAATGAGCAATTATGTAAGCATTAGTTAACAATCTGCTCATTTGACCTAAGCAGTCTCTGTTTTTCAAGTGTTTTACAGTAGAAAGATTATTGATTTCCCTTCACACGATACAGATCACATTTAAACAAAACGACAGCAAAAAATAACAACCAAAAACACTTCCTTACTTAACCAAATGAACCCTATTATGTCTACTCTGGGCATGTAGGTGAACATTAGGCAAAAATATATCTATACAAGCTTGTAGATCGGCTATTTACGCCAAACAGATTTGGTGTGGAGAGAAAGAATGTGGGGACCAAGTATAGACTCCTCGACCCCAGTCAACAAAGTATATAGGGTATAAATGTTTGTCTGTCCTTGTATCAAGAGCTCTCTCTGTCTCATAGCAAACCTTGCTCTGACTGTCTGGTTGGCCTCCTCTTTGTAATACTTGGATTGAGGAACGTGTTGTTTTGTCATTTCAACAAAACATGTTGCTAAAGTCATCACCACTGATTCACCATCACATATATTCTATTGATAGGTGCTGTCATTATGTGTAGCTAAGTTGCTGAATGTAATAAAATAAACAATCAAAGTGTTGTTAGACAATATGAGTGTTAATGTTGATTATTATTTAAGGCTACATTTTGGTGTTTACTTAATGATTAAGTGCACACCAACAGTTATTGCTAAGTAGTAGTAAGTATATGGCTTTAAATATGGTATAAAATGCCAAAATCTCTTATTTATAAATGAATGCATATATAATCTGGCTCCTATTTTGTATTTGGAGTTATGTTTGGCTAAGCTTGAGATTATGTCCATGCATTGTGTACTGCATTGCATTTGCTGTGTTTATTCAGGCTTAGAAGGGTATAAGCCAAGTCTAAGTCAATGTAAATAATCAGTAAACAAACAAATAATTCACACAGATTTGTACAAACTCGTATTTTAACGGGACGTTGTTATTTTTATGTTGCTTTGGTAATATGCCATTTGTGTGGAACTGTTATTTGGTAGATGGAGGAGAGGGCAACGAGAGAAAGCTGCCAATGTGCACACACACACACACACACACACACACACACACACACACACACACACACACACACACACACACACACACACACACACACACACACACACACACACACACACACACAGAGCGTCTGGTATTTCTAGAATTATGCTAAGCTGCATGTGCCCAAGGCTTGCCAAAGGTTCTGTTTATGAGGCGAGCTCATTTCACTCTGGTCCCACGGTTAAAGCCCCCCAACACTTACACACACATACACAAACACACGAACCACCCTCTGTTGTCAGGGACGGAGGGGGGCTCGGGTTCAGACAGACCACTAATTCCAACAGATCCGCTGATTAAAGAAGAAATCTTCGACACCACAGACAGTCCTGCCTAATGGTAATGCCCCCCCCCACCACCCCTCCTCTTCTACGGGAGGAATGCTTCCTGTCTGTGGAGAATAATGTAATGTCCCTGTAGATCACAGCTGTGAGATTTGTTCTACAATAATAGCGTTTTACACCTAGCACGGAGGCCTTTCTGGGTTTCCATTCATTTTATGACTTTTAATATCCCCAAAAATCGGTTTAGAGGCCAAGCAACTTAGAGGATATTAAAACATGGGCTATCTTAATAAAAACTAGTTTTATGTTTAATGTCTTGTCTATTATTAGCCTGGAAACCAGACGAATCTGCCAGTCTGGCCATGCCAGGCTAGTCTATTATGAGGCCTTTAAAGCCTAATTTATGTCGACAACGATAACTGTTTATTTCTTTCTTGCTTAACTACTTCAACCCGGCATCCCTTGTTTTGGCTTGAACATTTTCAGAAACCGTAATGTTTGAAAAAAAAAAATCCTTCCCCCCCCCCCGATAGCCAAATGGTTAGGCACAGTATGCCTTCTTCAACATAATGCATATCCCCGGTTCAACTCCTGGCTGGTCAGGCGCTTTGGTGTGTGTCATTCCCCTGCTCTCTGCCCGTCTTTCCTGTCTCTTTCTCACTGTCATTATCATAATAAAGCAGAAATATGGGGAAAAAAATATTTTTAAGTTTAATTTGGAACTCTTTACGTTTTTCCCCCTCAAAGATTTAAAAAGTTTAGAAAATAGCTGATCTACAAGCTCACAATGCTTCGACACTTTGTGAGCCTGTAGAACGGCTTATTCCCCCCCCCCCCCCCCCCCCCCGCCCAAAACATCTAGTACAAATCGGGCTTACGGCTTTGTCCTTGCAGTTTCCTCGCCATAGCCATTTTGTGCAACCTGAGCAGCCTGCTTTCGTTGTTTGTTTTTCAAGGCACCCTGTGAATATGCAGGACAAGCTGTGATGACAGTTCCAGGGATGGGTCTCTGAGCTCGTGTTTTTGCGGTGTTGTGTTCCCCCAGTTTTGGTGAGTGCTAGAGGTCAAGGGTTACGGGGGCACAGCCTGAAATAGGGCTCTGTGTATAGGGCGGGGTCAGCCTCCCACAAGCTGTCCTTGTGTAAGGGTCCGGTGGGGTGAACAAGCCGGGGTCAAAATCGCTTACCCGTGGAATCCTGCAAACGTGGTCGACGTAAGCAGGTGCTGGCAGAGGGGCTCTTATTGATCACTACTCAATGCATAAAGGAGCGTAGAGATGCGTATTTGCACTGCACACACACAGACAATAGCGAGTATTTGTTCTAAGTCTATGAAAGGGGTGGGCAGACTACATCAGCTGGTTCTCTCTGGCCACCATGTGCCATGCCTGGATGAAAGGAACCCAGTCTTGGGCAGTTGGACAGAGACAGAGAGTGGTTTCTTTGTGTTATGTAATTACACCATTGTGTTATGCCTTCACCCTAACTGGAATAAGAATTGCACTCAAAGCTCAACCTGTTCTTGTTGTGAAGTGGGCCGATGCTGCTGAGATTCTTGAGAGTTTGTCCACATGCGTTGGCCTACATTGTTGGACTTGATGAACTGAAGGAAAAGTCATTAGAAATACCAGATAGGCTTAATGTCTCAAGGCGTAATGTCTCAAGTCCAATGGAACGTGTACATGTGATCCACAGGCAGGGTCATACCTTAGGTACAGTATAGTCAATATGATGTCTTAATATATTATAGCTGTCCGTCTGTATGTCTCTGTCTATTGTTATCTAGCTGCTGCTATTTTTCTATCTATCTGTCCGCCGTTACATTGAAATTACTGGACGGTCGTGGGATCATTCAAATCCTCCATCTAATTTGGGTCAATTATTACACAAAAAATTAACACTTTGAGGATCTCAAATGCCGGTAAGATGAAGTCAAGTCAGTCAGCGTATTGTAAAATGTTTCTGAAATGGCTAATGACTAGCCCATCATCACATCTTTCACAGATGAAAAGATAAGAAGCATTGACTATTAATTTTACAAGCATTTGCTCCCGTGGGGGGAGGAACAGGAATATATCAGCTCAGATTTACATACAGAAAAAGGGAAACGTTTACTGTTGCAGCATTTAAATGCACAACAGATGATTTACTTGGTAAACAAAAGCAAAAAATAATAATAGGTAAATTGTCTTACGGTGACTTGGGTCAATTCCCACTTGAACTCCATTGCTTAAAGTAACATCAATATGCTGTGCAGATAAAATCAACATTATCTTAGGGGCCATTTGATATATATTATGAAGGGTCACCGGAGGATTTTAAAGTGCCCTGAAATAAAAAGCCCATAAATATATTTTTCATGAACCTCTCCAAGTGATTGAAAAAAAAAAAATCACCCTCCCCCACCAAATCATTCTAAACAGTATTGTTTGATTCCAGCCTCAGTTAGTATTTATATTTATATATTTATTCATATAGTTATTTTCAGCTTTTTAAGAGACTTGCAACAGATAGGGGCTTTATGATAGATTGTGTGCCCCGGCCAACATTGGATATTTTATACAAATGTTGGAAAAATCCAACAAGATAAAGTTAATGTCATGACTCTGGACGAAGCATGCTGGTTCAGCTGTCACTGTGGCACACATCAGCATTGAAGACGCTGTGTCCCATAATGAAGCACTTCTGACAGCGTAACTTTGCGCAACATTAAGCGCTAGGTTGCGCCCGGCGTGAGGTGCAGTCCTAAGTGGCGGACAGAATGCTTTTCTACAGTAGCGACGAAACCAATATCCTCTTCGCCCATGAAGTGAAAACACACAAGCTTAAGCAGCATCAATAATGTGATATAATGATGTCAGGAGACTTTCGATGAAACGAAATGCCTTCCTTTCTTCACATGAGTGGCTTAGGGGCCCTTCCGTGCCCTCACAAGATGACATCACATATGTGTCCCTTTGCTACTTAATTCCTTTTCAGAATAGATATAGAAAGAATGATGTTTGAAAAGAGACATTTCTTTTTAAAAGGGGTGTGTGCCTTTGAGTCTTTGTGTCAACTCAAGATTGGGATATTCACATTCCTACATACTGTACAGTATGTAGTGTATAAGACAGATGATGGGTTGTCGATGAAAATGCCTGATCATGCTTCAGCTATAGACGGAGACCAACAGTCAAATGTCCTGTTTGACTCTGACACTCAGAGCTAAGTGCTGAGTGTGGACAGATACAGTTTTGTATCGTATTCAAATTCCCTCTGTTGACCAGGAGAATCGTTGTGTTTTCGCTCACCGTCATGGTGGCAGGATGTTCTCTCCTGATCCTTTGTTTTGTGTGTGTGTGTGTGTGTGTGTGTGTGTGTGTGTGTGTGTGTGTGTGTGTGTGTGTGTGTGTGTGTGTGTGTGTGTGCGCGCGTGTGCGTGTATGGGTCCCTTCAAGTGTGCGTCTCCTTTCCTCTTCTAGCTGCCTTTGCTTACTGTATCAATAGTCAGAGTCAGGGACCCAGGAGCGAGCCTTGTGGTCTGGACAGATCTGCTGGATTATGGGAGATCACTGCTAGCAATTGCTCAAACCAGGTCAGACAAATTGCGTGGTGGGGGAGAGAGACAGAGAGCGAGGGAGGCAGCGGCAGCAGCCAGCGACCTTTGGCACAGTGAGATGCTATGGATGGAGAACATGATGGAGAATAAAGCCCTGGATTTGCAGTTGCCACCAGGCTCTGCAAAGTGATGGGACGGTAATGGGGGGGGGGGGGGGGGGTGTAAGGTTTCTGGCCTTTCTGGGTGTGTGGATGCAGGCAGTTGGTGCGTAGTCTGTGGGGCTAGTTGTCTTATTGAGCAACACTTGAGGGCTTTTCGTTGCATTGATATTGTATCTACTCAAGGCTCAGCTGCGCTGGGAGCACCCATGCAGGCATTCCTCGCAGCTAACTACGGCCTGGAAGGCTGGCTCATTGCCTAAGCAGTTATCAAGACCTTTGTCAAAATATGTAGCCTCTGTCTATTGGCGGGATCAGAAGTAGGTTTCAAAGGCAAAGCTCAATGTACGTAGGCTACTTCTTTTCACTTTTTAGCTCTGTCTCTGTTGTTGCTGATTCGGTTCACTAAATCACTAAAATCACCTAATCCGTAGTCTGATAACGGTATATACCGACACCGTATATTAAACAAAAAAATCTGACCTGTGAGGTGATTCAAAATGTGTGCGAGGGATGAGAAGTGACAATGTGCACCCACACACCAACTGCATGCTTTGATCCAAAAATCCAGACAGACCCCCACCTTCCTACCAGTGAGGGTCAGCCTTCGCTCAGAGAAACCAGTGCAGTGTGCTGTCTGCTGCAGACTGGGGAAGACTAAGTGGGGGGGGATATGTGGGAAGTATGGAACTAGGTCACTGTCAATCCTGTTGGAAACTTGCAGCAATGACAAGAAAGGCTGCTTTTAATTTCAACCACTTTATGTTGTACAGTACATGTCAGGCACCCCATGGTTTTGGTTGCAAAACTGCAACCAAGATGAATTGCATTTACAATTCCTCTTGATTTGCGTTTACTTTCTTTGTAATAACACTTGTTAAAGTACAGCATGTACGCAAGAACTGCATTCTCCTGGCTGAGAGGGACAGACAGGCTTGTGTTGCGTATGGCTTTTTGAGAGTGTAGTCAGTCGTCATGGTACCAGTGGCATGAGGGGCATGATGGGGTGGGTCGGTTGGCACAGTTACTGGGGGGGGTGGGGTGGGGTGGGGGGGCTTGCTGGTCTGCGTGCTATTTCTGGCCATGCTATTCAGGAACCAGAGCGAGAGAAGGCAGGGTAGAAGATGGGAGTGATAGAGGTAAATGACAAGAGAAAAGCAAGAAGAAAAAAAAAAGGGGGTTATGGATAGAAGGCAGAGGAAGAACACGTATGGACTAACGGGGGCTGAATGCAAAGCCTGGGAGAGGAGAGGAAGCAAGGGAGAGAGAGAGAGAGAGAGAGAGAGAGAGAGAGAGAGAGAGAGAGAGAGAGAGAGAGAGAGAGAGAGAGAGAGAGAGAGAGAGAGAGAGAGAGAGAGAGAGAGAGAGAGAGAGAGAGAGAGAGAGAGAGAGAGAGAGAGAGAGAGAGAGAGAGAGAGAGAGAGAGAGAGAGAGAGAGAGAGAGAGAGAGAGAGAGAGAGAGAGAGAGCAAGACATGGTGTTTAACAAATGCTGGCTTTCTCTGTATTCAGCCGGCAACCTCTAGTGGAAAACTACCAGCATCCAACAACTACAAGCCCCACTCTCTCCAGCCTGATAATGCACGGCCCAGCACGACCCCAAACCCCAAGGAGGAGGAGGAGGAGGAGGGGAGAGGGGGGCATGAACAGGACGAGGCAAGGCAGAGGACAACAGTAACAAAGTGCTGCAGCAGGAGGGGGAATGACTAAGCCCTGAGTTATACAAAGTTGCATGCGGGTGTCGCGGGCTGTAAATAGCAGATCTACAAGCTCTTGATGCGTCGTGCTGCAATGCGTAGTGAGCTTGTAGATTGACTACTTCCGGTGCGCAACACCTGCACGCAACTAAGTATAGATCAGGCTTAATAGACTCTCTGAAGGAGATTAAAAAATACATATGATAAATTAGAGGACATGTAAGCCCAAGCTGAAATTGCAACATCCATGTCCTCCGGCTTAATGCGCTTGCTTCAAAACTCAATTCTCTCTCTTTAATTCCTTACTTCCCTGTCTAACCTATGCACATGCACGCACACTCATACACTGTGCATTTGGCAGAACAGAATTCTCCTTGTCGAGAATAACGATAACGTAGTCATGTGGTTGCTGCTCAGCCCTGCATAAACAAGTCCTCACATCACTAGCTCTCTCTCTCTCTCTCTCTCTCTCTCGCCTTCTCTGTACAACATGCACACAAACACACCCAAGCACACATTACCCTGCTTCATGGTCATCCTAACTAAGTCTAATAGTAACACAGTAACATCATGGAACATCATGGACAACATCATGGACTCAGAGAGACCTTGCCATCAGTCACATAACATAGGCAAGATCTGATATCTAATTAAATGACTGTGGAATAAATGCATGACAAATTTGATATTTACTCTTGATCGTCCCATTAAAAACAAGTGACAGACAAAACATGCTCAATCAGAGGCAAAATCATTGTCAAATTAGATAGTTTCAGGAGGACTGATTGTTCTTAACCTTTCAAACAGGGACACAAACTCACACTCATGTGTACACACATACATAAGTGAACTAAATTCAGAACCAATGTGATCACTGCTATTGAAGTGGTCTGGTAGCATAGCATGCCTTCTGTCTCATCAATCCTAAATCCCAAGCATTTATGAATATCGAATTGCACTCCCATCTGTTGAAGATTTAATTTGATTGAATGCATCAACGACTGACAATGCAATGTGAAAGGTTTGCAATTTGTCTGATCCTCACTACACTTATTATCATTATTTAATTTACATGCTCTTCATTTTACTTAACTTGAAAGCAAAGCCATTTTTGTGGTCTTGTGCACAGCTTACTGACTAAAATAGGTGCAGTTCCTCTGTTTCTACACAGGAGGGCGCTATCTACCACTCTTTCTCCTACCTTTCCTTGCGTCTTGAGTTACTTGATGGTAATTTTCCATGCACAAGGCTGAATACATGCAATTCCAGCACATGATCTTTTATTTTTCTCCCTTTGCTCTAGTCACTGTGTGTGTGTGTGTGTGTGTGTGTGTGTGTGTGTGTGTGTGTGTGTGTGTGTGTGTGTGTGTGTGTGTGTGTGTGTGTGTGTGTGTGTGTGTGTGTGTGTGTGTGTGTGTGTGTGTGCGTGCATATGTGTCTATGTATTTATGTGTTTGCACACAGCTGAGTGTGTTTATGTGTGGGGGTGTGTATATATCTCTTGAGAGATTTATCATTGTGAACACACAGGATTTAGAAGCATCCTGATCGGTGGATCAGGTAACCCAGCATGAATATAGCCCCCATGGCAGGGCTCCAGATCTCATCCTGATGTAAGCCCTATTAGGAAATGACCACAGAGCCACACGCCAGCCAGCCAGCCAACCAACCAGCCAATCTGCCTGCCTGTCTAGGTTCGATTTATACTTGATAATAATATACAGATACAGTCTAACCAGACAATACACCAGTGCTTCTCCCCCTGGGGGTCAGGACTGAAAGGAACCAAATGCGAGCTGCAAGAGCCTGCATTGTGGTCAGGCTAAAGGCACTACTTTGAGGGAGAGACTGATTGGGGTCACGGTCAAGGTGAAATCGGTGATGTGATGCAATCAGTTGAAACAACTGCAGACCGATGAAATAGACCCCCAGTGTTAATTAAACTATAAATGAATTAAATGTACATTTTTACACTGTTTAATTGATACTGAGCATTTGAATGTGTACTATCCTGTATGTATTGTTATTACACCCATTCCAACTGTGAAACACTGTAAATCCATAGTGTTCATTTTACTCGGTGTGTACAGCACATGTAACCAAATGGGCGGGTCCATTTGGTTACATTACGTTACGTACACTCTTGGAGTTAAATTAACACTGTGAGTGTTTTTCTGTTAATGGGAGATATAGAGGATTTACACTCATTTCACATTTATAACGTTGAGGCATGTTCATGACACTAAAGCAATAGATTGGGCATGTCTGAGGTTATGACAGCTGTCAACGTATGTGTCTGCTGTCGAAGTGAAGGAACAGACTGTATGGAAAGTGTAGAACCTGCATTTCCGATGGGCAAATAAAAAAATGACTCTGGTGAGAAACCCGCCCCATATTTGCATACTGGGCCCTGATTGGTCCCTCACAACTTCGGAGGGAGAGAAATCAATATAAATATATATATATTGTTATTTGTCTGTATTGGTCTACAACTGCTAGTTTAAAACTTTACTATCACTACGTGTCTGCAGCAGTTCTTTTCTAGTCTAAGGCCAACGGAAGCCACGGAATCAGTGATCAGTTGATCAGCAGCAGACCCAGCAACAAAGCACACAGACAGGTTGGAGAAATGCAGGCAGTAGAATCTCATCTCGGGTGGCTTGTTTGAAAACGATTGATACATTTTAGGCATTACATTTGCCATGTAGTTGCCCAGTGTTCATTACTTTCGTTAAAAACTTTGATATAAGTCGTGACTTTTACACAGCGGTGCAGTACCTGTAGAAAGCCTGTTTAGGTCTTTATAATCGTAATAAATACGCATAAGCAAACTGCTTCACAAGAACAATTTGCTCCGGGTTTTATCTGTGCAGTCCGGATTGGGAGAGAAAATATTCTTTCTCTGGTGGGGTGGAGAAATGGGGTAAGAGAGGGGCAGTGATTGGTTGGACCCTAGTGTACTAGCAGCAAAGTTGAGTTTTACTCAGCTTCGTATTCGATTACATACATTTTACACTGAGGATTTTATACTGTGTAAAATGAATGAATCAAACCCATGACGATTTACCAGTGTAAAATGAATGCATCAACCCATGAACTTAACGCGGGACTTATGGGATCTAGTCACGATCCCACACTTCGAGACGCCAGCTAGCTGCGCCAACCTCGGCACATTGTTTTTACATGGTGAGCTCTGTGTGGCGCTGCTCGAGGAGCTGCGCTGCTCCACAGTCAGCACTGTGTGTTGCCAGACCAGCGGCGTGTTGGCTTAAGCCTGGTTGTGTTGTTTTCTCAGTGTGTGTGGTATTGTTTCAGGTCCAGTGTGTAGAGTGGGTTCGAGAGGTATTGTGCTCTCTCCTCGGGGGCATTGTCTCTGGTCCGACGTATGTGTGCTTGTTTATGTTGGGAGACTAGTTTGTCAGGACAGTGACAGTTCAGCGCTACGGGACCTCAGCGTTCCCACAGTTCCTCACCTTTGACCTCTGGTTCTGCTTCCCCGAAACTAAGCCCAAGTGTGTCTGCTCTCTGTGTGTGTGTGTGAGAGAGAGTAGAGAGCGAGTTAGAGAGAGTGAGTGACAAGCAGTGTTTGTAAAATCTTTGTGGGAAGGGGTGTGTGTCTGTGTCTCCGTGTTTATTTAGGGTAGAAAAAACGCTTGTATGTATATCGATCCTTGTCTGTCTGTGTCCTGACACTCGCCAGACAGCTGTGTTACTAGGGATTTCTTGCTGTTGAACTGCAAAAGACCTCAATATGCAACAATATACCATTATGCACAGAAACCATGTGAGTGTTTGTTTTGTCAAAGATATTCCAAACAGGCACTGATGTATTATATTCTATAAGGTTAAGTGATATAGTTTTGTAGGTATCAAATAATGACTGAAATCATTCATTTACATTTTAGCACTGTTGCAGGCGCTATGTCTGTATAATATTTTTCCTTTCCTCAGACCCACACTTTCTGAAGCCTTAAATGTATATCTATGTACAGGCATACTGTACATAGATACATAGATGTACTGTTCATGCCTACTGTATGACCTATTTGCCTCACGCAGGCTCATGTTGACAGTCTACAGGGTTGCATGTTGCGACCAGCCATAACTTTGCTATAAATATATGGGTGTCACAAGGTACTTAAGAGGGTATATATACCTGATACACACAGGCATCTGTGTACTTGTGATTGTACAACTTGACATGCTACAGTATGCTATAAGTGGTATGCTATACATCTTTATGCATGATATGATAGTGCTAAAGGGGAATTTCACTTTAAAACACTTTTAGGGTCATTTTCACCCCTACTCTGGCTTTTGTCTGCACCCCAAACAGTTGCTATATTCAATAATTAAACATTTGATATTCACTTGATCAAACCCACCCCCTCACTTCCACCTTCTTACCCTGTTAACCATGGTAGCACACTCATTGAAAGCACACGTCCCTGCTTCTGATGACTGATATTGTCCTAATGAATGGGGAGACTTTCTTTTTTTTTTTGAAGGTTGCAAAAAACTAAATCAATGTTATTTTCTGCAGGTATGCCTACATTAGAACTTTGGATAGAATGACTCATCTAATAATTGAAAAATGAAGGTCTCCCCATTCATTAGAAGGACAATTAATATCAGTCACAAGGACTCATAAGCGGTGCAGTGTGTGTTTGATCAAATGAATATCAAATATCTAAATATTGAATCTTGCAACTTAAAAGCTGTCTGGGGTGCACAATAGCAGGCGGGTATACTTCAGAAGTGTTTTAAAGTAAAATTCCCCTTTCTAAAGGGCCATTCACACTGAGCACTATAACTATAACTATAACTATAACTATAACTATAACTATAAAAAAAGCCTGGCTGAAAAAAAACGATGTCCAAGCTCAAAACAACTCATTATAAGCATTATCAGTTCCTAGCATTTTTACACTTTGTGGGCAGTGTGGAGGAGGACCAATTTGCAAAAGTCAACACAGGGTTAACACTGAGTGAAAAAAACAAATTGATGTTTACTTGCGGTTCAGGGACAATCTAAAAATATGAATGTTGATGAGACTGCAAGCACCCCGCTGAGTGCTGTGCACCCTGCTAGTGTGCTTTTCACACTTAGCCCCGCCTCCCCATGTTTATCACCCACACACACCTCTGCCTAACTGTCTGTCTGTGTCTGTTTTGTTAGTCTGTCTGTTATTGGTGAACGTACTGTGGGAGGGGTGTGTACTGTATGTGTGTGTCCTTTGCAGTAAAGTCCTCAGTGTGAATTTAACTATGACAGTGTAAAGATGGACCCCAATTGATCAATTTGTACGCCCTCAAGATTGAAACGAACACTGAGGATTTTACTGTGTGCGGGGCCGATGTGGTAGATAGTGTTGAGTCGCTCTGTGCAGGGGAAGTCCTCAGAGGTCAAAGACGAGACCTTTTTAGACGTGGGCACGTGAGCCCTGTTGCTCCAAAATTTACAGAAGATTCACGTGTCAAGAGAGGAAATGCTCATGTTCCTCTTTTAAACATTTTTTTAAACGTTTTGTTTAATAGTCGTCTGTTTTAAAAGTTTATGGCTAAATGAAGAATGGAAACCCTAACTCAAACCCGGTCCCTAACACAAAATGTGTGTGTGTGTGTGTGTGTGTGTGTGTGTGTGTGTGTGTGTGTGTGTGTGTGTGTGTGTGTGTGTGTGTGTGTGTGTGCGTGTGCGTGTGTGTGTGTGCGTGTGTATGCATCTTCAAGAACGTGTACTCTGTGTCCCAACAGCTAGGCAGCTACTCTATACTAGATGACAATAAAAAACAACAACACTGTATTGCATCATATTCCCCCAGTCATTGGCCCCACTGATGAGACGACCATTGGGTTAAATGGGTTGCATCATGTCCTCATCCATCACATGCTGTGTCTATTAGACCCCTGGGTACACTCTGTTATCCTCACCACACACACACACACACACACACACACAAACACACACACACACACACACACACACACACACACACACACACACACACACACACTACTGCTAAGCACTCCTGGAATGTGCAAGTCCTATTACCTCACAGTACCTCACTGCTGAGGCCACTGACTGCACACTCACCGTGTGTTGACAATGAATGTACATGTGGACATTTTTCTCATACTTTGCTCGCTTGTTTTCCATGGAGTCAGGTAGCCTAGTTGTTGACGACGGAACTGGTTACAGTACATGACACACATAGCCTGCAGCAGTGAGCCTAGACAGCAGTGACTCCCAGTTCAACCTGGAAAGCACTGAAACCTCAAATCAGCCAAGTCCAGGGACATATTAGCCTCTGTGCTCAATTTTATTTTACCTGCAGACACATTCTCATTATAGATTACATTTTTTACTACATTGATATCTGCAATTACGCAGCCAATGTGTCCCAATTTTGAACCACTTTCCAACTGGCGTCTCTATTTTAGGCATGTCATTCCAGGCGTTTTCAGAACATTTAAAAAACAGCTGATCTACAAGTTTCCGTGTCATGCGTTGCGATGCGTTGTGAGCTTGTATATCGGCTATTTTTTAAAGGTTTTGAATAGGGCTTACGTGGCTCAATAAACTAAACTTCATTTTTTGTGTTTATTTTTAATTTTCCCAAAGTTGATCTCAAATACAATCTATTCAAATGTAGATTCAGATTGTTTCACAATTATAAACATTATTTACCGTTTGAGTACACCTGCACCAATGGAATACAGGTATAATCTGCTGCTTTTTTAGTATTTTGTTTTTTTGTTTTCCTTTGAGAAAGTCGCGGGCTGGATTGAGATGGCCCAGGGGCCGGGTCTGGCCCTCGGGCCGTAGGTTACCCATGTGTGTGGACTACATCTACATCTATCCTTTCAGAACAATGGCAGTGACTTAACATGTCCAGTCTTGCAAGTTCTACTGTGGATGGTGCAGGGCAGAGTGAGGGCATCTTTGTCGGGTGTTTCTTTAGCCATTGTTTGGAGGCTTTACTGTAGACTTGTTAAGTTTCTGGGGTGACTGAAAAATGAGAACGGGCCCTAGTGGAGAATTCCACGTTTAATCTCTAAGGCCAAAGGGTGGTGCATTAGCCAGGGATCTAAACGCTGTGGAAATGTTTGGAAACAATGCTGTTCATTGTATAATGACTAAGGGGAGATGACCAGGTGGGGGGTGGGAGGAGGTTGAGGAAGGAGAGCAAAGAAGAGAGGGTGGAATGGAGGTGTGGGATACCATGAAGGAAATATGTACGTCATGCTAATTCTTGTGCTATGAAAGCCGGAGGATTCCAACCCCTTGTCTTCGTGGTGGTACTTTACCCCTGCGCCACCCAAGTGCCCCCTATTTTGTACTTATTTATGTTGTATATATGTGTTGCGCGGCGAAAATAGTCGAATTAGAGGATCCCTACGAGTTCCATCGCAACACATTATTAGCTTGTAGATCTCTATTTCGTACTTGAGATGCCCAAAATAGGAATGCCAGGTTGAAAGTGGTTAAAGAAAAGAAATTGGTAACAGTGCAGCGGGGTAAAGGAATGAGGGGAGAGATGAATCAGAACTCAGGTGCAAGTAGAGTGGAATTTGTGACATTGATTCAGAAACAGAAGATGTAGTCAGAGTGATGCTGTACTGTGTCAGTTTTCCTACATTTCAGTTTATAATGGCACAAGAAGTCTTTTTATTTTGTCACTGATGTTGCCTTTTTGGTGGTCCTTTTAACCTGTTTTATACTTTGTTGATCGTGTCCGTTCCAAAGCTGAGCCAAAGAAAAAGCAAGTAAAGGAGATAGATCTATGCCAGTAGTTCTAAAAGTTGGGTCCAGGGACCCACTGGGTTCCTTGAGGGGGTTCCAAATGGACCCTTACAGGTCTGTAACCCTGAGAGTCAATGGGGGTCCTTGAAATTAGAAAAGTTTGAGAACCACTGATCTAGGCCATAGAAAGCTTAATAGTGAGAAATCAGGTAAACATGTTCCTGAATGTTGTGCGCTGGCAGAGCGCCATGCCGTGTCTGCACTCTACAGCTTTCTATGCGTCTCCTTGTATTGCTGTAAACACTTTGATTCCCCTCAGGAAAGCAAGGCCCTGCTAAACCAGCTCAAAATATACTGTAGCTGCAGTCTCTAGTCATTCAGTGGAGCCCTGCACTCTCTCTGTCTGTCTGTCTGTCTGTCTGTCTCTCTTTCTCTTTCTCTATCAGCTTTCAACAGGACCAGCGATAATCTCACCAATGGTGGAAAAAAAAGGACTTGAATATGTGTGACGTGACCGGAGTCTCGGGTCCCATACGGGTCTTCTTAGGTTATCTAGGTCCATCCCCCACAAACAGCCCCCCCCCCACTCCTTCCCCAATCAGGGTATTGATTGGTTTGTTTCAAGGGTGAGCTGGTGGCCCATATTGGCCCCAACATCTTATTACAGTGGATGTCAATGGAGAGGGGTGGGGGGCGGTTAGGAAAGAACTTTATATGGCCCCATTGTCATAAATCCTACATAGCACAGTCACAGTGTGATGTCAGAGGAGAGCAAAAACAAGAGATGTTCCGTAACTTATGTAACAGGTTTATTTCAGGCTGTTGGGCAACAGTGTCAGCTGCTGCTACTGTAGCATATCAATCCAAATGTCAACATACAGTACACTGTACAATCCGCAGTGTTAATGTATCTAGTGTTGTATAAGTGTTGTGTGTAGCTTCTTATGTGTGTAGCTGTGTAGCTTCGTATGTGTGTGTAGTGTAACTGTGTATGCTGTGTAGCTTCTTATTTTTTCAAATAGTTGCAGTGGTGTTTAATTGGTGCACTTAATGCATTGACAAAAGTTAAATGTTTTTGCGTATATTTTGCTTTCTTGTCGTGCTGTGGTCCATGCTAACTATTTGTTCCTGCCAATGTTGTCTCATTTATACGAATGTTGAAAAATGCCCACGTTCCTGCACAGTACATTCTGGTGTTAATTTATCTCAGAGAGTTTAATTAACACTCAAGTTTTTGTTGTGAGTTTAAACTAAAATAAGCTAAAGGACCTGCCACCCTTATCAGCTTAGCCTTAGTTAGGAGTGCTCAATCTCTCATGGAGTCAGTTGTGGGTCCTTATCTAATTGGGCCCAACCATGGTATGAAGTAGGCTAAGTGTTGTAGGCTGCTTGTCTGTTTGTATTTTTAGATATTGATTCCACGTGGTCAGGTGCCATTCTGACCATGTCTGACCATTCTCCCAGTCTTGAGATTGTATGAGAGTCTTAACACGATCATACACACAAACAACAACTTTAAGTATATTTTTATATATATTTTTGAAACTTTGTTGATCTCTCTGCTCTTAGCTGTGTCTGTCCAATGGTTCATGCTACCTCGGTGCTACTATTTCCCCAAGGGGATCAGATTCTAAGGTTGACGACAACTTTTATATGAATGTGCCCCATCTTTCAACATGCACTACCTCCCTCTCCCCTCTGTCAACATCCTTTACTTTGTCGCTTCCACGTCGTATTCTTTGCTTGTGTTTTGAAGGGTAGTACGTTTGGGACTCGCCATGTCTTTCCTCACATAGGAAAATGGGTCATCAGGTCTCGGACCGGTAAATATGGGTGAAGAAGTAGATGATGTGTGGGTGTGTGAACTAAGGAACCACTGTGAAATACCGCGGGGTCTGCATGTTTTCTGGATGGAGGCATGTGAAGGTGACCTTCCAACTGAGACCTTTGCCTAAGAGCAGTGTCATCGCTCCATCACCTCCGGAGTGCTCCCATGCCTTCCTCACGCGCATCGGAGAAAAGAGAAAGAAAGAAGTCATTGGACTGCAAAACACACATCCGTGCCAAATCTCAAAGCTTGGAGGTCTTCTCTTCATCACCAATTTGATGCAGTCTGTTGGGGACTTCCCTCAAATTGTCTTTATTAGTTTATGCACTAATAACATCTCTCCTATATTAGTGAGAGTATGCTGGATACAGAGCTTGCTGTTTCAAGCTTTTGTTTTGGTGGAAGTTGTCGGTTAGCAGTTGATGTGAAGGCTTTTCGGGGGTTTGTTGTGTAACAGAAAGCCGTTTGCATAAAAGAGGCTGTATGAGGGAAGTGGGGAAGAAGGGAGTGCAAAAAATAGAATGAGATGTTTTTCTTTGTGTGGTGTGCTCTAAGGTCACGTTGGGTTAGGCCTACATGTTTTTAAGAGGCTCTCGGGTGTGCTATGTTTGAATATGCAAAAAATCCTCCTGTATGCAAGAACTTGTCTTTGCCTATAGCCACATTCACTAGCTTGTGTGGTGTTGTTTTATATGTTGTGTTGTTTTCTTTTGTCTGTAAACTTGTTTGTCTGGTGTGCAGATATCTTTGTGCGACATTATGTCACTGTCCACACCCTCTGGTCAGCATTATCTCTGGACGGCATATGACTGCGTACACCGTACATACAGCGTTTGTGCGTGTAAGCGAGCGAGATACAGAATTGTATGTATGCTGTGAAAGATTGTGTGTTTGTGAGAGAGGGATAGAGGGCGTGCGAATGCTGCGCATGTAGGCGAAAAACAAATTGTAGCCTCTTGCATTTGTGTTCTGCTTGTTGTTTTTGTGTGTGCACTTGGGCGTGCGTGTATTACAGATTAGCCCCCACCTAAGTGTGGGCTCGCCTCCACAGCCTATTAATGACTGCTGTAGGGCACCCTCCCTTATTCGCTCCATCCATCATCCTGAAGACTTGCAGAGCAGCCAGGGAAGGAGCCAAAGCAAAACAACAACTGCCGTTAACAGACGGAGAGACGCGCTGCTCTCCCTCTCCAGGGCTCTGCCATTGGTCCAGAAGCAGATGCCACAGGGAGCAGCGATTGGCTGGTCGGTGACACACCTCCGAAAGCTGTTTGTGCACTGTAGTCTTGGCTGGCTGTTGGGGGGCTAGGAGGTGGGCGTGGGGTGTCGGGGGGAGCCATAGAGGAAGGGGGGGTGGGTGCGGGGGTAGTTGGCTTGAGCGGAAGCAGGAGGGAATTGGGGGGTGGGGTGGGGGTGAAGTGGGGGACAAGAAGATTGGATGGAGACGAGGCATTGGGGGAGGAGGAAGGGCGAGCTAGATGCTGATTCTGGAAAACATCCATTGGAGTCTATTCAAAAACTTCTAGGAAACTAGGATGTTTGTTTGCTTTGTAGCTTATGTATGCTTGGGTGTGTACTGTGTAGATGTGTGTGTGCGCGTGCGCACGCTCAGCCCTCTGAAACACGCCAAGCTAACCTAATTTAGTCAGCAGTATTTATGAGCCCCAGAACTCACTGCGCGCGCACACACACACACACACACACACACACACACACACACACACACACACACACACAGTCTCTCTCTCCCCACCCGCCTTTCTAAAACCTTGGCGTCGGCCGTTTAAGTTGTGAACATTGCTAGGATGGGGAAATCAGCATGGATAGCTGCTGTTAATCACAACAACATGTTTATGAGGTTAGGCTCACCAGACTGGTCCATACACGCTGCTTTGTGACTGTCAATCTGTCACCAACGGGACCCCAGTCACAAGAATCTTTTTATGGTTTTAAATATTATCTATATGGGAGCATTGGCACAGATCCAAACATGGGCCGAGACTTTATTCACATGGGCCGAGACTTTATGGCACAGAGCCACGGGGCAATATCTGTATATGATCTCCAAAGTTAAGCAAGACTCTCTATATCCAGTTCAGCAGGTCTCTCTGACAAAAGTTACAGTTTTATAATTGCATATCACACAGAAGTAGGAGGAGCCCGTGATGTTTATGTGTCTGTCTTTAGCTTTAAAAGGCTCTGGGGGTCGTCTGGGGGTTAAAGCCTTGTAAATGCAAGTGTAACAAAGGTGTGAGATCATAGGTTCAGCAAGGTTAGAGGTTAGAGGGTAACTAGTAAGCTGTAAGACAACAAAATCAATAGCCCACAGGTCTGCATACAGTAAAGGCAGTGGAAATGGTGAGCATCAAAATAGCCTTCTGGAACCGTGACTGAGTTTGCATTAGTGGTTACATAATCATGTTGGCAGTAAGTTGTAGCAGACTTTACATTCATGTGACTTTTAGACTTTACACGGGTGATTACACAAAGTCAAATGACAGTCGTAATGCGACTTGTGAGCTCCTCACATGAGGCACATGCAGGCCAATCCCAGATGACCTGTATACTTTGGCAGGTCTTTGCAGAGGTAGTAGTCGAGGTCAACGGTCCTGAAGATGTCATGGGATTCTTCTGTATTTAGGCCACACTGCAGGGACTGGCTGTGTGTTTGAACAGGGCCTGCTACAGTCTTGTGCGCGCGTGTGCGCGTGTGTTTGTACTTGTGCAAGACTAGGTTACATGCATGAGTATGAGTCCATGTTGAACGGCAGGGTCAATGCCCAGGATGTCTGTTGCGCTTGTTATGAAAACTGATAGCATAGCGCCATCCCCCTCTTTGCTTACCACCTCCCTGTGGGTGTGTATGCATCTCTGTTTACATGTTAAGAGGTATTCACACGGGATGCCCTTAGGGCTGTTACGATAACAAATTTAGGTTGACCATTAATTGTCACTCAAATAATTGCGATTAACGATTTAATTGTGTGTTTGGCATTGAACATTGGAACATATGAATAAAAAAAATCTGTTTTGCCTTTTAGGCAGATATGGAAAATAACTTAATTATACAAAGAAATTATAGATTATAGACCATTTTATACATGAAAAAAAAAGCTGAAATAGCTGATCTACAAGCTTACAACGCGTCACAAAAGTGAGTGACACGTTGTAAGCTTGTTTAGCTATATCTGCTTTTTTATATTTGAAAATGTGTGAGAATGTTTTTCAACATGGAAACGATTATGGCGGTTATGCAAAAATAATTGCGATTAGACGATTATGTAATAATTGTGACAGACCTAGATGCCCTGAGAAGGGGTTGAGGCCTACCACTGTGTGCACAGTCACATCTTCTGTTCTTCTTTAAACTCAGAGAGTGTGAAAATAAATGGACCCATTTGGGTTATACACTCAGAGGTAGGACTTTAGTTTAGGACTATAGGTTGCCTATGTGCCTGTTTCTGCCTGCCATGTGCATTGTGTGGCATGTCACAAAGGGAGGTATCAAGGGACAAACATTCAGAACTTCAGTTGTTACATCACCTGCATGCTTCTCTCCCACCTCCTCCAGCTGACTCATCCTATCATCTGTTGTCTCCAGTGGCCCTTTCATTTGAAGGCAGGCTCAGCCCAACCAGCCAGAACAAAGCCTCCCTCTCCGAAAGAGAGAGGGAGAGAAAGAGAGAGATTTTTAACCACCCTATTCTTTGCATCATGTCATGATAGCAGATTTGCAAGCTCACAACGCGTTGGGACGCATTGTGAGATGGTAGATTGTCTTTTTTCCTAGTCTAGTAGGCTATAGATAGACCCTTGGGGTGTCCGGTCAATGAGGTGGTTAAAGGAGACAATAAACAAGTGGTGATTAGGTTTGAGCTAAGAGTCTTGGGCATGTTGTTCTAATTGCATGCTTAAGCTGTGTGTGTGTGTGTGTGTGTGCGTGTGTGTGTGTGTGTGTGTGTGTGTGTGTGTGTGTGTGTGTGTGTGTGT